>NC_136415.1:110502678-111102678 GCF_051521515.1 Lactuca serriola
CAAGTTAAAAAAGAGTTATGGACCAACAAGGTAGGCTATCTAAACACATAGACCACTCATGTAATTTATTCAAGGTTGTAAAAAAGTTCGCCATAACATCGTGGCTTCAAGGTTTGTATTCGACGCCAAACTTTAACAAAATATTGTCTTAAGTCACATATGTATATAAAATGAATAATAGTAGAAAATATATAGAGTTATTAATTATATATAAAATTACTGACTTAATTGATATCTTACAAACGATGTGGTTCAGCACGACTCATAAAAACTTGAGATTTGATATTGCTGCCAAATCACCGCCTAATGTTATTTACGACTTTAAATTTACCCTAAAATAAAATTTGATATTGCTACCAGATCACCACCTAATATTATTTACGACTTTAATTTTACCCTAAAATAAACAATCATTTATGTTAAACGATTATGCGGTTCTATTCAGGAAACTTTTTTTATATTTTTCTATTGAAGGTTATTAGATGATCTTAGATGGTCGAGATATGGTGTCACTTAAACTTATCGCCTTTCACCGTTACATTATTTTAATATTTAATTTGATGGTCTATCTAACGGTTAATCTTTTTTTAATAAATTTTATATCAATTTAACTAACTTATCTTCATCTATATAAAATGTTGATAAAATTTTCTTTTTTTCTGATTAATTCGTCTTTTCATTAATCCAAATTATATTTTAATATGAAAATATAAATACAACTGATTATATATTTATATGCTGAAAAAATCAAATTAAAAGTTATTACATTTTATTATAAACAATATACATATTATATAATTATCATAAAACTTATATTTAATTGAAATGTTAACAATAAAAAATAATATTATTAAATAATAATAAGTAATTAATTAATTAAAATGAGAAAATTATCCAAAAAGCAATATACCTACATAATATAAACTAGATAAAAAAACCTCTCGTGCGTTGCATCGGGCCAGTTATGATAGGTTTTATGCAAAACAAATAAACTTAAAATCCCTGAAGTTCACATACAACCTAAGGATCTATGTTTTCACTATTGAACCTATAACTATGAACATCAAATAAAAAACTCTAGAATATATTTCGAAAATCATAAAGTGTTTAGGTTGCATACTGTGTTGTTATTATAAAAAATAACAACAATTCCTTCCTTGTAGATCTGTTGGAAGCAAGCACCATAATTTTTGTGCCTCTAATTGCTCACACCCAAACTAACAAGAATGAAGACTATAGATATAAGAGAGGAGAGGGGAGAACTTTGGTGATCTCTATGGAGGTATGAGTGACATAATATACAAGGGTTAAGGTCTTTATATATTGGTTCAAGGAAACCCTATATAACCCTGATTTGAATATTAAATTAATAATTCAAATCTGACATTTATCTCATTCCTTATTTATCCACATGAGATATTCTATAAACCGTAGAATATCCCCTCAAAATCGACCAACCCTAACAGTGGAAGGTTCTGAAGCCTTTTTTTCAACTATTGAAGAATTACACTTTAGACCCTGCACTTTTAATGTATTCTATTAATCCCAAAATTAATTATGATTAATTACTAATTAAATAATTACTTTTTTTAATTAATATATTATTTTCATAATACATTAATAAACTTTTTATATTAATTTATTAATCACATAATAAATTAATCTCTCTCTCTAAAAGTCATCATGTCCAATTGTTAGGTTTGAAGGCAACCCAAAAGGATTGTCCTACTATCAATTCAAGTATATACCAATTATACTTATAGAATTATACACATAATCCAACAATCTCCCACTTGGATAAGTCTGTAACTATAATTGTCAATATAACTCCCTAGTTGATCAGCAAATTGTAGCTTCCAAAAGTCGTTGATGAACTCTGACCCAGTCAGTTACGCGTCTTAAGATAAATGATCATATAATACTCCGTTCGGCAAGATATCATTCGGACATGAGACATGGAATTGAATCAATCTCATTGTCCAAGACTTTGTTTCCTGATTTTTGATGATATAGTACTTGTAATTGAACACATCAATTTAATCTTGGTTGGGGCCAACACTATAAGTCAACACCAAATCACCGAGGAGCCCAAAGATACCACTTTTCTTTGAGCGTGAGTTTATCCAATACTTAACTCTTCATTTCTAAGTACTCATGAATATTGCTGCAATACTATTGCTATGTCTAACTCCTTTAGACAATCTACAATCCAATTCATGACAGTCTTAATTCACTACTTACTTCAAAAACTATCACCGACTGTGGAATTTGAATAATCATATTATTCGAGAAGCAAAACATGCAAAACAAAATACAAGAATAAACAATTGACAAAAGGCAGTAAATAAACTCATAATTAATTCTCCATTATTTAATCACCAAAAATCAATTACATTTATTTTTTTTACAAGTTTAAAAATAAATATCTAACTACTAAAACTAATATCATCTCTTAGACCAATGTGATGAGTTTTATACAAACAATCCTATGTGTGCATGCAACCCTAGATTCAGATCTATGTTTTAACTATTAGTCACACAACATTATGAACACAAAAAGAAACCTAGCATGCTTCTAGTATTTTCGAAAATCACATAGAAGAATAGAATACATACCTCTTGTTTTTATGTAGTAATAACAACTTGTTTCTTGAATCTCCTTATCTTTGAAAGCAAGTACCACAAGTGTAGTACCTCTAATGGCTCACAAACACCAAGAGAAAATGGAAGAAGCAAGATAGAGAGAAGGGAGAGGAGAAATTCGGCTCTAGGAACTCTAGGGATCAAGTGGCCGAATTTCCCAAGCCAAAGGGTCCTTTATATAGGTGTATGAATTAGGGTTTCAGTCATTATCCTTATATGGTTACTTGGCAACCAAGCAACCTATAAGATAATTCTAGAATCCCTATATGGACGAGTTCTTAAGGCCTTATCCTTAGAATTCGTCCACCTTATCATCTAGGGCTTCCTTGCCCAACTTTGTAACTGTCACATAATTATAGTTCAGCCCCTAGTTCAATTAACTTCTTTTGATCACAAAATTAATTCTTAATTAATTATTGACCAATGTTAATTAAAAAAATACGATTTCTCTTTTAATATATTATTCTTATAATATATTAAAAAACCCTAATAACCTCATTCTCTATTATTCCTCCAGTCAAGTTGCTTTGGTGAAGGTAACCCGAAAGGACCATGCACAACCGGGTCAAGTACTTACCAAATATGGTTACAGGCTTAGACACTAATCCAACAGTCTCCTACTTGGATAAGTTTAGTAACTATAAATGCAAGTACAATCCGATTAGCAATCGTAGCTCTCAAAGACACTGTTGAATTCTGTTCTTATCAGTAACCTGTCCTTTAGATAAGGGATCGTATAATCCTCTGTTCTAGATATCATGCGGACAATTACATTGAACATAGCCATACTTATTGTCTAGTAGTTTGTTTCTCGATCTCTCATTCATTTGACATAGAACTTAATTGATCACATCAATCCAGTCCTGACCGGGCCCGACACATAAGTCAAATCAAATCATCGAGGGGCCCTGATATCGCTTTTACCCTCCTAGGATAAAAGGAACAGATAAACTTCGACCTATATGCATTTACTATTCACTAATCAAATCATATACAGCAATGCGTTTTATAACATCAAGTTACTAATGCGTTTTCGCATTATCAATGCACAACCAATCAACAAACAATAAACCATATATCTAGGTTTTAAGACCATATGATATTATCGTCTTGTGATCACTTGTGATAAATTCAATGAAGTGATTCCAACAAGCGTGGGTTTATTCCAATGCTCAAAACTTGTTCATAAGCACTCATGAACGTTGTAGCAAACTTTTGCTATGTCTAATACACTTTAGACAATCTACACACCAATTCGTGAGAGTCTTCACTCATACCTACTTCCAACATATGAATGATTGTGGATCATTTGAATAATCTTATTATTCAGGAAGTCAAAACATGCAAAACGAAATAATAGGTAAATAATTAACATAAGACAGTAACATTACTAATAAATAATACTCTTTTATTTAATCATCAAATGTTAATTACAATTTATCTATTACATGTTTCCAAACTATCTAATCTAAACTAATATCATCCTTCAGCCTAATGCTCCTAGCATGCTGTAAGTGCTTAACCCTACTCAGTCCCTTCGTAAGCGGATATACTGGGTTATCCTCTGACAATACCCTCTTCACTACGAGGAGTCCTTCTTCTACCCGATGTCGAATAAAGTGATATTTTCTATCGATATGTCGAGATCTACCATGATCCCTTGGTTCCTTGGTCAAGGTAACCACTCCTTCGTTATCAAAGAAAATTTTTATGGGCTCCTGTATGGATGGCACAACTCCAAGGTATCCAACGAAATTCTTCAGCCATATTTCGTCTTTTGACGCTTCGCTCGCTGCAATGTACTCTGATTCGCATGTTGAATCAGCTACGGTCTCTTGCTTGGAGCTTTTCCAAGTCACTGCTCCTCCATTAAGGGTAAAGACCCAGCCCGAATGCGAACGGTAGTTGTCCCTGTCGGTCTGAAAACTGGCGTCACTGTACCCTCGCACCTTTAAGTCATCACTCCCACCGAGGACTAGAAACCATTCCTTGGTCCTCCGAAGGTATTTAAGAATATTCTTGAGTGTAGTCCAATGTGCTTTGCCAGGGTTCCCTTGATATCTGTTGACCATGATCAAAGCGAAGGCCACAACAGGGCAAGCACAAATCATAGCATACATGATCGAGCCAACTGCGGAAGGATAGGGTACTCGGCTCATCTCTTCTATCTCGACTTCGGTACTCGGACTTTGAGTTTTACTCAACTTGGCATTACTTTGGATTGGTAACTCCCCTTTCTTGGAATTCTCCATACTAAAATGTTTTAGTACCTTGTCCAAGTAAGTATTCTGACTAAATCATATTAGTCTTTTACTCTTGTTTCTCACTATCCTTATTCCCAAGATATAGGCAACCTCTCCGAGGTCCTTCATAGCGAAACACTTCCCGAGCCAGGACTTAACTTCCTGCAGTGTCGGGATGTCGTTTCCTATGAGTAGTATGTCATCGACATATAATACGAGGAAGCTTACTATACTCCCTCTGGCTTTGACATATACACATGATACATCCTCGCTTCGCAGAAAACCAAACACTTTGACTTTCTCATCGAAACAAAGATTCCATCTGCGAGACGCTTGCTTAAGTCCATAAATAGACTTCTCAAGCTTACACACTCTATTGGGATGCTTCGCATTGACAAAACCCTCTGGTTGAGCCATGTAAACATCCTCAACCAACTTCTCATTAAGGAAAGCGGTTTTGACATCCACTTGCCATATTTCATAATCATCAAAATGCAGCTGATGAGAATAATATTCTCTAAGATCGATAGATTCAATCAGATATTAATGAAAAGATAACAACTAATAGAAAATGATAAACACCAAGATGAATCAAATGAGTGTCGAATGATTAATATGCTCCACCTTAGAAGAATTCAACGTGAATTGCTACTATAGAGGTGTGTTAGGGTTACAATACAAGTTCTAACAATATAATAATCAAGAAGCGTCATTAATATAATGCATGCATGCACTATATATATACTAAACCCTAAAACAAAAAACGACTGGACAGGCCCAGACCGAGTATACAAATGGACCGAAAGCTAAGCCCAATGATGCAATCTCTTAGACTCAAAAATATCCCCCTTTGCGTCAATTGGGGCGAGAAATCAAGTTGGTTTAGGAAGAGTGCTTTTCTTCACCGTCTTGAATAAAATTGGTGTGATGGCAAGAAGAGTTTGGTGAAATGAAATGTACCACCGAAGCATATCTGTGAAATTCTTCTTATCACTTTCATTATTCAGTTTACACCTGTGTATGATATCAATAATATGCTCCAAACATGAAGTGGAGAACAGGTGTTTATCATCAAGAGTGAACACAAATCTTTGATCTTCGCCTCTAGTGAACATGACGATGTTATATTTCAAATCAATTTTGCCCATCTGCAATTTTTTTTCGCGTCGCTAGTTTTCCCAATCGTTTTGATAGCTGGCTTCTTCCTTAAAACACTTGCAATCTCTTGATCCATCTTTGCAACCTCCATGATGTAAGTGGCCAACATTCTCTTGATGTGAGAAATAATCGGCTCATACTGATGTTGCTCAGTCAGCAAAATATTGTTGAGAATGATCCAATAAAGTGGATTGAGATTTGGTAGATCAGCCAATGAGATCATATGGACCGAACTGTCTGATCCTCTAGTTACTTTGAAATTGACATTTATAAATGAAACCGCAGGAGTTGGTTTCAATACCTTAACTGATGTAATCTTTTAAGCGCTCCACATTAGGCATTGTGGTTGAGAGAATTCAAGATAGTAATTGATTATTTCTCGATCAACCTTTGGATCAGGAGAAGGAACGTTGACAGTTGAATCAAAATAGTGAAATACAAAGGCCATTCGGGTGATAGGCATGTCAAACTAAGAATCCCTTGTATTCTCACAGTAAAAAAAACGACTGGTTCAAGCCAATGAGTACTAGGGGACTCAATCGCTTCCTTGATCAATTTCTCCAATGACCACAGTGGAAAGAGAGCTTGTCTACAAACAGAATCCCTTGTATCATCACTCTGACCCATGATGCCCTTCGCTTTGTCCTTCACACTAAGATCCGAAGCTTCATTACCTTTCGGTTTAGTGGTGACATTCAGAATACTAGAAGTTTGTTTGATAGGGTTTTACAAATCTTCTCCCCTTTGTTGCGGAGTAACAACCGACTCCATAACACCTTAAATTCGGCTCAAAATTTCGAGAGCAGGAAGTAACTTCTCAGTTAAGTGGCTTCGAACCAAGAGAATTAGAACCGAATCAATCGCATTGACCAAATTGGAGAGAATGGCGAAGACATCAGAAACACAACACTTGATGATAGCCTGCTCCAACTTTAGAGAATCAATCTCTTTATTTGCCTAATTTAGCTTAATAGCCTCAACTTAAAGCAAAGTGGTTTTGCGAGCTAGTTCATCCATAGTTTTGTTCTCCATGGCAAGATTATCTTGAAGTTTGTCAAGGCGAGAGGAGATAGAGGACAGAGGAGTGGATTGATCGGCTTGAAGACTGGTTCGCACCAAATCAATTTATCTTTCTCAGCCTCAAGAGAGTTGGAGAGCGACTCAATGGCAGTGTTAACCTTTGTGGTGTTAGAATCTGCAGCTTCTTTAAGAGATTCCAGAAGAAGCTTGGCATCTGAAATTAAAGTGGCTACATCCTTGGATGCTTTCTTACAAGATAACGTGGAGGCATCCACAACCTTGGTTGCCTTCTGGATAGACTCATCATGCTGTTTGAGAAATATCTCAATTAAGGATCGAACAACAGTATTTGAGTAAGTAGATGTGGAGGAAGAAGAAGATAAAGCGATCAGCTTGTCAAGTTTTTCATTGAGATCTCTTAAGTGTCGCTTCGTAAGGGGAGCATCATTAGCATCCTCACTTTAAACTCTATAAGGGCTGTACTAATAAGATTTGAATTCAAGTTCCTCTCCACCAAAAACAGGGAAAGAGCCTGAGGAAGGAGATAGGGAAATGGGTTTGGAAATCACAGGGGTTTCAGTTTCAGAGGTAGGTGCCCCAGTATCAGATATGTTGAAACGAACCGTAGGTTTGGGTGTGGTGATTGTTGTGGAAGTTGTTTGAGTGAAGATTGATGGAGGAAGAAGTGCAGTAAAGGTAGGTTGAGAAGAAGTAGGTGGTGGAAGTGGTGCAATGGAAATAGGAACTGTAGTATGAGATGGAGATGGAGGAGGAGTTGGAATTGAGTCATTAAGTTCTACCTCGGGAGATGGAGAACGTAAAGGCGTATTTCCTCTTGGTGATCCTTCAAGGTGAGCACCTTCGCCTTCATCTGATTGTTCTTGATCGTGATCAGAAGGAACGAAATCTGAATCACTAGGCGAGCTTCCTTCGGTTTCCTTGCCATCTTCTTCACCTTTCGCTTCTTTGGAGCAGAAGGAGCTGCTTGATCGGCCTTACGCTTTTTGGGCGTAGAAGCTTTGGAAGATTGACTTTCTTTCTCCTGCTTCTTTTGATCAGGCTTCTTCCCACGTTTTTTTTGGTTTATCAACTACATCCAACGTGCTTTGCATCTCAAGAGTTAATTGTCTCAGTCCTGAAGAAGGAAGCTTTATGTACTCCCTGATAACCTTGCTTTCGGTAGAGACACACCGATACATCGATTCTGGAATGGAACCAACAAATGCGAATTTGGTTGGATCTGAGACAATGATCTTGGTGGTATGGAAGGTGCCGATTGACGATCTCAGTGCATCAGCCATGATAGGAACACTAAACTTCTCAATGGCCCAATGAGTAATAAGGGTCCAAAACCTGTTACAGGAGATTTCAAAGTGTCTTGAAGAAGAGTTGAGGCTTTGTACCAGTTGTGACGATAAAATGGATCCATAGTCCAAGTTGATGCCGTGATAAATCCCATAGAGTAAGGTCATGAGTGCCTTGCTATCCCCATCTAACCCAGCAACCCTTTTAGCAAATGCCTTGAAAAGAAGGGTAAATAACCCATTCCACTGTGGTGGGAGGCAAGATTTCTTGAACTTGGTCACTGTTGTAAGAAGATCAGTATACCCCATATCGTAAAACATTGTGAACAACTGAGTCGTAGAGATGGAGTCAGGATTAACCAAGGAATAATCAGAAGGAAGCTTTAGCAGGGAGCAAAATCGTACTCTGGACACAGAAGTTTTGTGTTTGAAAATTTCAAAGAAAATGAGTTCCTTATACTTGTCATAAGAAGCTGTTGTATAGACTTGAGAGAGCAAAGACATGGGAACTGATTCCACCTGAATCATAGCGATCACAATTGGTGAATATTTGAGGCATTCAAACACTTGGAGCATATAAGAATCATAAAGGAAAGGATCCAGATCGATAAACAAGTTCTGGTTGGGTTTGATGGTCAACAGAGAGGATGAGGCAGTTTTTTCATGAGCGAATGCAGATTCAGCCCTTGTTGCAGGTGTGAAGAAGAAGATGAATAGGAGAAATTCGTCGGTGTGTTCTTAAGAGAATTCAGAAGTGGTAAAGTGGTACAAGAGGTGTGAGAAAACCTTATATACCATTCCCAGGAGAGAGAAAGAACCCATAGTAATGATGATACGATCTTCTGAATTGGCACCTGTAAAAGCGCGATTTGACAGATGTGTTTCCCTAGGAACACGTCATCGGGCGTGAAGTTCTGAACCGTTAGAAATTCACGCGCCCGTTGTAATTCTTATCCAATGACTCGGCTTGAAATCTTATCTTGTTACCGCCTTTCCAACTTTGAAAACGTTTCAAATTCCTTGTGAAACTGTAACAAACCCTTTCGCTTCATATAAGACTGGCAATATTCGCACCTTAACGTAGTAGACCACCATAGCATTTACAACCGAAGCATCAAATCTGAAAAATTGCCATTAGTACCACGAACAAGAATTGGGAAACTCAGAAAGGTCTTCGTGCAAGAATGTGCCAATAGAAAAGAAATAAAGCAAAGTATTTATGGGAGGTAAGTGATGTCTTTTTAGACACGAAACTATGGATCTCGGGCACAAATCGCTTCCTTCAAAGTCAAGAGAGACTTAGAAGTGTCTGTGTGGTTTCCCGTTGAAATACGATCAAATGTTTATTAAGAAACATTGAAAGGCATCTTTTCAAATTTAAGCTATAAGGGGTGGCTTAGCTTTAACCGAACTTCAGTACTTAACATAAGACCGAAAGTTGGATGAAGTACTTGTGAGACCGGTGTAGTCTGTTAAACAAGTAGGTTAGATAATATATTCAATGACTTGGTGATATCTATGTTGAAATCTTAAAAAATAAAAACTGGATCTTTTGGTAAGAAAAGTCTTGGTGTTAGACAAATTCATAAAGATCACACAAAAATAAAAATAAAAGATTTCAAGGTACAGACCATCAAAGTGGTTTGGTTAATTCATGAGTGAAAAACTAGAAATTTGGAGTGTTCACCGTCAATTCGTTTAAGACATTGGATTGTGGGTCTCAGTTAGCACATGGTGAAACGAAACTAAGATCATCAACACAAATATTGTGTAACCATAAGCCCCAGTGGTAAATGCTAAGAGTCTCAAGGTTTATGAATATGAACCGAAATGAGATGGAGAAATAAGAATAGGGGTTTAAAGAACCGAAAGTACCTCTGCTATGAAGATGGACCAAGCAGATAACTCTTAACTAAATGTGAGAAGAGTAAGGTAGCTCATGACTTGAGTGATTTTATCAGCCTTATTGGGAAGAAACGATTTGTGTATATCGAATCAGTAAGGCTTCACTCAAAGTCTTGGAGGCTTCGGTCGACATGCAGCAGCATGCTTCTAGGGACACTTAGTTAGTACATAGATAAAGAGTGTTATACATGCCCCAATCTCTATCATGGAAGTACATTTGTGATACTAAAGAATAATATAAAAGAAATAATTAAACTAAGCAAATAGAAAATATTTTTGAGTTTTATGAATTTTCCGAAAAAGACAGAAAATAAATTATTTTTGAGTTTTATGAATTTTCTAAAAAAGAAATAAAAACAGAAAAGAAAATATTTTTGAGTTTTATGAAATTTATGAAAAAGAAATAAAAACATAAAAGGAAATATTTTTGAGTTTTATGAAATGAATTGAAGACATAAAGTAGGGTAAGCAAAAGATATACATAGTATACAAAGGATATGTAAGTTCCAAACCATAAGATGAAACAATTGTTTGCTTTTGAAAAAGTATAAGAAGCGAAATAGACCGAGCCTTTGATTCATTTCGGTTCTCGAAAAATCAGGAGCCGAAATAGACCGAGCGTTCGACTCATTTCGGTTGTTAGAGAATTTTAAGAAAGCGAAAGAGAAAGTTATACTTAATGAAATGAGTGTGGTTTTGGAACTGAATCAGCTTCCATCATTCCTAAGCCTTATAGTATTTTATTAAACGATGCTTCAGGCAAGGCCTTAGTAAAGATGTCAGCCAATTGATCAGAGGACCGAACGAAGTGAATTTCAACATTCCCATCTTCTATGTGATCCTTGATGAAGTGATATCTCAGTGCTATGTGTTTTGTCTTGGAATGCTGCACTGGATTATTACAGGTCCTTATGGCACTTTTAGAGTCGCAATAAAGAGGAATGTTCTTCATATTCAGGCCATAATATCTTAATTGGATTTGGATCCAAATGACCTAAGAAGTGCAAGATGTTGCAGCAATATATTCAGCTTCGGCTGTAGAAAGTGAAACACATGTTTGCTTCTTGGACTGCCTGCTGACGAGTTTACCATCGAGGAATTGACATCCACATGTAGTGCTCTTTCGGTCCAAACCGCATCCTCCAAGATCAGCATCAGAGAATGCTTGAACGAAAAATCTTGATTTAGCAGGATACCACAGACTGAGAGAAGAGGTTCGCTTCAAATATCTGAAGATGTTCTTAACAGTCACCATATGAGGTTCGCGTGGATTAGCTTCGAACCTGGCACAGTAATAAATAGAAAACATAATATATGGTCTACTAGTTGTTAGATACATTAGAGACCCTATCATTTGCTGATAGAGGGTCATATCAACAACCGGTTTCTCCAAAGATGGTGTTAACTTCGTTCCAAATGCCATAGGAACCTCACTTTGGAATCTACTATCATGCCAAATTTAGCCAGTAGGGTCTTCGTGTAAGCCTCCTGATTGATAAATATGCCTTCGGGTCCCTGTCTAATATTCAAGCCAAGGTAAAAGTTAATTGGACCCATTGAGCTCATCTCAAACTTAGTCTCCATCAACTTCCTAAATTCAGCTGTTAGGTTGGGATTCGTGGAACCAAAGATGATGTCATCGACGTAAATTTGGACTATCATTAAGTGGTCACCCTCTTTCTTGCGAAAGACGGTTGGGTCAACCGAACCTTGTTTAAACTTGGACATTTTTAGAAATTGAGTAAAGGTTTCATACCGGGAGCTAGGAGCTTGCTTCAAACTATAGACACCTTTATCCAGAATATAGCAATGGTCTGGATACTTTTCGTTCACGAAACCCGGTGGTTGCTCAACATACACAGTCTCCTCTAGTTCTCTATTCAAGAAGGCACACTTGACATCCATTTGAAACACTTCAAAGTTTTTGTGTGCAACATATGCCATAAAGATTCGCACTGATTCTAACCTTGCTACAGGAGCGAAGGTTTCTTGATAGTCTATACCTTCTTCCTGACAATATCCCTTGACAACCAACCTTGCTTTATTACGAATCATATTCCCTTCTTTGTCCATTTTGTTTCTAAAAACCCATTTTAGGCCAACTACAGATGCATCCTTTGGTGTGCAAATTAATCTCCAAACTCGATTTCGCTCAAACTCATGTTGTTTGTCTTGCATTACCTGTACCCAATTGGAGTGATCGAGTGCAATATTAACCGTTTTTGGTTCTGTTTTAGAGATGAACGAATTAAACATGCAAAATTCTACTTGAGAGAACAGAGCAATTGTTTCGCTTTTATTTCAGACCGAGTAAAAATTCCCTTAGATGATTCACCAATTACTTGAGTTTTTGGATGATCTCTTGTCCATTTTGTGAGAGGAGGGTAGTTTGGATCATAGGCAGGATCCAATTCGGCATTGGTTTTCTCTTCCAATTCTGATTGACAATCCGAATCATCTTTCGTATTATGATTCTCCCCCTCAAATAATGAGACGATTTCAACATCAGGTTCAAAATGTTCCCCCTCGTATGGAGCTTCATGGGTCTTTGTTGGTGATGGATTTTCTCCCCGGAAAGATGAATCAAGGTTATCTGATGTGGATGAACCCTCCCCCTGGAATATAGAACTTTCTTTTGGAGGTTTGCTTGGACCTGGCTGTTCGGGTTGATCGTTGATGTTCACTTTCCATTTCTTTTGCTACTTCATCGATAATTTTCTTCAAGTTGTCGATCTTGTTGGCAGTTGCCTTTCTCTCAGAATTAATCATTCTCTCTGGTTCATCAAAGAGCAACATGTATTCTTCAAATAGATTGGAAATTGGGACCGTGACTTGACCTGATGCTGGAAAGATTTCCTCTGTTGGTGATTTACTTGATTGAAGTTTCTTCACGTAATCATCATCAAAGGTGACATAATAGTTTTCTTCAATTTTCTTTGAACGCTTATTCAGAACCCTATATGCCTTTGAAGTTAGCGAGTAACCAAGAAAAACCCTTCATCTTCCTTTACATCGAACTTGTTTCGGTTCTCTTTGGAGTTGAAAATAAAGCACCTTGAACCGAACATGTGGAAGAACTTGACATTTGGCTTGCGATTATTTAAGATTTTGTAAGGAGTGATGGAAAATCGCTTATTGAGCAAGGATCGGTTATGGGTATAGCAGGCATCGGCTATTGCATCAGCCCAGAAGTACAAAGGTAAGGAAGCTAAACTAAGCAAGGTTCGGGCTGTTTCACACAAAGAGCGGTTTCGCCTTTCAACAATATCGTTCTGTTGTGAAGTGTAGGGAGCAGAAAAATTGTGAGACACTCCCTTATCAACAAGAAATTCTTCGAACTCTTGATTTTTGAATTCTAACCCGTTGTCACTTCGTACATTTCTAACCACCTTTCGCAGTTGAATTTCCACTTGCTTTATAAATGCTTTGAGCTTTTGAGTTGCCTTTGATTTCTGTTTAAGAAAGAAAAATCAAGTGAAACATGAAAAATCATCAACAATTACTAAAATGTATTTACTACCACTGATACTTTCGATTGATGAAGAACCACACAAGTCGATGTGTAGAAGTTCAAGTGGTTCAGTGATCTTTGTATTAACACGTGTGGGATGACTCTTTCGGCTTTGCCTTCCGATTTCGCATGCAACGCACCAGTGTTTCTTATCAAATTTGAGAACTGGAAGTCCACGTACATGATCACCGATAACCAACTTATTGTTATCCTTAAAGTTGAGATGTGAGAGCCTTCAGTGCCAGAGCCAACTTTCGTCAGAGTGTGCTTTTGATAAAAGGCATACAACTGGCTTTCCTCAAATTAGGTTAAGATTTAGAGGATACATCTCTCATTTTCGCTTGGATTTTAACAGGACAATCTTCGTTTTCTTTTCAACAATCTCAGAACCTTCATCATCGAATGAAACTTTCAAGTCAGTTCCCACGACCAGTTGAGAGACACTGATGAGATTGTGCTACAATCCCTCTACATATGCTACCTTCCGGATTGAGAATTCACCGTTTGTGATCATTCTGTAGCCTTTGATCGGTCCATATGAATTATTCCCGTATTTGACACATCCACCATCCTTAAGAGCCCGAAAAATGCCCTTAGCTCTTCCCTCCTTCCTGTCATGTGACGTGAGGAGCCACTATCAATGTACCATTCGTCGTCGAACTACTCGTCACTAATAACCTGCAAAATTTAAGCAGATTTAGCAACCCAAAGTTTCTTGGGTCCTTGTGAGCCTTTTACAAGACAGGGAATTGCAAAATAAAGATCAACCAGGTATGTTCTTTTTATTAATGTGGTTTCATCTTTTATTTTGAAGGTAAAAACCTTGATTTTATTGTTTTCTTGTTTTGTTTTATTTAAAGCTGACTGTTTATTTTTGTTTTGATTCTCATTTAAACTAGTCTTTAGATTCCTAGGGTTAGCTAACGTCTTCTTGGTATGAACTTCAGAGTGTGAGACTTGATTTCCCTTTCCTTTGATATCCTTGACTAGGTTTGGCCGAAGCTGGTCTTTTGGTTCTTATTACTGCTTGTTTCGGCACCAAAATTGTTTCTTCGGTTTGTTTGGCTGCAAGACTAACAGTGAGTGCATGGACCTTTGTTTGTTTGGGGGCTTACTTTTGCCCGTGGATTCAATACCTTGTGAACGTGATTAGCATTTTAAGAATTCCAAAACTACTTTCTCTCTTTGAGATTCTTCTGGTACCTTCTGTTCCTTTGACATGTTTGCTCAGCTAGTTGTTTTTGAGATTTTTGAATTTTTGCTTTTTGTTTTGGTTCATCTTCACGAGCTTCGCTTGGAGATGATTCTCTAGATGCCTTTACCGGTTCGCCTTGAATTTCTTTAGTACCACTTGTACTTGGCTTATCAAAGCTTGAAGGCTTGTTAAGAGGTTCAACCACATATCTACCATTGACTCTCCATGAGGTTTGCTCCGACATACCTACTGTTACGTCTGCATTGTCAATTGGAGCTTACCAGAAAAATTATCACACCAATCAGCATTATCTTCATCTACCAAAGAAGTGAGCTCAACTGTTTGCTTCTTGGTAACTCCAGTGGTGGCATATACTTGATTCGGTACTATTTGCACCTTTTTATATACCACTGCCTTTTCTTTAAGGACTTTGGACTTGTCCTTGGACATACGAGCAAATGCAACTGAGTTTTTAGATATGAGTGGTTTTGCCGATTTGGGTTCGCTTTTGAGGATTTCAGAGCAGTCAACCTCATCGCATTCAGAAATTTCACTCATATCACTGTCCTCATCAAATTCAGAAGTATTTTCCACATTCATCTTATTTTCTAAACTTAATTTGGTACTCAATGAGTCAAATTTTTGCATGGTTTCGATCTTTATTTTCAATTTGTCATTTTCGTCCAATAAATTCCTAAGCATGTCCTTATGGTCTTTGGACTTAATAAATGACTCAATTTTGTCCAGACCAATCCTGTAAGCATCTGAAACCTCATCTGATGATACAATAGATTCACAATTGTAGCAATCTACATCCACTTCATCCTCCTTAAATTCAAGAAAGGGCAAAATCATTTTGTGAACCTTTTTGCCAATCTCACAATTCAAATATAACTGAGTAATATTAGTGTAAAGACACTTAGCAATTAAACAAAAAAAATATTCCTTTGTTTTAAAAACTTCAAATTGTCACTTTGTAAATATATCAACTCATCTCTCATTCTAACTAAGTCTAACTCCGTCTTCTCGATCCACATCCTTCGCTCCTCACTCTTAGATGTCACTCTGCTAAGTTGACCGGTTAGGTTAGCATTTGTGAGGCGTGTTTGCATTAGACTTTCACTTAAACCAGAAATTTTGAATTTTAATTCGTTTAATTCATTTTCATAGTTTGTTACAGGTATTTTAAGTGATTCGAGAATGGATTGTACCTTCTTGATCAACTGATCGCAGTTGTTGATCCTTTCACTCACAGGTTTGGTAGTAAAACACTTATCTTCCTTCTGATTCGACTCATCATACTCACCTTCGGTTGTGTAGCCCCTATTTTGTGACACTCCATCTGTCATCATCAAGCATTTCCCAACAAACTCAGCATTATCTTCTTTTGCCACAAATGCCCTGCCATGCGTGGGTTTACGTACCTCTTCATCTTTAGAGTCTATAGACTAGACCTCCACGCCACCGAACTCATCATCAAAAATGTTCTCCTGCACAATCAAAGCATTCATAGAATTGTTAGTGACTTTCTTCTTCTTTGTCTCCTCCAGCTTGCACATATGGTATGCTTCATCACCTTCACCCTCCTTCTTCTCATATAGCTTTCTTAACATGCAATCTTTGTCAATGTGGTTTTTGCCATGGCAGAAGTTGCAATCTTATCCAGAGTCTCCTACCAGTTTTCTCTTCTTTTTCTCTTCTTCTTTCTGAGGATTATTTTTGATCTCCTGTTTCGCCTTTATTGAGCTATAGCTTCCCTGCCAGTTTCAGTTCTTGGCAATATGGAACTTTTTGCGAGCAAATCGCTTCAGGTTGGAAACCATCATTGCATATTCTTCGTTTGTCAGATCACATTCCGACATTTCTGATTCTCCTTCATCTTCTGCCACATTCTTTGCCTTAGAGAGAAGAGCCAAGGATCCCATACTAGACACCACTTTCGCTTCCTTTGTCACAACACTTTCATGAGACTTGAGAATACCCACCATCTTCGCCAATGAATAGGTTTTAAACTGCTCGTGAGCCTTCACAATTAATGCCACAGCCATCCATTTGGGTCTTAAACCACTCAGAAATGCGACCTTCTGTTCGATGAATTCTCTTCCAACGTCGTGCTTGATCATCTTGCTCACAAGATGGCTGAAACGATCGAATGCCTGAATAAGTTTTTCATCTGGATTTTGATGGAAAGCACCGCACTCAAAGAGCAATAGAGTTTGGATAGAATGTTCTAGGTCCTCATCCGTGGAATACAGCTCTTTGAGTCTATCCTAGATCTCTTTTATTGTGGTGCATGGGCTTACCAGACGAAAAGTATCGGACTGCAAAGCAAATCTAATCATTCTCATGTCTTTAACATTACATAACAACTTTTCTTTTTCGTCTTGAGGAATCTTCTCCACGCTAGTTAAGAGTTTGTTGTACTCATTTTGAGTCTTAATGTATCTATTCGTTCCAAAATGAACACAAGGACCCAATGTTATTGCTTCCCAGATAAGATAACCGTTGTCATCAGACCCAACAACGTAGTCTTCAAAGTGATGCGTCCAAACTTCATAATCTTGAGTGTATAGAATCGGGATTCTAGTTGTGGATCCAATGTTGTTGGAGATATTGATCGGATTGGTTTGTGAATCGTCGAGAGACATGATGACATTTTTCAGATATCTGCTAAGAATTAGACTTGTAAAGATTGAATTATGTTTTTATCAAAAGCAAGAAACAGCGTCAATGAAGAGATGACGGCTCTAACAAATTCGATAAAAATAGAAACCCTAAAATTATTCTTCCAACATAAGAGATGCGTATGTATTACACAGTCTCCTGCTATGATACCAATTGATGAGAATAATATTCTCTAAGATCGATAGATTCAATCAGATATCAATGAAAAGATAACAAGTAATAGAAAACGATAAACACCAAGATGAATCAAACGAGTATCGAATGATTAATATGCTCCACCTCAGAAGAATTCAACGTGAATTGCTACTGTAGAGGTGTGCTAGGGTTACAATACAAGATCTAACAAAATAATAATCAAGAAGTGTCATTAATATAATACATGCATGCACTATATATAAACTAAACCCTAAAACAAAATACGGCTGGAAAGGCCCATACCGAGTATACAAATGAACCGAAAGCTAAGCCCAATGACGCAATCTCTAAGAATCAACAGCAGCAATGGCCAACATCACCCTAATAGACTTTATCTTCACAACTGGTGAGAAGGTCTCATCATAGTCAACTTCGGGAGTTTGAGTA
This sequence comes from Lactuca serriola, assembly GCF_051521515.1. Lineage (NCBI taxonomy): Eukaryota > Viridiplantae > Streptophyta > Magnoliopsida > Asterales > Asteraceae > Lactuca > Lactuca serriola. Next base: position 110,520,925 of record NC_136415.1, read on the forward strand.
AAGCCCTTTGCAACCAATTGCGCCTTATAAGTATGCACATTCCCATCCATGTCGGTCTTCTTCTTGAAGATCCATTTGCACCCGACCGTCTTACAACTTGATACATGATCAACCAAGCTCCAAACTTGGTTATCGTACATGGACTGAATCTCACTGTCCATCGCCTCTTTCTACTTTGCATACTCCGGGTCTGCTACGGCTTCCTTATAGTTGTTAGGTTCGTCCAAATTTATTAGTGTACTATCACTAATATACGTATCACCCTCGCTCATTATATGAAAACCATACAACACGGGTGGAACACTAACTCTACTAGAACGTCTAAGAGGTAATAATTCATCAATCGGTTCAACCGGAATTTCCTCCTCGGGTTGAGCGCCAACGTTAGAGGTTCCTTCATCGCTCGACTCTTGAAGCTCTTCAATATTGATTTGCCTTCCACTGTCCCCTTGTCTTATGAGTTCTCTCTCTCAGAAAAGCCCTCTCCTCGCAACGAAGAAAACATTGTCACTCGGTCTATAGAAGAGATATCCAAATGACTTCTGCAGGTAGCCGATGAAAATACACCACTCACTACGAGGCTCGAGCTTGTCGTGAGTCTCTCGTCTTACGAAATCCTCGCAACCCTAAACCTTGATATGTGCTAACAAGGGATCCTTCCCTGTCCACATCTCGTGAGGTGTTTTGGCAACCTTCTTTGTAGGGACTAAGTTAAGGATATGGGCGGCAGTCTCTAAGGCATACCCCCAGAATGAGATAGGTAGTGAACACTACTCATCATGGAACGAACCATGTCTAGCAAAGTTCGATTACTCCTCTCATCTACACCATTCAACTGCAGTGTCTTGGGTGGCGTCAATTGCGAAACTATTCCACATTCCTTGAGGTAGTCGTGGAATTCAAGACTTAGGTACTCTCCACCTCGATCAGATCGAAACATCTTGATTTTCCTGCCTAGCTGATTCTCCACTTCTTGTTTAAACTCTTTGAACTTTTCAAAGGTTTCTAACTTGTGCTTGATTAAGTAGATATACCCATACCTGCTATAATTGTTGGTGAAAGTCACATAGAAGCGGTTCACATCCCTTGAGGTGGATTTAAAGGGCCCACACATATCGATGTGTATGAGATTCGATAAAACCACACCCCTCTCAGAAGTGCCAGTGAAGGGTGACTTGGTCATCTTTCAAAGTAAACAAGACTCGCACACGTCATCGTCCCTAAGGTCGAATGACTCCAACACTCCATCCTTTTGGAGTTGGGCTATGCGTTTCTTATTGACATGTCCATGATGACAATGCCACAAGCATGATTTGTCCATACTATTGAAAGAATCGACACATAACACATCATTTCCTAAGTTATCTACAACCATCACAGTCTCATATATTCCAATACAAGGCAATGCTTCAAAATATAAAACACTATTAAGATAAGCATAAATAGAACCCTTTTCATTATCAAATGAATATATAAAACCTTGTCTATATAAACCATGAAATGAAATGATCTTTCTTACTATATCTGGCGAATAGAAACAATTGTTTAAATCTAACCCTAATCCATTACTAAGCACTAAGGAATAAACTCCAATCTTGGTGACAGACGACGATCTTCTGTTTCCCATGATTAGATTTATCCTTCCAAGCCCCACATCCCTATTTCTTCTTAGTCCCTATAAATCAGAACATATATGAAAACCACATCCTATATCAAGAACCCAAGAAATAGCATGTGATGAATCATTAGATTTAATAGTGTAAATACCAGCGAAGGACGGCTTAATCTTCCCATCCTTGATTGCCTGCAGATATTCTGGGAAGCTTCTCTTCTAATGCCCTATCTTGTGGCAGTGGTGGTACTCTGCTTCCTTAGGGTTAGAGTTAGGTTTAGCAGAACCAACTTTGGTTCCATTATAAGAGGTACCATCTTGGGACACTCCCTTGTGGTGGCTCTTTAAGGGAGCCTTCTCCTATTACCCTTCCTTTTCCTTATTGCCAAGATAGGGGTAGCAACGGGAGTAGGAGTCGATGCAACAAACTTATCCTTGAGATTACTCTCAGCAGTCCTTAACAAGCCTTGAAGCTTGCTCAAGGTGACCTCTTCCTTATTCGTGTGGTAGGTCATGCGGAACTAGTTATAGCAGGGAGGCAATGAGTGAAGGATGATGTCGATTTCTAGCTCTTCATCAAAGTTAAGATTTAACTTTAGCAGGCGATCACCATATCTCTGCATCTTTTGCAGATGAGCGGTAAGGGAATCTTCATTACCCATTCGGGTAGTGATCATCGAAGTGATGATCTCATACCTTTCTTGCCTTGCACTTTGGTGGTACCGATCTATCAAGTCTTGATGCATTTCATAGGGATACATGTCCTCATAGGATTTTTGGAGTTCTGCAGTTATGGTCGCTAGCATGATGCAATGGACTTTCGTGGCATCACGCTCATGGGACTCAAAGGCAGCGATTTCTTCAGCAGTTGCAGTGTTGCGGTTGATTTCCTTTAGCTTCTCATCTAGGACATACTCTATGTCCTGGTAGCGAGTGACCATTCGGATGTTGTGGATCCAATCATTAAAATTGGACCTGTCAAAGATCACTCTCCCACACAAGTTCATGAGTGAGAACGAGTCGAAGGAGTTCGAGTCGGAAGCATTGTTATCGACGTTCGACATCTGAAACACAAAAGGATAAAGTTTGATTAGAAATGAATCCCTAATTAAACACGCAAATGAGAAATTAGGGCGTGGATCCAATAACATTATTTACAAATTAGACAAGGGATGCCGTTATCTAACATGCAAATAATTTGAAGGTAAGTGAATGACGATTCACCAATCCTCCACCTTGAAAAACGAAAGAGAGATTAAGTTTTAAATGTACTAAAAACTCCTAGATTCTTTTTGAGATTCATTGAAGTTTTAAATGGCATATTTAAATCTCGATATGCCCGTCTAGTTTGTGACTGGGATGCCGAGGATCATAAAGCGGGTGTGAATAACCATGCAAATGTCCATGGTGCCCTCATTGTTACAGTCACTTATTCGATGTGCCGGTTAACCACACACGCTCCATTAAACTATGACAAACAATGAGTCACCCTTTACCACCTTTGCTTAGAACCCAACTAGTGTGTCGGTTAAGCACACACGTTCCACTAACGTCTTAGCAAGGGTGAAAAGTGTAATTCCATAGAATTGCATCAATTCACTTTTTCCTAAAGTAACTAAGATCGGGAATAGTTTGAAAAAACATTTAGTTACTTTTATAATTCAATATACTTTTAATGAGGAAATGTTTGCCGTATCCTACCCATTCGGCTAATGACCCTCCTCCAATCAAGGAAGCGGTGGGTGTGAGTGGGCACGCATTAAGCGACCATTTTATAGGCCATAACCTTATACCCCCTTATAGATCAGCTTCGTGAATGAGGTAATGAGGCCTACTAACGGTAAGACTAGCATATTAAGATATACATATACATACATACATATATATATATATATATATATATATATATATATATATATATATATATATAATTCTTGTAATATTATAATATTATAGATTGTATTTTAAACATTTCAAAACACTAGGGTTTTAATCAAATTTAAAATTTCTGAAAATTAAATTCTTTTAATTTGAAATTTTAAATATTAAAACTTTGATTTAATAATTATCCGAAAATTAAACAATTAATTTGAATTACCAAATCTTGAAAGATTATCTATTAAATTGACAATTAATTTAACCTAATCCCTTAAATCCCCTAAAACTCGAAAATTTGGGATGGGATAATTCAAAAAATCTTTAATTGCCATATTAAACATGTAGCACATGGTTCTTGGTACGTGTTCTTTTTATTAAATCTTTTTATATTTTGCATTTGGTCTTGGACTCGGCGAGTTGAAGGACCAACTCGCCAAGTAGAAGCGGGATGAGGCATGGAGTTTAAGCTGTGGACTCGGCAAGTCGAGTCCCGGACTCAGCGAGTAGACCCTGTTTGGACAAAAACCATAATCTGAGGCTTTGCACCCTATTTAAACACCTTAACTCAGCCTCCTTAGTCGCATTTGCTCCCAGAAGACCACCATAGCAAACCCTAGCCGTTATTGAAGCAATCAAAGGCATTTGGAGTGATTTTGGTGCTTTTTTGATCCAAGGAAGGAAGGAAAAGCTTGAAGGATCAAGACGAGGTTAGAAGGATTCGGTTTTGAGCATCATTTGCAGACTTCAGAAGGTATAAAGTCTATACCTTGCTTTCTCTTTTGATAGATCCCATTTTGTGGAGTTTTAGGGATTTTCTAAGCCATTTTGGTCACCAACCATGATTACAAGCTTGGTTTGAGGTTGATGTTTCGGATCTAGGTCCTTAGAGGGGTTACAAGGCAGATAGGAGTGGCTTTTGCACTCAAAGAAGGCCCCATGCATTGTGAGAGCTTGTTTTAGGACCTTTTGAGCTTAAAGTCCCATGCAAGCACGTAAAGGTTGTAACTTTACGAGCTAGATCGATTGTAGAAGCATAGATCTACCTTTTGATCAAGGGGTGTACATCAGAAATCGAGGATTTAGTGAGTGAATGTGACCAACTCGACGAGTTTGTTCTTGGACTCGGCGAGTCCAAGGTTCTGTCCCATATCAGTTGAGGGTCATAAGGACCCAGTTGAGAGTGGAAAGGTTTTAAGGGGGTCCCAGGGAGTGACCCAACGTTCTGGACTAAGCCATTGTTCTAGAAATTCATGGGACTCGGCGAGTGCATGAACAGACTCGGCGAGTCCAAGGCAATCTTCTTAAGGATGAAGATGAACTCGACGAGTTGTTCATACAACTCGGCGAGTCAAGGACAGGACCTGTGTATCCAGTAGCGGTGGTTCTACGGCCACAATGCCGTCCCACCAGTAGGGATCGTATGTTAGATGTTTGTCTTTGTGATATTCATCTGTGTTGCTACTACCTGATATGTTATATGCTAGCGTGATATGATATGTGATAGTGATAGAATTCGGTTGTTAGGACCGAAAGGGTAGGTTAGGCACCCCAGATATGCCTAACAGTACGTTATGATATGTTTAGTTGCTAGCATGATATGTTATATGAGATAGAGGTAGTAGGAGGGGGAAAGGTCCCCGAGATTTGGTTGTTAGGACCGAAGGGTAGGTCGGACACCCCAGATATGTCTGACAATAGATTATGCTATGATATATGTTTTGGTAGTAGTAGGGGGTGAAATAGTCCCCGAGGTTCGGTTGTTAGGACCGAAGGGTAGTCAGCACCCCAGAATAGCTCGACATGGGTAGGTCAGCACTCCAGTATGGCTTGAAACGGGTAGGAGGGCACCCCAGAATGGCCGTACGGGTAGGTCGGTGCCCCAGAAAGGCCGTAACGGGTAGGTCGGGCACCCCAGAAATGCCTGGCAGTATGTATGTGATATGATTGTATGGTATGTGGCACGGTGGGGAAACTCACTAAGCTTTGTGCTTACAGTTTACAGTTTTGTTTTCAGGTATCTCTTCAGCGAAGGGGAAGGAGCTGACGCGGTAGCGGCACATCATACACACACATTGGTTTTCCGCATTATGAGATGTTCTGGGCTTGTACTCTGACATTATTATTATTTTCATGTTTTGGTTTTCAGACACGAGATATGTTTTATGAAATGATATGATCGGATGATGTTTTACTACAAATGTTTTACAAACCACTTAATTTAAAAGAAATTTTTGGGCGTGAAAATTGGGTCGTTACAAAACAGTTAAAAGGATAATTACAAGATATGGCATTATCAAAATCCCTAAAATTTAGGAATCTTATCTTGGGGAGGAGGCAATTTCAAAAACCCTAGGATTGGATAACCCTAAAATTCGAAATCTTAGAGGCTAAGGAAAGGGTTTGGGAAACCCTATCAAAATTTCGAAATCTAGGGTTTAGGAACCCTAATTTCGAAAATCAAGCCCTTAGGGTTTATTTACTAGAAACCCTAATATGTCAAATTCATAGTTTTGTATAAAATCTAATTGAAAACAAAACCAAAAAGTCTGATACCACTGATAGGTTTTATACAAACAATCCTATGTGTGCATGCAACCCTAGATTTGGATCTATGTTTTCACTATTAGTCATACAACATTATGAACACAAATAGAAGTTTTGAAAGGCATCTTTTAAAGGGTAAAGTGGGTGGTTGTCGCTTCAATTCATAATTTTGATACTTAATATAAGATCAAAATATAACGAAGTACTTGTGAGATCATTGTGATCTGTTGAACAAGTATGTGAGAAATCATTTATAGCGACAAGTGAGTTTAAGAAATCTCAAAAAAAAAATAAACTGAATCTTTTAGGGTTAGAGACGCCTTGGTGAAAGGCAATCTCATAAAGATTACTCAAAAAGAAAAAGAGATTTCATTGGGTAACAAGTAATATCTTGAATTATTGAATTTTCCGTCAATTCATTAGTGGTGTTGAATTTTGGGTTTCACTTAGTACATAGTAGCATGAAACTAAGATCATTAGCACAGATTTTGTATAACCATAAACCTCAGTGGTTAAAAATGAGAGTCCTAGGGGTTATATTGATGAAGTGAAATATAATGGAGAAATAGGATAGAGATGGTAAAAGAAGTGAAAGTACCTCTGCTTATTAAAGAAAAGAGGGTCCAAGCAGACAACTCTAAACTCAGTTTGAGTAGAGTTAGGTAGCTCATGATTAGAGTGAACTTGACAGTCTGGATTGGGAACACATGATTGGTGTTGATCATGTTATTAAGGCTTCACTCAGAATCATTTGAGGCTTGAGTCTACATACAGTAGCATGCTTCTAGGGACATCTAACTAACGAAAAAAAAATTTACCTCCCGTAGATGCATCATCGAGAATCACACTTAGATAAACATAAAAACGTTAGAGATAGGGAAAATAAAATAAAGAAAAAAGAAAACAAAGAAAATAATTTTGGGTTTTTGTGAGAATTGAGTAATTGAAAAAAATTAAAAATATTTTTGGGATTTTATTAATAGAGAAAAAAAATATACAAAAGAATACACTTGAAATGCCTTTTAAAAAAATTGCAAGTTCAGAAGGAGCGAACCCGAAATAGACTGAATGCTCGGTTCATTTTGGTTCATAGACCAACTTCACCCGAAATAGACCGAACCCGAAATGGACCGAACCCGAAATAGACCGAACGCTCGGTTCATTTCGGTTCATATAGGTTCGCTCTATTTCGCTTGTTACCTTTAAGGGAGTGAAGGCGTTTTTGGTACCGACTCGGCTTGCATCATTCATAGGCCTTCTAAGATCTTATTGAAGCTTGCTTCAGGTAAAGCCTTTGTGAGATGTCTGCCAGTTGATCAGTCGTTCTTACGAAGTGAATTTCGACGTTGCCATCTTCGACGTGATCCTTGATGAAATGGTACCTCAGTGCGATATGTTTTGTCTTCGAGTGCTGCACTGGGTTGTGACAGATTCTGATTGCGCTTTCGGAGTCACAGTATAAGGGGATTTTCTTCATGTTCAAGCCATAATCCTGAAGTTGACTCTGTATCCATACAACCTGAGATGTACAGGATGCCGCAGCAATGTATTCAGCTTCTACTGTGGATAACGAAACACAAGTTTGTTTCTTTGATTGCCAACTAACTAATTTGCCATCCAGAAATTGGCATCCTCCTACGCTGCTTTTTCGATCCAAACCACAGCCACCCAGATCAGCATCTGAAAATGCTTGCACAAAGAATCCAGAGTTGGCTGGATACCATAGACCAAGAGAGGAAGTTCTCTTTAGATAGCGAAAGATGTTCCTCACTGCTTGAAGATGAGGTTCTCGTGGGTTGGCCTGAAATCGAGCACAATAACAGACATAGAACATTATATCAGGTCTACTAGCTGTGAGATACATTAAAGACCTGATCATCTGTCGATAAAGCGTTGTGTCAGCTGCTAGTTTCTCCAATGATGGTGTAAGTTTCGTTCCAAAAGCCTCCGGCACTTTTACCTTGGAGTCTCCCGTCACCCCAAACTTGGTGAGCAAAGTCTTGGTATAAGCTTCCTGATTAATAAAAACGCCTTCAGGTCCCTGTCTAATATTCAATCCAAGAAAGAAATTAATTGGACCCATTGAGCTCATCTCAAACTTAGTTTCTATCAACTTTCGGAATTCAGCTGTTAAGCTAGGATTTGGGAGCCAAAGATGATGTCATCAACGTAAATTTGGACTATCATAAGGTGGTTACCTTCTCGCTTACGGAAGAAGGTTGGGTCAACCGAGCCTTGTTTAAATTTAGACATTTTTAAGAAACGAGTAAGAGTTTCATACCATGCTCTGGGAGCTTTTTTCAGGCCATAGACAGCTTTGTCGAGGATATAGCAGTGATCAGGATACTTCTCGTTCACAAATCCCGGTGGTTGCTCAACATATATGGTTTCTTCAAGTTCACCGTTGAGAAAGGTACATTTGACGTCCATCTGATAGACTTCAAAGTTCTTGTGAGCAGCGTACGCCAGAAAGATACGAACAGATTCCAATCTAGCCACTGGAGCGAAGGTTTCTTCATAATCGATTCCCTCTTCCTGACAATATCCTTTGACTACCAGCCTAGCTTTATTACGGATAACATTTCCTTCTTTATCCATCTTGTTTCTGAACACCCATTTAAGACCGACAACCGAAGCATCCTTTGGTGTTGGAATAAGACGCCATACCTTGTTTCTTTCAAACTCATTTAGCTCATCCTGCATTGCTTGAACCCAGTCAAAATGATCAAGAGCTGAATTAACAGTCTTTGGCTCGATTTTGGACACGAACGAATTGAACATACAAAACTCGACATTTGAGAATAAAGCAGCCTGTTTCGCTTTGATTTGAGATCGTGTCAACACCTTTTCAGAGGATTCCCCAACGATTTGAGTCTTGGGATGATCTTTGGTCCATTTCACAAGTGGAGGAAACTTTGGATCATAGATGGGATCCAATTCAACGCTGATTTCTTCTTCGAGTTCAGACAAAGTGTCATCTTCACTTACTGTTTTCTCCCCCTCGAAGAATAATTCATGTTCAGAACCAACATTTGTACCTCCTTCATTTGTTGGAGTTTCAGTGGAGGTTGATGTATTTGTTGACGAGTCCTCCCCCTGGAAAGAAGAACCTTGATCAAGAAGAGGAGAAGAACCCTCCCCCTCGACAGTAGGACAGTCATCAAAAGGTTCACTTCCGTCTGCACTTTTGGTTCCTTTTGATTGATCATCAGCCATTTTTCTACCAGCATCATCTACAACTTGTTTTATGTTGTCAACTTTGTTGTCTTTTGCAGTAGATTCTGAGTCAATTGCTTTTTGAGGCTCATCAAACAAGAGCATGAATTGATCGAAAAGATTTGAGATGGAAATAGTAACCTGACCATTCTTTGGAAATATGTCTTGTGATGCATCTTCGGTTGCTCTTAACTGCTTAACATAACTATCATCAAAGGTGACATAGTATGTTTCTTCAATTTTCTTCGAGCGTTTATTGAGAACCCTATATGCCTTGGAGTTCAAGGAGTAGCCTAAGAAAATTCCTTCGTCCGCCCTAGCATCAAAATTGTTTCGATTCTCCTTGGAGTTGAAAATGAAGCATCTAGAACTGAACACATGAAAAAAATTTCACGTTCGGTTTTCGATTGTTCAAAATCTCATAAGGAGTAATGGAGAACCGTTTATTCAAGTAAGATCGATTCTGGGTATAGCATGCAACTGCAATTGCATCAGCCCAGAAGTATAATGGTAAGGATGCGAAGCACAACATGGTACGAGCAGCTTCACACAAGGATCGATTTCTCCTTTCAACAATGTCGTTTTGTTGTGGAGTATAGGGGGCTGAGAAATTGTGAGTTGTTCCCTTTTCAGCAAGAAAACTTTCAAAATCTTTGTTTTTGGATTCCAGGCCATTATCGCTCCTTACATTTTGAACAATCTTTCTGAGCTGCGTTTCTATCTGTTTAATGAAGAGCTTGAGCTTTGTTACAGCTTCAGACTTTTGCTTGAGAAAGAAGGTCCATGTGAACCTTGAGAAGTCGTCTACTATAAGCAGGATATACTTGTTTCCTCCAATGATTTCAATGGATGACGGACCACATAGATCAATATGCAGTAAATCCAATGGTTCTATTACCTTGGTGTTGATTATTGAGGGATGGCTCTGTCGACTCTGCTTTCCCATTTCACATGCTGCACAGAGATGTTCTTTATTGAATTTCAGAACTGGCAGCCCTTGAACATGATCACCTAGAACTAATTTGTTGATGTCCTTGAAGTTTAGGTGTGAGAGTCTTCTGTGCCATAACCAGCTTTCGTCGGAGTGCGCCTTTGAGAGTAAGCAGATTGCAAGTTTACCTCGTATTGGATTGAGGTTCAGTGGATACATTTCTCCTTTTCGCTTTGATCTTAATAGAACGTTGCTTGACTTACTCTCGACAATTTCTGAGCCTTCATCGTCGAAAGATACTTTCAACCCGGTACCAACCACCAGCTGTGATACACTTATTAGATTGTGTTGGAGTCCTTCAAAGTATGCCACCTTCCTTATGGAGAATTCGCCATTAGTGATCATTTCGTACCCTTTAATGGTGCCAAACGAGTTGTTGCCATACTTTACAATGCCGCCATCTTTTAAATAGCGAAACTCCCTTAGTTCCTCCTTTCTCCCTGTCATGTGACGCGAGCAGCCACTGTGAATGTACCATTCTTTGTCAAACTGCTCGTCACGTATAACCTACAAAAGATTAAGCAGATTTAGGAACCCAAAGTTTCTTGGGTCCTTGTGAGCCTTTTATAGGACATGGTATAGTAAGAGAAATATCAACCATATATGTGCGTTTAATTAAAGTGGTTTCATCTTTTCTTTTAATGGTGAAGACTTTAATTTTTGTTGACTTTGGAGAACTGGAGTTTTTGACAGAAGGACTAGAATTTAGAGATTTAGAATTAGGAGAGACGATGGGTTCTTGATTTTTGAGATGAGACTTGTAGGCTTGAGGACCAAAACTTTTCTTTCGGTTGGAGTTGGATGGGGAACCGAAACTTCCCTTTCGGTTGTCCAAAGATGAGGGACTGAAACTCTCCCTTCGGTTGCTGTTGTAAGATGAACCGAAATCACCCTTTCGGTTGTTGATGGGTGATGGACCGAACCACCCTTTCGGTTGTTGATGGGTGATGGACCGAAACCACCCTTTCGGTTGTTGATGGTTGATGGAACGAAACCACCCTTTTGGTTGTTGATGGGTGATGGACCGAAACCTCCCTTTCGGTTCCAATCTTTTGAAGGACCAAAACTGCTCTTTTGGTTCCTGTCGTAACTATGCTTCTGGTTCTTTGAGTTTTTCTCCAATTTAGACTTTCTTTCAATCCTTACAAAGTCAGGATTTTGAGAGTTCCAAAATCGTTTTCTTTCGGAGAGATTCTTCTTGTATCTTACGTTACGTTGATGCTTTCGATCGGCGACCTGTTTGGGATTTCTAAGAATGTTGGCCTTTCTTTTAGAAGCATGAGCACAACATTCACTTTTTGTTGAAGAAGTGTCACTCGTAGTTTGCATCGGTTCATCCACAAAAGGTTTTGTTCCACTTGTGCTCGGTACATCATACTTTGTTGGCTCATTTAGTGGTTCGGGTATATATCTACCTTTCACTCTCCATGAGGTTTTCTGTGAGAGACCCTTCGTCTCATCTGCATTGTCGATTGGGGATGACCAAAAGTATTCATCACATCCACCAGCATTGTCTTCTTCTACCATCGCAGTTAACTCTGCAGTTTGTTGTGGAGTGACCCCTGGCACAGTGTAAACCTGATTTGGAGTAGTTTGAAGCTTTTGGTACACAACAGCTTTAGCTTTGAGGGTTTTGGACTTGTCGGTAGTAGAGCGAGCAAACTCAACAGAGTTTTCAGAAATGAGGTTTTTATTGGACTTTGGTTCATTCTTGGCTAATTTGGAACAGTCTACCAAATCTTCTACAAAAATTTCACTCGTATCATCGTCCTCATTAAGTTCAGATGTATTTTCAACATCAATTTTGTTATCTGAACTTTAGTTGGCATTCAATGAATCAAATTTTTGTATAGTTTCGGCTCTCAGTTTCAATTTGTCATTTTCATCTAGTAGATTTTTGAGCATGTCCTTGTGGTCCTTGGACTTTATGTAAGATTCAATTTTGTCCAGACCAATCTTATACGCTGGAAACACTTCCTCAGAGGACACCACACTTTCACAGTTATATGCTTCTGCATCGATTTCATCCTCCTTTAATTCAAGGAAAGGTAAAATCATACGATGAATTTTCTTCCCTATTTCACAATCAAGATGCAACTGAGTAATGTTAAAATAAATCCTCTTAGCAATTAAACAGAAAACGTTTCTTTGTTTGAGAAGTTTAAGATTGTCTCTTTGCAAATAAACAGAATCATCTTTTGATCTAATTAATTCATTTTCCTTTTGCTCGATCCACATTCTTCGTTCCTCACTCTTTGAAGAAATCCTGCTAATTTGATCAGTTAGGTTAGAATTGGTAACACGGGTTTGGATGAGATTGCTACTTATGCTAGAGAATTTCGACTTCAAATTATTTAATTCTTTTTCATAATTATTAGCAGGTATTTTTAGAGAAACAAGAATATCTTGTACCTTTTTAATCAACTCATCGCATTCATTGATCTGAGCACTGACAGGCTTGGCAGCAAAACATTTGGCCTCTCGCTCTCTTTCTTCTTCAACTCCCCCATCAGTTGTGTATCCTCTCATATGGGACACACCCTCGGTCACTGCAAAACATCTTCCCATTGACTGTTCTGCTTTTTCCGTCATCACTCTTCCATGAGTTGGCTTCCAAACTTCATCATCCTCAGAATCTGTAGACCAGACTTCCACACCTCCAAACTCGTCACTGTTGGTCGAACCCTGCACAATTAAAGCATTCATAGTAGAGGTATTAACAACAGACTTTCTTTTGTTTATTTCCTCCAATCTTTTCAGGAGGCTCGCTTCCTCATCATCTTCTCTTGTCTTCTCTTCTTTCTTTCTCAACATGCAGTCTTTGGCAAAATGATTTTTGCCTCCACAGTAATGGCAATCAAATCCTGAGTCGCCTCCAATTTTAGCTTCCTTCTTAGACTCTTCAGATTTTGATCCCATCTTCGGTTCCTCCTTGATCCGTTCGGTGCTATAACTTCCTTGCCAATTTCGGTTTTTGTTGGCGGGGAATTTCTTCTTGATGAATTTTCTGCGGTTTGAAACCATCATTGCATATTCTTCGTCGGTTAGATCAAAGTCAGCAAGATCTAATTCCTCTTCTTCTTCAATCGAACTCTTTCCTTTGGAGACAAGAGCCAGAGAACCAAGACCAGAAACTACATTCGTTTCCTTTGATAAGGCATTCTCATGGGATTTTAAAATACCCACAAGTTTTGCCAAAGAGTATGACTTGAACTGTTCGTGAGCTTTGACAGTTGACACAACGGCCATCCATTCAGGTCTGAGACCATTCATGAAAGTGACCTTTTGTTCAATCACCTTTCTTTCAATACCATGCTTTATCATCTTGCTCAAAAGATGATTGAAACGATCGAAAATTTGGACAAGCTTTTCTTCAGGCTTTTGCTTAAAATCACCAAACTCTGACAACAAGAGGGTTGAATAGAGTGTTCCAGATCTTCATCAGTGGAATACAATTCCTTCAATCTATCTCAGATCTCCTTGGCTGTAGCACAAGAACTTACCAAACGAAATGTATCCGATTGCAGCGCAAATCTTATCATCCTGAGAGCTTTGATATTGCACTGGAACTTCTCTTTTTCATCCTGAGGGATGTCTTTGACGTCATTAACAAGTTGATTGTACTCTTTCTACGTTTTAACAATCTTTGACGTGCTGGTATGAGCGAATGGGCCTGAAGTGATAGCTTCCCAGATTAGATATCCATTATCCTCCGATCCAATCACGTAGTCTTCAAAGTGATGCGTCAAGACTTCATAGTCTTACGTGTACAAGATCGGTATTCTTGTTGTAGACCCTATTCTGTTTGAGATATTTATCGGATTGGTTTGAGAATCGTCCATAGACATTGTGAGTATTTTTGATCGAAAACCTGTAAAAGATCAGACTTGTAATATTTCGATTAGGGTTAGATTAACAATTAATGAGATACGCCAACAAGGAATGACGGCTCAATAATATCTCTCAATGTGGAATAAAAACCCTATGAACTTCTTCGACAGAAGAGGTGTGTATGGATTACACAGTCTCCCGCTCTGATACCAATTGATGAGTTTAAAACTCTTAGATCGTTTAGATCTTTCACAAGTGCGATAAAAGAATTCTAGCAGTTAAGAATAAATAATGAACGAACACAGATCAGAATCAAACAAGAGCTTATGATTCAAAACTGAGTCACGCCTCAGCAGAGCTCGATGAAGAACTTCCACTGTAGAGGAGAGCTAGGGTTTACAAAAATTAGTGAATACGAAAATAATCAAAGCGCTACCTTCTAAGTCTGCATGCATGCAGGTTATATACTAAACCCTAATGCAAATAATGAACGGCTGGACAGGCCAATTACCGGCAACTAATCTAGGCTATGGACCGAGCCCATGACGCAATTCATTAGACTCAACAATTTTCTTCTGATGATACCCTCTTCACGATGAGGTGACCTTTTTCTACCCTACGTTTGATGTAATGGTACTTTCTGTCGATATGTCTAGACTTTCCATGATCTCTTGGTTCTTTAGTCAAGGAAACTGCTCCTTCATTATCTCAGAAAAGTTACATCAGCTCCTGAATGGTTGGGATAACTCCAAGATCTCCGATGAAGTTCTTCAACCAAGATGCTTCCTTATATGCTTCACTTGCAACTATGTACTCTGATTCGCAGGTCGAATCAGCCACCGTATCCTGTTTGGAACTCATCCAAGTTACAGCTCCACCATTTAGAATGAACACCTAACCCGAATGAGATCGAAAATTGTCCTTATCTGTCTGAAAGTTAGTGTCACTACCCACTCACTCTCAACATATCACTACCACCAAGGACTAGAAGCATGTCCTTCTTCTTCTGCAAAATACTTGAGAATGTTCTTAACTGTTGTCAAATGAGCTTTACAAGGATTTCCCTGATATCAATTGACCATGCTCAAGGCAAAGAACACATTAGGGAAAGTACATATCATAGCGTACATGATCAACCCTACATGTGACATCCCTATTTTCACGGCTAGAAAAGACCGATTTAATTTATGCCTTTAAAATAAAATCAGAGTAATCCTTTGATTAAAAGAGTTGCGGAATTTCTTCCTAAAACAAAATATGATAAAATAAAATTTATCAAATCATTTCTTAAAGAAATGTATTTTCATATATAACAAAACTTGCGATGTCATGTTCCGATACAAACCAAAAGCATAAACGGCACATTATAAGCCTTACAATAGTTATATACAACTAAAGGCCTATAAACAAAATAGCTTGATGATTCATCCAACTAATGCTCTCGTGCCACTACCTGTAATACAAATAAAACTTAGTGGGTCAGCTTGGGAGTCTAGTGAGCATATAGGGTTTCCAATGCACAATAAATAATTATATTAATTTCAATCATCAAACAATCAACCCAATTACCCACCCCCATTATCTCCTTTTATTTATTAAAGATTTACCCTAAGAATCAGCTATTCCTCGTTCACTTATTCCTAAGGAATCTCCTAAGGAATCAGCACGAAATCCATCGTTGTCCGGGTTTTCTCAACAAACACTAAATCCATAGTTACCAAGGTTCATCTACACAGTACTAAATCCATAGCTACCATCGTATTTATATAAGACACTAAATCTATAGCTGTCAGGGTTTTTAGAGTACACCAGTGAACATGAAGTCCACAACACCTACAAGTTGCGAGCCTGCTAGTGTTCCGTTGGACTGTCTAGAATCGTCCGTGATTGTCATCCCTACTCTGCTGAATGACAGGGCCATCGTTTGGGTAAAGGGTTCACTCATTTTTCACCTGTCACCCTCATCTCATGATCTATATAATCTTTTGTCTCATACTCAAACTCATCTTTCCTCACACACCAACTATTTCATCTACCCATGTTCTACCCAACATATTTGTAGATATAAATTACATATATAGTTTAAATCATTTAAAAACCTATATAAAACATTCATTCAACATCCATCTCAAGTAAACAAACAATATATATATATATATATATACACACACACACATAACACATATTTTATAACAAATACTTCATATCTATGTGTAATGTGAAAGTAACTACACACTCACCTGATTAGACGATGCTTGGACAACACTACGACTCTTCAAGTACTATTCTTTTGATGTAACTGGGTTATCTTCCAAAAACCGGGCTTCTCGCTGGCAGAGTTTCGGCTCGAAACTCTTTTCTTCTAGGGGTCTTCGGGGCTTCGGGACTTGCTTCGGGTGTCGGGATGATACCGGGGCTTCGCGGGTACTTAAGACAGCTAGAGATGGTATCGGGAGTGAGAGAGTGAAGGAATTAGCAACCATGGCCGGCTGCACTTCGATTTCTATTTATAGGGCTGAAATCCTAAATTCACATCGTGAATCTCAAAATTCACTTCGTGAGTTCAGTCAGGCATAGGTCATTGCGTTCATCATCAGTCCACTTGCACTGGAACGCGTGACTTCTGAGTTCATGTCGTGAACACTGTGTTCATGTCATGAATTCTTACACAGTGTCGGGGTTTGTGCCCCGAACTTCAAAAATTCATATCTTTCGCATACGAGCTCCGTTTTCGATGTTCTTTATATGCACGCGTAGGTGAGATTATGCTCTACAACTCTCGTTTAGACTCCGTTGGCAAATTTTGACTTTATTTTTATTATATTATTTTTAGTAGGCCGGGACAGGAAAACTTCGTTAGAAATTCATAACTTCTTCATCTGACGTCCGTTTCCGTCTGTCTTTTCACCGTTGCATTACTATCGACGAGATCTTCGATTCTCGTTTAGATTGTTTCGGCTAGAAACCACTCGATCTCATATTCGAACTTTGGGCTGCACATTGGTAAGTTGGAACTTCAAAAAATCATAACTTCCTCATACAAAGTTAGATTTAGACATTATTTTGATGCACGCTCTCGATTTAACGTATTCTACAAGTTTCGTTTAGATCACTAAGACTATAGATTGCTCTATCGTAAATTCACTATTTACGTCCTACAGCGAAGTGCCAAATCTGTCGCGAAACTTTGACAAGTCATAACTTCTTCGTTATAACTCGGATTTTAGCGTTCTTTATATGTACGGAAACCTTGTGACATATACTACAACTTGGTTAAGATTATTTATTCTAAACACACTTCTATAAAAAAATCCTTTTTGATGCTTATCGTTTCTAAATTGACTAGCTCGGATCTACGGGCGTTACAATTATCTCCCCCTTAGGATGATTACATCCTGGAATCATCAACGAAAATAGGACTTGTATAATGATTCCATACGTTATCTTTGCATCCTAGGTAATAATCATAACTTCTATGTTTCTTCAAATGAGTAACTAACTCTTGGACTTCTTGACTGCATGCGATGCTCAATCTTGCACCTGCTCTTCGTACTATGTTAGACTTTCAATCGTAACCTACGAGTTACAAAATAAATCCTTATTGAGGACTCCTTCTAATGACCTTTCATCGGATGATGAAACGCCTAGACTCAAGTCTCTAAGAGTCATATTCCATAATGGAATATACATTCCTTCATATTCTGATGTGATATAATCACATTTTAGCATGTAGCATTTCTAGTTACAAGCTTCTTTAACAATGAGCGCGATGCTATTGATCGCATTGATTTCAATCTTCTGAATTAAGTCAGATGTTACATCAAACTTGGTTCTATGAACCATGTAACAAACTCATCGTAGTCGGACTCAATTTGATATGACCACTAGAGTCGGAATAAAAATCATCTCAATAGTCATTACCGAAACGATGGTAACGACATACATGAATAAAACAAGACCAATCACTAGCTTCTTGGTAACCTTGTGACTTTCCCTGATCCAAGTGTGAGTTGTGTGCTTCCGATAGTATAGGCATCTACTATCATTCACACCTACTCATACTCGTCCAAAGTATTGTCTGTCAGTCTAACCAAGTAACCATACAAAAATCACACAATCATCCAACACATCAGATAACAAAACCAGGGTTTATATTATTTCTTGAAACTATTACACAAAAGTTAAAGTTCACCATATACTATGCCTCTAATAGGCTACACCGTAAGTTACTATTCACACTGCTACTTCATAACTTGATCTTTGTATATAAAATCCTCATCCTTGATTCCTCGGGTTATTGACTGCTTCGTTGAGGATCATTTGAAATGCTCTTGTCTTTGGCTTTGGCGGTGCATTTAGTCTTGCTCCCTCATTCTTTTTCGGGCAGTCCCTAGATAAATGCCCTTTATCTCGGCATTCATAGCACACCCTCTTGCTGGATACGCACTTGTTGGTGTAATGCCCTGTCTTTCCACATTTGTAGCAAGTCACCTCTTCGTCGCATCTCTCATAGTTCTTCAGCGGTACACTTGGCTTTGTAACTCTTATCGGGCATTCCTGCTTGAAGGGTCCCTCCTTACTACACTTAAAGAAAACTTCTTCCTCGGTTGGGCATTCGTGGGCATAGTGACCAATCTTCACGCATTTAAAGCAGGTCACTTCCTTAAGGAATCTCCCGTTGTGTTTGCTTCCATACTTGTCACACCATTTTGCTTCACCTACTCCTCCTGACTTTGAGAACATGCTGTTCTTGTCAGACCTTGAAAATCCTTCAAAATTCCTCTTCTTGCGAACTTCAACCTTGTTGGCGATACTATCGTTGATCACTTCTTTGATTGACTTAGCAACCTTGATAGTTATCTCAAGAGTAGGTGTCTGGCGTACTGGCACAGTAAGTTTGTCCTTACTTTGTTGAAGTAAACGCCTTGTTTCTTCCATTTGATGATCCAACATCATTCGCACCATTGCGTATATTCCCGCCATCGTGATTGGCTCAGGTGCAACTGTTAGTTCTAGTTCACTCCCAATCACTTGTGGCTTAAACTGCGGGTTGTCGTTTCCCAATCCACTCTGTGTGCTTGCCATTTCGATCTATACACCAAATTAGGTGAATTAGATCTCTATCATGATAGACGTTCAAATCATCCTTATCACTCCAAAACGTTTACATGCTAGTTCTAATACCATAGTCGTACGCTTAGAATCCTAAACACAAGGTTTCCAGATTTGGCTGGCAACAAACCATAGATCCGAACAAACAATTTCATATATGGCAAACATATAGCATTTAGCACATAAAAGCATTTTAGGCATCTTTCCTAAAATATACCAGTGCTCGTGTCTAAAATATGGTAGACACTCATCTCACAATCATTGCTTAGCATTCTAAGTTTAAGTGTAGAAATCCTACAAATTCGTATTTTGCTTAAACTAATGCTCTGATACCCACTGTGACATCCTCATTTTCACGGCCAGAAAAGACCAATTTAATTTATGCTTTTAAAATAAAATCAAAGTAATCCTTTGATTAAAAGAGTTGTGATATTTGTTACCAAAACAAAATATGATAAAATAAAATTTAGGGTTTAGTTCATTTTAGGTCACTTAACTTTTGATTTTGTGTTCATTTGGTCACTTAACTCTTTTTAAGTTTTAAAAGGTCATTAGACTTTTAGCTTTCTGCTCATTTAGTCACTTAACTTTTGGTTTGGTTAGATTTAGTCACCTAACTTTTAAAATTGTGCTCATTTAGTCACTAAACTTTTAAATTTTTTCAAAAGTTTAGTGACTAAATGAGCACAATTTTAAAAGTTAGGTGACTAAATGAGCACAAATCTAAAGTTAAGTGACCAAATCAAAAGTTAAGTGACTAAATGAACATAAAATCAAAAGTTTGATGACCATTTAAAACTTAAAAAGAGTTAAGTGACCAAATGAGCACAAAACCAAAAGTTAAGTGACCAAAAATGACCTAAACCCTAAAATTTATCAAAACATTTCTTAAAGAAATGTATTTTCATATATAACAAAACTCGGGATGTCATGTTCCGATACAGACCAAAAGCATAAACGGAACATTAGAAGCCTTACAACATTTATATACAACTACAAGCCTATAAACAAAATAGTTGGATGATTCATCCAACTTATGCTCTCGTGCCACTACCTGTAATACAAATAAAATTGAGTGGGTCGGGCTTGGGATCCGGGTGAGCATATAGGGTTTTCAACCCACAATAAATAAATATATTAATTTCAATCATCAAATAATCAACCCAATTACCCACCCCCATTATCTCCTTTTATTTCTTAGAGATTTACCCTAAGAATAAGCTATTCCTCGTTCATTTATTCCTAAGGAATCTCCTAAGGAATCGACACGAAATCCGTCGTTGCCAGGGTTTTCTCAACAGGAACTAAATCCATAGTTACCAAGGTTCATCTACACAATACTAAATCCATAGCTACCATCGTATTTATATAAGGCACTAAATCTATAGCTGTCAGGGTTTTTAGAGTACACCGGTGAACATCAAATCCACAACACCTACAACTTGCGAGCCTGCTAGTGTTCCACTGGACTGTCTAGAATCGTCTGTGGTTGTCATCACTACTCTACTGAATGACGGGGCCATCGTTTGGGTAAAGGGTTCCCTCATTTTTCACCAGTCACCATCTTTTCATGATCTATATTATCTTCCGTCTCATCCTCAAACTCATCTTTCCTCACACAACAACTATTTCAACTACCCATGTTCTACCCAACATATTTGTAGATATAACATATATAGTTTAAATCATTTAAAAACCTGTAGAAAACATTCATTCAACATCCATCTCAAGTAACAAACTATATATAAAGATATATATATATATATACACACACACACATAGCACATATTTTATAACAAATACTTCATATCTATATGTAAGGTGAAAGTAACTACACACTCACCTGATTAGACGATGCTTGGACAGCACTACGGCTCTTCAAGTACTATTTTTTTGATGTAACCGGGTTATCTTTCAAATACCAGGCTTCTCACGGGCAGAGTTTCGGTTCGAAACTCTTTTCTTCTAGGGATCTTCGGGGCTTCGGGACTTGCTTCAGGTGTCGGGATGATACTGAGGCTTCGAAGGTACTTTAAGACATCTAGAGAGGGTATCGGGAGTGAGAGAGTGAAGGAATTAGCAACCATGGCCGGCTGCCCTTCGATTTCTATTTATAGGGATAAAATCCAAAATTCACGTCGTGAATCTCAAAATTCACGTCGTGAGTTCAGCCAGTCATAGGTCATTGCATTCGTCATCAGTACACTTGCACTGGAAGGCGTGAATTTTGAGTTCATGTCGTGAACGCTGTGTTCCCGTCGTGAATTTTGACACAGTGTTGGGGTTTGTGTCTCGAATTTCAGAAATTCATATCTTTCACATATGAGCTTCATTTTCGACGTTCTTTATATGCACACGTAGGTGAGATTATGCTCTACAATTCTTGTTTAGACTCCGTTGGCTAATTTTGAGTTAATTTTTATTATATTATTTTTAGTAGACCGGGATAGGAAAACTCCATTAGAAATTCATAACTTCTTCATCTGACGTCCGTTTTTGTCTGTCTTTTCACCGTTGCATTAGTATCGACGTGATCTTCGATTCTCATTAAGATTTTTTCGGCTAGAAACTACTTGATCTCATATTCGAACTTTTGGGGCTGCATACCGGTAAGTTGGAACTTCAAAAAATCATAACTTCCTCATACGAAGTCAGATTTAGACGTTCTTTTTATGCACGCTCTCGGTTTAACGTATTCTACGACTTTCGTTTAGATCACTAAGACTATATATTGCTCTATCATAAATTCACTATTTACATCCTACAGCGTCGTGTCGAATCTATTGCGAAACTTCGACAGGTCATAACTTCTTCGTTATAACTCGAATTTCATCGTTCTTTATATGTATGGAAACCTTGTCAAATATACTACAACTTGGTTAAGATTATTTATTCTAAACACTCTTCTATCAAAAAGTCATTTTTAATGTTTATTGTCTCTAAATTTACTAGCCCGGATCTGCGGGAGTTACACTATAGCCGAAGTGTAAGGTACTCGAATCATATCAAATATCTCTTCATTTGTACAAGGGCTTTGAGTCTTGCTCAATTCGGTATTTTCTTTGGATAGGTAGCTCTCATTTCTTGGAATTTTTCATACTAAACCTCTTTAGTACTTTATCCAAGTATGTACTTTGACTAAGTCCAATTAGTATCTTCTTTCTGTCTCTCAAGATTCTTATCCCGAGAATATAGACTGCTTCTCTAAGGTCTTTCATGGAAAAACACTTTCCGAACCAAGACTTAACTTTTTGCCAGGTTGGAATTTCGTTTCCCATGAGTAGTATGTCATCGACATACAACACCAGAAAAGTTACTATACTCCCACTAGCCTTGATATACACACATGAATCATCTTCACTCCTAGAGAAACCAAACTCTTTGACATTCTCATGGAAGCAAATATTCCAACTGCGAGATGCTTGTTTCAATCCATAAATGGATTTCTCAAGCTTTCACACTCAATTTGGAAACTTTGCATCTACGAAACCCTTTGGCTGACTCATGTAAACATCTTCAGCCAACTTCCCATTCAGGAAAGTGGTTTTAACATCCATCTGCTAAATTTCATAGTCATGAAAGGCAGCTGTGGCGACCATTATCCTAATAGATTTTATCTTAGCTACTGGTGAGAAGGTATCATCATAGTCAACCCCTAGGGTTTAAGTGAATCACTTCGCAACCCGTCTAGCCTTGAAAGTATGTACCTTTCCATCCATGTCAGTCTTTTTCTTGAAGATCCATTTGCGCCCAACTGTCTTTTGACCTGATACATTATCAAAAAAATTCCAAATTTGGTTATCATACAGAAACATACTAAAAATACGGTCCAAAAATTTCGTTTTAAATCATTAATAAAACCATAGTTAACAATTCATCACATAAAAATCATAAGTCATGTATCTCAAAATATCATAAATATCTGTCAAAACATATTAGAGTAAAAACATCCCAGGCTAAACAATGGTATGTGCACTACAATCATCCCGAGCTCTTTCCCTTGCTACCGGAAGTACCTAAAACCAAAAGTGAAAACTGTAAGCACGAAGCTTAGTGAGTCTCCCAAAGCTACCAAATACCATACACATAATCACATAGATTGGGCCCCCGCCCCTTCCTGGGGCCCCGCCTGGCATCAAACAGTGTTCGGTATCAGGCCTCACTTGGCATCAAGCCCCGCTCGGTATACATATATGTTTCTTCCAGGCCTCGCCTATCTCTGGGCCCCGTCCACTATACACATACAGACAATAACATATAATCATGCTAGCACATAAAGAATCATACACAGTTCTATATTCTAGTCCTAAGGCCTTGCCCATACTCTGCTATGATAAGATATGGAACCCCGTCCACTCTCAGCTATTGATGAGATACGGGACCCCGCCCACACTCAAATCCCTACCAGCCACGTACAAGTATCATAAAGACAACAACTATAACTAAACATGCATTCCTTCATCAGGTACCACTCGACATCGAACCGTAGTTCAGAAACATACATATAACCACTCCTTGGGCCCTGCCCGGCATCGGACCGAAATCCGGAAGCATAAAAACATTCCTCGGGCTTTCCCTAGCATCGAACCGATGTCCGAAAACATATAAAACAAGCACATGCATGAATCACGAAGACATCAAGCATACCAACATTCCTCGGGCACCACCCGACATCGGAACTTAGTCCGTAATATACTAACATACATAAACAGGCCGGCATTGGTGTCTTCGACCCGTTCCTATAGGAGAAAACTCACCTCACAAACTGACTGCAGAATCTCGCGAATAAACCTCTCGCTGCTAGCTGGCAGATCCCCAAACTGCTGATGTGTCGACTCCCCGAGCTACTGATCATCATACAAATTAGATATGTCGGAGATTCTTATAGATTAACCATAAGTCCTCACTGGAGGAGAAGACCATTCCACCCCTCACATACTCTTGTCCAAATATGGACTCTACTCAATCCTTTTGAACCCCTTCCATACTTCATAACCCTCCGGGGTCAACCCTTGTCCAAGTCAAAGTCGAGGTAAAAGTGAACGCCCAGCCAAGGTCAAAGTCAACACTCCGAGTTGACTCAACTCATCGAGTCATCCCCTGACTCGCCAAGTTCCCTTGCTGCTCATAGTCGTGATAAAACACGTCAAATCGTCGAGTCCCTGCACAGACTCGTCGAGTTCTACCCTTTACAGAATCGGGACAAATTATTCTAACTCGACGAGTCCCTCTATGGACTCGCCGAGTTCTTCAGTATGTTGCTTCATCTCAATGGATTAATCCCCTAATCTCCAGATCTGAGTTTCCTACTTCGCATACACACTGAAAATGTCCTTTTGAGGGTAAAGTTTCCAACGTTACCCGTTATCATCCTTACATGATAGGTTTAGCTCAAACCCTAATTCTTTAAGACCTAGATCTTGGTCCCAACACCATCTATACTCTAAACCAAGGCATATAAACCGAGATCTGGACTCTAGATACTAAAAAACACGTAAAGCTTCCACCTTTTTTATTCATGCATGGCCTTTTGGAGCTTAAAAGGCCAAAATAACATCCCAAAGCTTGCACGGGGCTTCAATGGCCATAAAGTTTGCACCTTTATGCCATGAGAGCCCTTCTAGGTTCTAGGTCTGAAGGTATAATCACTTGGGACGTCCATATCCCAAAGATCAAGCTTCATGGACCAAAAACCCAATGAAGTGATAATAAAGAGATCTAAGAAGCTACTAAGCAAGTTTGAGACTTGATTATCAGAAAGTGATGCGGATGGAACGAAGTTGTTGGATCTATAATCTCCTCCTTGAGTCCTTAAGCCTCTCTTTCTTCCACAAGCTTCAATACACAAGATTTCTCTCAAAAATGACTCACAATCATTAGGGTTTCGAAATCTAGGGTTTGAACAATGGAGGCTGGAAATGAGGTCAAACCCAAAGTCATAAAGTGTTTAAATAGGATGAAAAATCCCAAATCTAGGGTTTCCCAAACCCCGTCTAACTCGTCGAGTTGGTCCCCTCTAACTTGTCGAGTTGGTCTTCGAAAGACATGTGTGACAAAGTTCCTACTCGTCGAGTTCTCACCCTTGAACTCAACGAGTTGCCTTATTGTTTGGATATTTTCCTTCCTCATTTGGCCTTTTGGTTTCCGGGTATAACGACTCTTCCCTACTTAAAGTAGACTTTGTCCTCGAAGTTCGCTACAATCCTCTACCCCACAATCATCTCATGCGCCACGCCGGCAGCTTTCCTCTTACTTGCTCTGAATCAACTGATGTTTCCCACAGCCACCGGCACTCGCCATCCTGGAAGTACCACTATCATCCCAAGAAATCAATGGCATTCCCAAGGCAACTGAACCTAACCATTGAAACCTTCCAAACCCAATTAAGGATAATCCTTACTGTCATACAGAGAACTACTTCTGTCTTTCCAAGATCTGAAATCTATAATGGTTTGTCTCCTCGACGGATCGCCTATGCTCCAAAAACTACCATACCATAACCTCATCGAATAACTGTTCAACCATAAAACTTCTCACCCTGATTATCTCAGTGCTACCATCAGAAACAAAATCCTTATCCATAACCAGCCGTAGAGTACTTATACTTGACAGAAGGCTCAGATAATCCTTCGATTAGAAAATTCATCCCCGAAACGGTTAGAATCAAACAAGAGTTGCGTAACAGGGTCAAATCACTTACTCTGAGATTATTTAATCCAACTTTAAGTGTCTTAGCATCTTCGTTGTGCAACTGTTCCTCACACAAGAATCCTCACATCACTACTTCTACCTGAACATGATGTTGTCTCTTGTCCGCTTTCCGAATGAATCAAGACCACTCTGGTCCCAACTTATCTGTCAACTATCCGAAGTACCGGATTCCACCCGGTTACTGAACCAATGAACACCCTCTCATTCGCTCATAACGACTTCCGAAGAAAACTTTGGTTATTGAAACTGCTCTATCCACCTTGCCACTCTTGTCTCTATAAATCCTAGAATCCCCGATCCTATATCTCGACCCCACGGTCTCTTCTAGGTCCGACCTGCCTTGCTATGATCGCACGAGCCTCACCCAAACCATACTACGGAGTGACCTTGCCCCCAGGTCTCACCTATCTAGGGCTATGCACGTACAACTCCACTTTGAATCATATCTACCTATCCTTTCCTGATTCTGATAATGCTAACTAAGAGATACGGGTCTCGTCCATAATCCGCTGACTAAGAGATATGGCCCCCACCTGCACTCCGCTATCTGGCCGCTAATGAATGTTTCGGCTATCCCGCAGTCTTACAACACTTTCCACGTTGTCTGGCTGTTGGTGAATGTTAAGACTATCCCGCAGTCTTACAAAATTTTCCACGTCGATCATGCACACGACCTAACATCCTGGCTAAACTCTCGTCCTAACGGGAATTTCCTCAACCTGGTCCCCAAAGCCAATTATCGAACACCAAAAAGATGCGAACCCTACATTGGGAAGTTTCCTAAACTCTCAACTCACATACCCCTCAATCCAATTAGCCACTTGGGCCACCCTCCTTCCTGAAGAGAATGCAAACTTATCCTAAATTCACACTTCCTTTTGTTCCTGAACCCCTGGAGAATTCTCTCCCACTTTGATTCAACTAACATCTTACAGCACACCACTGACACTAGGCTGGAAGGATTACCAGTCCTTCGTATCATCCAGTGATCAATCTTGCTGGCAACCAACGCTTACCACTGTTAGTGTTCCTAAAACTAACAAACACTAAAGTAGTAAGACTTTTGAAGACTGTCGGAACACTTCCCGGGTTCCAATCACACTTGCTGCAGCTACCGCATCCTGAGAACCCACTACATAAGAAGACGAACTCACACTACTACTCTAAGGTTGTGTTTGTTTTTTTAAAGCTCTTCTAACCTCTTAGTGTTGCGTGGCGCAGCACACGTGCAACACTTTTAAGTTCACAACAGTTTTTTTTTTCTACAGACTTTGGGCTCAAAAACCTCTTCCCCACACAATATTGGGTTTGGCTCTTTTAACCACTTTTAACCTCATCTTAAAAAAAGCACCCTACGCCCTAAACAAAAAAACGCCGCTCCAGCACCTTCTTCTTCGTTCGTTCTCCTTCTTCTTCTCGGCACCCTTCTCATCGATCCTGTTGAAGACCAACTCCAACCACCGTTGCCCCTCCCTCGCCGGTCGCCGATGCTGCTGACATCGTCTTCAACATCACGTGCGATCTTTGCTGCCATCGTCAAAAACATCAGGTAAGTTTTTTCTCTGATTTCTTATGCATTTGAGTACCGATTCTATGCATTTGAGTACCAATTTTTTTATTTGAGTACTGATTTTGTTGCTGAGATGTGAAGAATCTTTGCTAATATCTTTGTTGAATGTTGATTTATGATATAATTGTTCTTTAAACAAATTTTCTGCTCAAATTTATATTTAGGTTTATGAATTTTTGTGCTAAATTATTATGAATGTTGGGTAAAATCATAATCCTCGCTGAAATCATATTCTTATATGCTGAAATCATATACTTATATGCAAGTTTATATGCTGAAATCATAAATCTCAAAAGCTTAAATCATAAATCTTTGTTGAATATGTTAAAGTATTTGCTGAAATGGTTTTTTTTAAACTTAATTACTGAATTGTTATCACTTGTATTTCTTGAATGGAGATCAAGTTTATGTTTATATGCAAGTTTGTGCTTAAATCGTTAAATATGCTAGACTTATTTGTTGATTGTGTTGTATAATCTTTACTTATATGGTTTTTTTTGTTCATTCATGATGTATTGTTGTTGAATATGCTAAACTTATTTGTTGATTATGTTGAAATATGATTAATCTTTGTAGTTAAAGTATGTATTCTATATTTGGTTTGTTATTAGCAATGGGAGATAAACATACATGGACCAATGAGCAAACAAAATGCTTATTGCAAACTTGTATTGAAGAAGTATAAACCGTGGGTAGAAAAGGTTTGAGTTTGCATAAACAATCATGGCACAAGTTAGGAACAACCATTAAAGAAAAGTATCGTGTGGATTTGAATCAACAACAATTAAAAAACGCCTATGATAACCTTAAAGCCAAATACACGGGATGGTTATACTTAAAAAACAAAAGTGGAAACCTTTACAATCCACAAACAAATACTTTTAACTTAACAAATGAGGAGTGAGAGGACTTTAAAAACGTATATATATATATATATATATATATATATATATACACACACACACACACATATTTATATGTATTTTGTTTATATAGTTGCCATTTATTCTTATATTACTTTTGTTACATTGATTGCGTTTAGGGACATTCGAAAGCTGCTTCTTTGAAAACCGTCTCATTATTGTTTCTAGAGCTTTGTGCATAACTCTTTGATGGAAACAGTGCATCTGGTAATCTCAGCTATGCAACATCCCAAACACCATCAGGACATGGATCATCTTCTTTCCATGTCGCACCACTACATCTTATGGACGCCCCTTCCATTAACATAGATGAGGATGATTTCTTTTCCAATCATACTAGTGAACATTTTACTCAACCGCCACCTTCTGCTGCTTCACCTTCTGCTGATTCACCTTCTGCTGCTTCACTTTCTGGTAACCCCAACAAAAGGGCTAAACACTCAACTCCTAGACCTCAAGCTTCTAGTGTCTCACCTGATCTACCTTCTTGTGCCTCACCTAAAGCTTCTATTACTGTTGATGATTTAGCACTAGAGATGCAAAAAGCTCTACGCCATTTGACTCAAGGGCCAATAATTCCCTAATGTTTAGAGAAGCTTGAGTTGCTCGAGTTAGACCCACTAGACCGTTTACAATTTGTTGCGTATCACATTTTTGGAGGGACCATGAATATAAGAGAGATGTGAGTAAATTTGTCTAATGATCCACAAATATTAAGAGGATGGATCGAGATGACAGCTACAAGTTTAGGAGTTTTAAAGGATGGAAAGATTGTTCCTTAAGTTTATATGTTTGAGCTATTTAGGTTTTAATTGCATGTTTTGGAACTGTATGGTTATGTTTTTTGGTTATTTGCTACTTGAATGTTATTTGTAGTATTTGGTACTTGAATGTTATGTTATGTGGTACTTGAGATTTATGTTATGTTATTTGGTACTTGAAATTTATGTTATGTTTTTTTGGTACTTGAGATTTATGTTATGTTTTTTGGCACTTGAATCTTATGTTATGTTATGTTTTGTTGATTAAAGGTTTGTAATGGATCACGAGAAAAAGATATTACTCATAATTCTTATGTACTTGTATGTCCGCTACTTTTGGAAGAGGGGTGTCAAACGAGTGCGGGACAACGATTCGGAAATGACGGGATATGAATTTACGTTAGAGATACTTCACTGTAATCCTCTACAATGTCTTGAAGTGATACGCATGTCCCGTGAATCATTTGTACGACTATGTGCTCATTTTAGAGTAAACTACACGTTAAAGTATAGCAAACATGTGTCGGTTGAGGAGAAGATGACTATGTTTCTGATGATGATCGGTCATAACCAACGTTGTGTGATTATCAAGCGGAGATTTGAACACTCAAAGCAAACAATTCATAAGTTTTTTTCATGAAGTGTTGGACAAAATTTTGTTTTTCGCACATGACATTATAGTACCAACTTCTTTTAACCTGAATCCAAACATTCCGGGACATAATAGGAGGCTACGGCGGGTGTTCAAGGGAGCAGTTTGTGCACTTGATGACACTTTGATACATGTTGTTGTCCCTGCAAACAAACGAGATTTATATAGAAGTAGGGGAAAAGACGATTGTTACCAAAACGTATTGGCAATATGTGACTTCAACATGATGTTTACGTTTGTTGTGGCCGGTTGGGAAGGGATAACACACGATTCTAGAACTTTATCAGAAGCATTAGCAAATACACATGCACCATTCCCACTTCCACCACCAGGTAAATTTATGGTTATTTAAATAGTTTTATCTTAGTTTGAAAACTAAACGACTTTTTTTTGTTTTTTTACAGATAAATATTATCTTTGTGATGTCGCCTATGCAAACATTCGAGGTTTTATGGCACCGTACCGTAATGTGAGGTATTGGCATGGAGATTTTCGTCGAAGACATGCATTAACGTATAAAGAAAAATTTAACCATGCACATGCAAAACTTCGGAATGTCATTGAGCGTGTTTTTGGTGTCTTGAAAACACAATTCCCTATATTGAAGAGGATGACACCATTCTCGTTGGTTACACAACGAGACATTACCTTAACATGTTTTGCGCCTCATAATTTTATAAGAAGAGAGGGACTACGTGATGAGTATTTTGCACGATATGATGAACCAAATGTATTGGTTCGGAATAACAATGTAGTCGTTGATAAATGATGAAGATGAGATTCCAACACATGGTACTGCAGCGGACCGTGAATATATGACCAAGTTACGGAATGAAATTGCCGATGCAAAATATGGAATGAGAATTATTAAAGTTTGGTTGTATAAATTTTATTTAAAAATGTTATTGTAAGACTAATTTGGTTGTTTGAATTTTATTTCAATGTTTTAAGACTACAATTATTAAATTTTTGGTATTAAAAAACTATTTTCAGTTTGTTAAATTACTTTATTTTAAATATTTTAATATCTACATCAGTCTGCAGACGTTAGAAAAGCAAACATGCTTCTCATTACAGTCTACAATACTTTGGTCCACCTTTTCTGTTGCAGAGGGCTGTAGAGGTGGTCCGCAGACTTCAAACAGTTTCAATTCGGAAAAACAAACAACACATATGTAACCGATTTAACATCGAAGTAACTTTGCAAATAACAAATTTTATGCACAAAAAAATATGAGTCTTAAACTTGGCAAATTGTGGGAACTAGGGTTTAGACCATCCGCGCATTGCTACGGAAGATCCGGTATGTTAAAAAATGTAGTTTGACACCATATATACCATTGAGATAATTAAATCATGTAAAGTGGAACACAAAAATATCAAAAAAAAAATATGGATACAAACAATTGACTTGAAAGTGTATCTTTAAGAAATTAATAAAAAAATGATTATTAAAAAATTATATAAGGGGCCAAATTGTAACTTTAAAATATAATAAGGAATCAAATTATAATGTATAAAATACTAATAATTTAACTTTAAAATTATAATGGGTGAAAATTGTTGAATAAAAATTAATTAAGGAGAAATAATATAAATATATATAAATTTTCAAACTATAAAGATAAAAATTGTTATATCAAAATTAGTTCAGGATACAAAATATAAAAGCAAATAAAAGTAAAAATATAAAAGCAAATAAAAGTAAAGGGTGAAAAATATAAAAAGAACCGTAAGTATGAAAACTTAAAAAATGAGTTTGCTTTCGTAGAATGAACATAGAATTATCTCACATACCTATTTTGGTTGTTGATTTTGGATAAGTCAAATTTTGATACTTACTTAGAAATGTAGTCTCAATCTTTATCGTCATTTTAGTGAATATTTTCGTGCCATTTTTTTTTTTCATAATAACTTCTCTTATATGAAAATTGATAAATATCATAAACATTGATTTATAACATGTAACGGTAAATGTGTGATATAACCATTTGATCTCATTCAATTCGTTTACCTATTAAAAAACATATTTTATATATACAGCCTCGTATCGAGAGACAAATGTTTAATATTTAGTTATTTAAAACATTCATAACTTGAAGAAAAAAAAAAAAAAAAAAAAAAAAAAAAAAAAAAAAACCTTAACCCACTAAATTTTTTTTTTTTGAACCGGCAAAAGAAAATTTTTATTATTATATCAAAACCATACTAACAAGAAGCTAGAACATGTGCTATCATATTTTTAGTTACAAAGAAAGGGTGAATTAACCCAATGATTCCAATCTAATTTATCATATCCACCTCTATGTTTAACCCATACATAAGTGTGGGTTTTTATATCAGAGATAATTTTCGTCGATTCATAACGCTGTTTTTTAAAAATTCTTTCATTCCTGGCTTTCCATAAGCACCAAAGGGATGCGAACACAATCGTCGTGAATACATTTCTCCTATCAGGGCAGTTCCCCCATTTATATGCAAAGCCAAGGATACTCGCAACTGAGTGAAAATCACATGTCCGGATCTTGCACCATTGGAAAATCGACTGGAGTACCTCTTTCGCTATTGAGCATGACACCAAAATATGATCCCCCGATTCATCCGCCTCATTGCAAGCACTACACAAAGTCGAAGGCATTGCAACTCCTCTATCCTTAAGAGATTCAGCCGAAGGAATACGATTTTGTTTTGCCCACCATACGAAACCCAATATCTTTAAAGGGATTGTCTTGAGCCATGGGAATACACCGTCACATACCGGGAAGGAAGCCCTTTCAATTCTATCCCGAAGGGCTACCACGCAGAAATCACCGTCCACAACAAACGTTGATGTCCAACTATTCCCCGACTCTCCCAGTTGCATTACCTCCTCGGGAGGAATATTTAATCTAGCAAGTGCTGTTTTGCTTTTCACAATATTTTTCCACACTCCCGTCCACCTACTCTTTGACTGGAACTGAGCATGGTCGCCATGCAGGTTATGTAGTCCCCTGATGAATCGAGCCCAGAATGAGTTTGGTTCACTTTTCAATTTCCATAACCATTTGGTGAGAAGTGCAAGATTTAAAGATCGGATTGATCCCAAACCTATTCCTCCCACAACTTTCGGGGCTGTAAGCTTTTCCCACGCCACCCAGTTAATACTTTTTTTACAAGCAGCACCCCCCCATATAAATTGTCTTCTAATTTTTTCAAGTGATTTAATGACTCCAATCGGGGCATCAAAAATGGACAGGAAGTAAGTTGGAATACTCCCGAGGACAGCTTTAGCGAATGTAACCCGACCACCAAAACTCAGAGCTTTTTCTTTCCAAATCGATAACTTTGCCTTTAATTTATCCACAATCACGGACCAAGAGGCCACACGGTTCATGTTCATACCCACCGGAACATCGAGGTAAGAAAAAGGGAGAAATGTCGGTTCACATCTTAATGGAGTTGACCAATTAACGACTTCCTGGTTCGGGACCTCAATACCATAGACTTTTGATTTGTTAAAATTAACCTTCAACCTAGAAGACACATAAAAGCATCTCAGAATTCTGGCTAGGTTAGCAATATTTCTTTTAGACCACTCACCCAAGAACAAGGCATTGTCTGCATACAAGAGATGAGACAAATATGAATCTGAATTTGGGATGTGGATTCCATCAAAGATGCCTTTGGAAGCTGCTGATTTCATGGCAACACTTAGACCCTCCATCGCAATAATAAACAAGAATGGGGATAGCGGGTCCCCTTGTCTCACCCCTTTTGACATAGCAAATTCCTTAGTGGGGCTGCCATTAATGATAATAGAGGCCCTAGCTGACTCCAGACAGCCCCTGATCCACGTTCTCCATTTGATCCCAAAGTTCATTTATGCCATTATGTCGTCGAGGTAACCCACTAAAATGGTTGAGCTTTTGTAACTAAAAAATAAATAAATGTGTCATTAAGTGACACCGTTACACAACAAATCTACAATGAGATGAACGTGTAGTATACAAAGTTGGATCGTCATTTTAAATGAATCTAAATGGAAGGATTTTGGTTCATATACGTAATTATTGAGCAATGAATCTACGTAATAATGAGCTAAATGATTTATAATAACGAGTTCAATGTAAAAATTGAATGAAACAAAAAGTTTATGTATTACTCAATGAATCAAACTTTATCATTATAAGATATTATAATGACATTTAATGCATTTGAAGTTCAATTACCATTAAACTTTTCAATAGAGAAAAATTTATTTTTTAAATGTATACTATAAATTATATTTTATAATATTTTATTGAATTTTGTAGAGTTTAATATGTTGTAGGAAAAAAAAATTATACGTATCGTAAAAAAATAATATAACAATCTATTAAATTTTATAGAGTTTAGTTTTATAGATGTACTGAGCTCATATCAACATATCAACTCAATATTCATTAAAATTATAAGCCGAACTTCAAATATAAAAATTATAGTTATATTATTTATATCTCAAGCAACATAATTGAAAATTTATATTATTATAAAATATTGTTGTTCACTTATAAAGCAAGCTACCGATTGCATATGTGACATGGCATTATCGATTTGAATTTGATGGCTTCCTCCCCAACAAATCATGTTGCATGACATACACATGAGTTTATGTGTCAGTCTTAGTTTTATGTTTTAACAAACTAAGGGTATTTTTTATTTAGTCCTGAATTTATTTACATACTGCGTTGAATAAATAACGATATTCATTTGAAATTATATGTTGCTTAGATAAATAAAATAAAAAAAAAAAAAAAAAATTGAATGGAATGTGTAAACTTAAATAATAACTATCTTACCCTTCAATTCAAAGTTGACAAATAAAAGATGCCATTTATTTAACAAACATTATAACTTAAAACATGTATATTATTACATTATAAGAAATTAAAATCAAATAATTATACTTCCTTTTAATCACCATTTTGTTCCATATAAATGCATCTAACATCAAACATCTAAATATAAACAAATACTTACCATATTAAACATTTAAATATGCTTTTTATTTAAATAATAACACAAACATAATTAGTTAAATTTATAAATATTAAACAATTACTCGATGGGAATTGATTAAAGGTGCCGCTCTCCAAAGTTTTTTTATTACCTTTTGATCGTGTAATATTCTAATCTTTTTCAGTAAATCCTTTTTTAAAAAATCCAATGTCACCCCTTACCAGAAAAACAGACTCATTACAAGTTAGACGTCATTGTTCGATAGATGCAAGCATTTTCTCTTTGTGATTATAATTCTCATAAACAGAATACACGATAGCTAGAAGGAGATGAAAAATTCTTGGTCTTTTTTGCAGATCCATGGCTCACATTCTAATAGTTTGATTAGGGAACATGTTTGTATGGTATGCTTCTGGTTCTGTTTACTCGATTATTATGTTCTTATAGTGTGAGAAAGAATGATTATGAGCTTATGACTCCTATTTTCAGATACGATGTTTCTTGGGTTGTCATGTAGCAAGGTCTAGAATGTTCATTATGATCTTGAAATAATGACAAATAGAAGCAAGATCTTTACTACATGGTAACTTTTACACATTAATTTAAATTTCTTTGTTTAAATATGGTGCTCATCGTTTTTACCTTTCTTTGTTTATATCACAAAGTTCATAATTTTGCCTTCATTTTCAATGAGAAATCATTTTTTTACCTTTTCCTTGTTCATCATATTATATATCACAAAATTCACAAACTTTGCTTTTTTCGATAACAAATTTATGTTTTTCTTTGCATCAATCACAAAGTAAGAATCATTAACTCAATTTTCCCCTCGGTTCTATGTTTATTAATCATAAAAAATTGTATGTTGATTAAATAAGTGATAGGTTTTCATATAATATTACGTTAATTACCTATTTCATGCTTTTGTTACCATTATCATTATTTAATTTAAAACAAAATGACCAATATGTCCATAAGGTCTCTTTTGTTAAGAGAAATTGTAATTTCTTGTGGAATTGAAGGAGTTAATGCAAGGAGTCAAAATTGAAGGAGTGCTCGAGACTTGCAAATTTACTTCTTTAGGTACATTGTAATTTCTTTATATTCCACTAAGAATCATTATATTCCATGACATTTCATATTATACTATATGCCAAATTGTCTCTTTCCATCTTCGAAACTTATTTTTTATTATATGTGTTCATGACAATGAATTTATCTATCTTTCCCAAAATAGACACTAGATTTATCTTGTAACTTTTTCGACTGACAATTTCGTCGCTGATAGCCTTTAACGACGGAATCGTTTGTCGTTGATACCTCAGTTTCTAGTAGTGATGGTTTATTTTTGTAGAACGATAACATTTAAAAATGAAAAAGAATAAATAGGGACGCGAGGGGTAAATATGAATAAAATGACTCTAAAGGGCCATTGAATCTATAAATCAACCATCCTATCACTTTATTTATTAAGACATTTATTTATTAAGTAAAAAGGAAACACAAACATATATATATTAAGTCCTTTAAATAAAAGAGAAACAACACCTAAGAGTTTTTTTGTTCTTTCTTTTATTGCGATAAATGTTGTTTTTTTAGATTAAATGAAATGTCTAAACTAAATAGTGACAATTTAACCATTATATTTAAAGTTGACAAATTAAAGATGTCCATTTGTTTAACAAACATTATAACTTAAAAAATGTATATTAATACGTTATAAGAAATCAAATCAAATAATTGTATTTCTTTTTTTAATCACCATTTTGTTCCATATAAATGCATCCAACATCAAACATAAAATCAATAACAAACACCTAAAAAATAAACAAATACGCATCATATTGGACATTAAAATATGTTTTTTATTTAAATAATAAATTTAAATTTATAAGTATTAAACAGTTACTCAAAGAGAACTTATTAAAGGTGTCGCTCTCAAAAGTCTTTATTGATTTATTCATTTTTTGTTACTTGTTGATTGAGATGAAAAAAATATATATCTAATATTCTAATCTTTTCTATTAAAGCCTTTTTCAGAAATTTCAATGTCATCCTTTATCAAAAAAGCAAGCTCATTACAAGTTAGACGTCATAGTTTGATAGATGTCATCATTTTCTCCTTGTGATTATAATTCTCAGAAGAAGGAGATGGAAAATTTTTTATATGACTTTATTTTTGTAGAACGATGGCAGTTAAAAATGAAGGAAAATTAATTGGGATGTGAGGGGTAAATATGTAAAAGAGGACTCGAAAGGGCCAATGAATCTATAAATCAACCATGGTATCTCTTTTTTTTTTATTAAGATATCATTTATGTATTCAGTAAAAACGAAACACACACATACACACACACATATATATATATATATATATATATATATATATATATATATATATATATATATATATATATATATATATATATATATATATATATATATATATATATATATAGTCAAGATCAAATAAGAATGACATTTTTGGTAGGAAGGTAAGAAGTTTTTTTTTTCTATATATTTTTTTCGCGAACAAACAAAATGAATCATTAGATGATTCATTTGTCAGATGATTCACAAGAAAAAATTCTCAAAAAAACATCTCGATGATTCATTTATACAATGATTTTGTTGTTATTCTCTAAAATTGTCATAAAAGTGAATTTTTTCTTAATTTAGTTAAAAATGAATCATAAAGATGTTTTTTTGGAAATTTTTTCTTGTGAATCATCTTACAAATGAATCATCTAGTGATTCATTTATTTTGTTCGTCAAAAAAATATGTAGAAAAAAAACTTCTTACCTTCCTATAAAAAAAAATTTCTTACCGGATCTATAATATATACTATGTGTGAGACCTGTATAATACACTGGTTGATTAAAAATGTAAAATATCAAGACATAAACATTAAATATTTTTTTAAAGTATATTTTTGGAATAAATACAAACGAAAACAATGAATAAACAAATAATTCAATCTGTACTAATAAAAACATACTAGCATATTTACATAGTTGTTCTGAATCATAAATTTCCAAAAACTTCACTGCATACAACATTAAATTTCATATTGTTAAAACTAACATAAATTGTCTAAAATTATTATTTTTTTAATTCATTTTTTATTTTAACTTTTGACAATGCAACATACAATTTTCCATGAGTGAACAATCACACCTTCTATATCTATTATTCTTGACTCTTGTTTATTGTCGTCACAAACATAAAGCTAGTGTAGATTGTCTTTTTTGATATGTGAAAAAAAAATTCTTTTTATCCGTCGGCGTCAAAGACATTTAAAAAAAAATTACAATTTCCTATATTACTTCCAGAACATTGATAAAAACCATGACCCACGTGATAGGTCCAAAGAAGGTGAAACTTTTGTGAACAGTGATGCTTTTGATGGCGACAAACACAGAGGGGTTCGTCGAGCTAACATGTTAAATGACTAAAATCATACTTCATATGCTTAGAAATCTGATAAAATAAAATTTGTGTAATACACAAGCTAAAAACTTAAAATAACAAAATAACAATGTACTTTGAAAATACATTGTTTTGATTGATCGGAATAGTTC
This sequence comes from Lactuca serriola, assembly GCF_051521515.1. Lineage (NCBI taxonomy): Eukaryota > Viridiplantae > Streptophyta > Magnoliopsida > Asterales > Asteraceae > Lactuca > Lactuca serriola. The sequence goes on from NC_136415.1 coordinate 110,559,285, forward strand.
ATGTTACAATTTTTTTTTTAATTTTGAAAATCTTATTAAAATGATATATTTCAAACATAACCCTAAAATAACAATGTATAGTTCGGAAGTACATATCTATAATTTATAGGAAGTTAATAAATAGTTTGGTTTACACTCTTTACAATGATGTTTATGAAGTTTTAACCTTTTTTTTCCATATATCATATATTTGTCATTCATTTATGTTTTATCATAAAATAGCAATGTACTTGAAAAGTACATTGCTATGATCAACAATAATGGTTATTATTATTATTTTTTGACAAAACTACAAAAATGGTCCCTGTGGTATGCATTTTTTCCGAGGTTTGGTCCAAACCTCAACTTTTTCGGATTGGTGGTTCTTTTATGCTAGTTCGTATGTCGAAAAGGTCCCTAACTAAATTGAAAAGATTGAAATACCCTTCGTATATTTATTTTTCATTTTTCATTTTTTTAAACTATTTTATAATTAATAAATAAATACAAAATCTCTCTCTTTTTCTCTACCTATAACTCAAAGCCACATTCATGGGTCAAAAAGTCAGATCAGTACTCAAAGGGGAAGGTTCAACTACATAAGCAGAGTTAAAGAAGTAGAATGATGCATTACTAAAATCGGTATCAGTTGCTTAACTCCATGAATCATCACTTATTTTGCAAATCGGGTCATTATACTCTTGTAACCTCTTCTGCAAACAAAAAACCAAGCCACTACCAACACCATCTTCTTCACATATAACCGTCACTGTCACACCCCCGAACTAGACGGCGGAAACGTCCGAGGGCTCGCATGACTTAAATTGAATATCATCACAATGAATATATATGAATCATAACATAAACATCACAATTGATATGTGCATAATTGGTTCATATTAAGTATACATTATTATTCATTTATTAGCCAAATTATTGCATATTATGGACAAAAGATACTTAAAAGTGTTTAAATTATATTTTTAGTCCAAAGATGAAGCTCGGAAGTGAAAGGAAGCGGGAGAAACAGTTAGAAGATCGAGGATGAAATAAAGAAGAAAAACACTAAAAATGGCACTGACTCGGCGAGTCTGATCGGCTACTCGGCGAGTCCAATCGAAGAATCGAGAAGATAATGACTCGGGATCCCAGAGAGTTATCACAATATGGGGAATGTGAGAGGGACTCGACGAGTCACCACCTGACTCGACGAGTCGATTCGGATATTTATAGATAACTCCACAGATCGATGGAGAAGAGTTCTGGAACGATTCAGAAGTGTTTTGCTGCGATTGAGAAGCCAGAGAAACCCTAGAGGACGACGAAAGAAGCTAGAATTCAATTCCGGAGAGTAATTGAGGCAAAATTTCATCATTCCACTTATTCTTTTGTTTTATCATTATGGTTAAGTAATTTGACTTTGTTTGTTTGCTGTTATTTACTTCAATTATGAGCTAAAACCTTTAGACTTCTGTTTGGGGATACAAAGTTGGCAATATGGTTTGATTGATTGGTAGGATTAATTTTTAAGTTGGTGAATTTTTGTTATTTTAGCTTGCTAAAGAACCTTGTGTGTGAATAATAATTAATTTTCTGTTAATAGGAAGATAATTGATTAGCATGAACATCTATTGATTATTAACCTCATATGCTATGTGATCGCTATGCTATATGTCTAGGATTAATGAATATGAAACTAGAATTAATAAGAAAATTGAGTAAGTCCATGTGCAAGCTTGTAAGATGACCATCAAACAAGAAGTTAATTAAAAGAATAAATTAGTTAACTATTGCAAGTCTAACTTAACCCGAATAATTAATCTAGTGAATTTAATTAAATTAGACAATTGGCCACTGTTTAAGTTAGTTTATTTGCTAAGGATTAGGGTAGTGAATACGAATCTAATCACTTGAATCGATAACCAACAAAAGAATTAATCCATCGCACCATTACCTTGAAATCAACCATAGAGTCAACCAAGTTGAACTAAATAGAAGTTCCTTTCCAATTATTGAATCTAGTTAAGTCTTTATTTTCTAGTTCTTAAATTAAGTAATAGTTAGTAAGTTTCTAGTCTTGTAAAACTAGAGAAAACCCCTACTTATTAATTAACTTAGATAAAATTAGTTTTTAGTTTTAATTTGTTGTTCCCTATGATCGATACCCTGCTTATTTAGCTATACCATAATTGATAGGTTCACTGCCTTTTGTGTGTTATTTGATAATTAAAAGTAGGTTTAAAACTAAGTGAGTTTGCACGCATCAATTTTTTGGCGCCGTTGCCGGGGAACGGTTCTAAAATTAATATTAAATTCTAGTTTAATCGATCCTTTGTGTGGGATTTATCTTACACAAAGTTATTTACAAAGTAATTCAGTAAGTAGAGTTAGTTTCAATAAAATTCTGTTTTTAGGATAGCTAAAAAAAATTTTTTTTTTGAACTCGCCGAGTGCATTCGAGCAGACTCGGCGAGTCCGAAGCCTTTTTAGCTTTATTTTAGTATTTCGTTTTTGTTCTTTTTACGCGTTCTGTTTCTTTTGTTTTGTTTGTTTACAGTTGTTTCATGACCCGAGGATCTGATACACCTCTGGTCCCTCCTTTGGAAGACCCGGAATCCACACTAAGAAAGAGTAAAGGAAAAGCCGTTGGAGAAACCACATCTTCAAAGAACTCACCACTCAAAAACTTAAAGTCCGTTTTCAGCAAGAAAAAGAGCAGCAAATCAGGAGCATCCAGTGCCTCGTTGACAATTGAAGAGCCAATTCAAGAAGATATCGAGTACGAGACCGAGGAAGAAGAAGAGCATACTTACGAGCACGAAACCGATTCCGAAGAAGAGTTAGCTATCACAATGGCTAACATTGATGAAGTCCCCATGGGGGAATGGAAGAAAAGGATGCGTGATGACACCGGGTCGGGACTTGTGCAACCCGCAATTCCCGCGACCGCTACTTTCGAACTAAAAGGCCATATTCTCGCCCAACTCAAGGAGATTCCTTTTTACGGGAAGGATCACGAAGACACTTATAAGCACTTGGACGAAGTGAATGATGTGGCCGATTACTTCAACATACCGAATGTTCCACGCGAGACCCAGCTTCTTCGCATGCTTCCTGTCACATTTAAAGGAGCTGCAAAAGATTGGTTAAAGTCACTTCCTCCCGGATCGGTCACCACATGGGCTAAGATGAAAGAAGAGTTCATAGACCATTTCTGCCCGCCCTCCAAGATAGCCAAGCTAAAGAAAGTCATTGCCAACTTCGAGCAACAACCCGGAGAATCTCTTTATGAAGCTTGGGAAAGGTACAAGAGCCTACTTAGAAATTGCCCACACCATGACCTTAATAGCCAACAAGAGGTCTCCATCTTCTATGATGGAGTCAATGTCACCACAAGGCAATTGCTTGATTCTTAAGGCCCGCTCACAAAGAAGGCGCCCCCGGTAATTAAAGAATTAGCTGAAGAATTCTCTAAGCACTCTAGAGAATAATACCACAATCCGAGAAACGAAGTAAGTCGGGGGGTAGTGAACGCGGCAAATGATAGCATGGCAGCGGTGATAGCTAAGCTTGATAGTATAGATCGAAGAATGACAAAAATGGATCAAACAATCCATGCTATTAGGGTAGGATGCGAAAATTGTAGAGGGCCCCATATCACAAAGGATTGTGATTTGGATGAGAATGGAAATAAGAGAGCTCAAGTCTTCTATTCAAGTGGCGATCGATATGATGAAAATTGGCAGAAACCTAAGAAGGAATGGCTACCATACGAAGAGTATAAGAAGGCAAAGGAGGAGAAATACAAGCAGAAGGAGAGGGGACTATACCAAAAGGAAGAACCGGTAGAAAAGAAAGCCGATTTAGAAGAGTTATTCACTAGATTCATAGCCGCGTCCGAAAAAAGACACAATGATCACGATGCTGCCATACACGAGACCAGAAACATGCTAAGGAATCAGAAAGCATCAATTCTCAACATTGAGAAACACCTGGGGCAGCTTGCGCATCAAGTGAATGATAGAAGACCGTGTCAACTTCCAAGTAACACCGAACCCAATCCAAGAATGGAGAATGTAAGTGTAATAACCTCCAGCAGTGAATAAACATTTACAAAAGCACTGGGAATCTCCAAGAAGAAGGCAGAAAAGGTAGAAGAATCGGACCTAGCAAAACCCGATCCGACTCACCGAGTCACTCCATTAGACTCAACGAGTCCATACGTAAATAAGAAAACTGTCAGTTCTTTGAAGCCTTATAATCCTCCTCTGCCATACCCAACCAAAGCCATGCCTGCAGAAAAAGTAGAAGCATACAGAACCTTCATGAAGCATGTTAATGTTTTACTTTACAAGTTAATGTGCCATTTGTGGAAACAATGCTCCAAACATCTAAGTACTTCAACTTGCTTAAGGGCCTTTTTGCTGCTAGGAAAGATTTGGCTGAAGTCGCGGAAATATTGATGAATGAGCTACCTGAAAAGAAGGGTGATCCAGAAAATATTGTGATTCCGTGCCAATTTGATAATGAAGTTTTCACCCGAGCATTAGCTGATTCGGGGGCAAGCATCAATCTGATGCCTTTTTCATTCTTTAAGAAGTTGAATTTACCAGAACCAAGGCCGGTGAATATGAAGATCCATTTGGCGGACAAGACGATAATTCATCCACAAGGCGTTTGTGAGGATCTCCTTATAAAAGTTGGCAAGTTTATTTTCCCAGTAGACTTCGTGGTTGTTGATATGGAAGAAGACCCCGAAATTCCAATTATTTTGGGGAGATTATTCTTGAACACCGCGTGTGCTTTAGTTGATATATGTGAGTCTACATTGACATTAAGGGTGGGTGATGAGTCTGTAATGTTTAAAGCTATTCTAGAGGCCAAGCAAGAAGAGGAAAAGAATGAAGACATCTCATTTATCCAATTGGATGATGAGATATTACAAAAAGAGCTTGAACATTTGCTAAAAGAAGATCCAACCAAGTTTTTGATACACTCTGAAGAAGATGGAGATGTTAACAAAGACTTGGAGGAGTTAGAAAAGCTACTGGAAGGAGCCAACTCAGAAAACACCCAAGAATTAATGGAACCCGATCAGACTCGCCGAGTCATTTTAATGGACTCGACGAGTCCAGTCGAAATTGACAAAGACTTGGCCGACTTAGATCTGTTTGTTACTAGTTCTTCACATACCTTGGATTTAGATATTATTCATGATTCTTTAGAAGAACAAATAGCAGAAGGAGGAATGGGAATGAAAGTTCAATACGTCGATGTAGCATGTCTTGATACGATTCCGTTTGAAGATGGGTTGAGCACAGGAAAGGATGAAGAGACAAAGGAAAGGAGGGTGGAAGCTGATCAATCATTCACTACTAAACCTAAAGCACGAACCATCACGAAATATGAAGTAATTAAATTTAAAGAGAAGGAGGTGCAAGAGAAGGTGAAAAAGAATGGGGGAAAGAAGAAAAAGAGGAAAAGGGAAGCCCAAGCAGCTGAAGATGATGCTGTGAAAAAGAAAAGAGATGCATTGAAAAGGGCTTACAAGAAGAAGATTCACACTTACAAAACAAAGTACAAACCACAAAAGACTAGGCGTGCATTCCCGATGCTGGAAGATGACGAGACGTAGACGAGAAGGAGTCCAGCTAACGACTCCTTAAAAAGAAGCGCTTGGCGGGAAGCAACCCATTATTTAGAGTTTGCTTTCTTTTACTTTTTAGTTTTGTTTTAAATTTTTCCTTCGTTTTTAGATTGTTAATTCTCCAATTCGTCGGACATGTCTGCTTGAGAGTGTGCATGGGCTAAGTGTGGGGTGAAATGATTTTTTATAAATGAAATTTTTTTATGAATTTTTGCAAAAGACTCGCCGAGTCTTACCACGACTCGACGAGTGTATATGGATTTCAGAAAAAGTTTGACATCGCGACCAGACTCGCCGAGTCTGACCCCGACTCGACGAGTCGCTATTATTTACAGAAAAAAATAATTTTGAAATTACTTTTACAACCGGTAACTAGGGTTTTAACCCTAATGAATCAGTTTCTTTTCACATACACACTCGACGTGCGCCTCTCTCTCAACTCTCTCTCAAGCATTCAAAGTGTTCTTCAATTTTTCTTCAAATCTTTCAAGGACCATCTAAAAAGGTAATGAATTTCTTCTTGTTTTCTGTTAAGAACATGATTATAAGGCCATCTATGATAAAAATTGCATGAAAAAACCTGTTTTTTGAAAAGTAGTAAATTTCTAGGGTTTTGATTTTTCATGAATTATGTTGTTTTGAATGCTTATTCTGGCCTTAATACCTTAATAATATGTGTCTAGACAAAACCCTTGACGTAATTTCCAGGTTTTATGGTCCAATTTCCATCGACCCGCCGACTGACTCGTGCAGTTCGTGCGACTCGCCGAGTCGTACATGGACTCGACGAGTCGAGTCGGGAAACATATGCGAGACGTTTTCTTTAATTATACTCTGTGTTTCTGGTTTTTGTGTCTTTGTTTTGCAGAAATCATGTTCAGAAGGGGGCAAAGTTCCAGTGGCCACCAAGGGGACTTTCCTTGGTTGAATTTCCCACAAATCGAGTCCGCTTCAACATTGCGGAAGTGGAAGAAGAAGTTGGTTGACATAAAGAAGAAAGACATCTACGTGCCCAACCGGATAGATTGGGATTGGTTGCAGAGTGTACGCTATGAGGAGGAGCTAGCTCCTTATCTTTTAAAGGAGTTTCACCATGAAGGCGAAACAATGATTTGTGACGGGTGGAGCCGGGTCTTCCGTATTCAAGAGCCGGTTTATTTGGAGCTGTGTTTGGAGTTCTTCTCCACGGTATCTTTCACCGGGGGAGTGGATGCTTATCACCCATCAAGCTTTAGTTTCTTCCTTGGGGGAGAATTTCATCAATGCTCTGTGGTGGATCTTGTCTGTCGATTAGGGGTTTATGATCAGCCCTTGGTCTCAACACCCATCTTTCAGGCCTTTTTGGCACAAACCCATATGGTGTTTCCCGAAGGAGTTACGAGCGTAGGCTGGTGGAATACAATTGGTAACAAGGTCTATATTCCGAAGTCGGCACAGGAAGGGAGCATTCGATCCCCAACACACCGCCTCGTTCATCGTCTCATTTCATCCACCATCAACCAAAGGAAGGATGATGACAAGGTGTCTAACCTTGATGTCTTCTATTTGTGGAGCATTATTACACCCGGCGTTTTTTGCAATATTCCTTGGTGCCTAGCTTCATATCTCTCGGAGGGTCCGGTCAAGGATCGCAAAACTTCTCGAATCAACGGTGGTATGTTTGTCACCCGGTTAGCCAAGTCATTCGGGTTGATGAACCGCGGTGCATGGAACTTCATGACGATGGTCCCTACACCTCCATTCAATCCAATTCTTTTCCGGAGAGCAAGGATTATTGAAGACTATGGTGGTGGCCATTATGCCATCCCGAATGATGATCCGGTTGTTGGTCTCGAAGCACCGGGGAGAAGGGTTCGTTCGAGAAGATAGCGGGATGTGGAGGAAGAGCCGCCGGTGATTCCGGTTGACAACGAAGAAGTACCAATGGATTGGTACAATGTAGAGATGAGGCGGCTACAAGATCAGATGACGCGGAGCTTGAATTTTAGCAACCAATCACATATACGACTTTTCGACCACTTTAACATTCCGCACATCGATGGTGGTAACTTTCCATATATTCCATCATGGGAAGAGGTGATAAGTGCAAGAAGAAGTGGTGCGGGAGGAAGTGGAGCAGGGCTAGATGATGATGAGGAGGAGGAGGATTGAGTTCTTTGCATTTTTATTGAACAATTTTCAATCTTTTTATTTTTGTTTGTTTTTGTTTGGTTTGTTTAATGTTTTTTAGAACTTGCTTTTGATGTTTATTTGATGTTTGATGCTTTGTCAAATTTTCAGAATTGAATTAGGAGTGCTAGCTTCAAAAGGGTTTAGAATCATAGAATCAAAGTGAGAAAGAGAGTCAAGAAAGAGGAGCGTTAGAGTTAAATTATTGAGTCCGGTCCTTAGAGATGTTGGCAAGGGAGTCTAGAAGTGAATAGAAAGTATAGAGAGTTTATTGGAAGCTGGATCAGATACAAAACGCTATTATTTTCATTCAGTGACCAACTCGTCGAGTGCATTAAACTGACTCGACGAGTCACCCTTAATTCTCAAAAATCCGAAGATTTCCCGAAGTAACTCGACGAGTCTTGTATATACTCGACGAGTCGTTTGGTTTTATGTCGAAGGAGCTGCGAATTTGATGCTGGCTAGAGTACCACTTGACTATCTATTCTTTCCATATTAATTTTTGAAGATCTTATACTGTTTTCCGCGTATTTGGAGCTACCCACACGAGAATTGACACCCAAGGCATGGATGGGCTGTTCCCATGTCTAAAGTCAATTGAATTGGAGCTGGAAAGGAAGTGATCAATCTATCGACTGCTATCCCAGGGGAGTTTGTTCCAATTCCCTCTTTATTTTCTTTTTATGTTTTTATCATGCATAATATGCAAAGAGGGCATTGCATAAAATAAGTGTGGGGTAGGGGGTTGGTCACATAAATAGAAAACTTAGAATCTTAGTTTAGGTTATTTTTAAAAAAAATTTGCATACCAAAAGTATTACTTAGGATTTAATTTAGAAAATTTTGGTAAAAGTAAAATTAGGATTCCATGTTAGAATTGTGTTGATAATTGCATGAAGACCCAAATGTTTAGTTGAGCCTATATACATTCTAGTGCATTTGTGGCTTCCTTATTCTAGTGAAATCATGGGACAAAAACACGACCTCGCTTAGTTTGAGGGATGCAATATGTTTAGCAGCCTAAACCTGAAATGTATCCAGGAAGATTGTTATCGTTAGCCAATAAAGGTTGAGATTGAGCGCCCCTACTTAAGCATGTAGGGATTTGAGTGAAAAAAGAGAGGTACATGTTAAAAGAGAGATAGAGAGAGAGAGAGAGAGAGAGAGAGAGAGAATTACAAGAGAAGTGTAAGAATTTTGGAGCAATCAAAGTGAAGATCAAAAGATCAAAATTCTGAAAATCCAAGAAGTTGAAGATACCGAAAATCAAACAATAAAGGTGGTGAATTCAAAGAGATCAAAGATCAAATTATTAAAGGAAGTGAAGAATTCCAAAAGAGCTCCATAGTGGTATCGAAAAGTTGTAATTCTAGATTATGTATGCTTGGGTTGCTCAATTAAAAACACCTTGAGGGTAAGAGGTTTTCTGCGGATGGATTCGGAGGGTTGCATAAAATGAGCATAGTTCGGGGTGAGTGGGCAAGTGTTTATGAGGATTGTGAGTATTTGGAGTATGGGAGGTCTTTAGGAAAAATTTTAGACACAAATGCATGCGTTGCGGTCTTGGCATAATGGCTGGATTAGATTGGAGTTGTCATATGTGATTCTAATATGTTTAAAATTTAGTTTTGCTTGGGGGCAAGCAAAAGACAAGTGTGGGGTATTTTGATATGTGCATAATTGGTTCATATTAAGTATACATTATTATTCATTTATTAGCCAAATTATTGCATATTATGGACAAAAGATACTTAAAAGTGTTTAAATTATATTTTCAGTCCAAAGATGAAGCTCGGAAACGAAAGGAAGCGGGAGAAACAGTTAGAGGATCGAGGATGAAATAAAGACGAAAAACACTAAAAATGGCACTGACTCGGCGAGTCTGATCGGCTACTCGGCGAGTCCAATCGAAGAATCGAGAAGATAATGAATCGGGATCCCAGAGAGTTATCACAATACGGGGAATGTGAGAGGGACTCGACGAGTCAATTCGGATATTTATAGATAACTCCACAGATCGATGGAGAAGAGTTCTGGAACGATTCAGAAGTGTTTTGTTGCGATTGAGAAGCCAGAGAAACCCTAGAGGACGACGAAAGAAGCTAGAATTCAATTCCGGAGAGTAATTGAGGCAAAATTTCATCATTCCACTTATTCTTTTGTTTTATCATTATGGTTAAGCAATTTGACTTTGTTTGTTTGTTGTTATTTACTTCAATTATGAGCTAAAACCTTTAGACTTCTGTTTGGGGATACAAAGTTGACAATATGGTTTGATTGATTGGTAGGATCAATTTTAAGTTGGTGAATTTTTGTTATTTTAGCTTGCTAAAGAACCTTGTGTGTGAATAATAATTAATATTCTGTTAATAGGAAGATAATTGATTAGCATGAACATCTATTGATTATTAACCTCATATGCTATGTGATCGCAATGCTATATGTCTAGGATTAATGAATATGAAACTAGAATTAATAAGAAAATTGAGTAAGTCCATGTGCAAGCTTGTAAGATGACCATCAAACAAGAAGTTAATTAAAAGAATAAATTAGTTAACTATTGCAAGTCTAACTTAACTCGAATAATTAATCTAGTGAATTTAATTAAATTAGACAATTGGCCACTGTTTAAGTTAGTTTATTTGCTAAGGATTAGGGTGGTGAATACGAATCTAATCACTTGAATCGGTAACCAACGAAAGAATTAATCCATCACACCATTACCTTGAAATCAACCATAGAGTCAACCAAGTTGAACTAAATAGAAGTTCCTTTCCAATTATTGAATCTAGTTAAGTCTTTATTTTCTAGTTCTTAAATTAAGTAATAGTTAGTAAGTTTCTAGTCTTGTAAAACTAGAGAAAACCCCTACTTATTAATTAACTTAGATAAAATTAGTTTTTAGTTTTAATTTGTTGTTCCCTGTGATCGATACCCTGCTTATTTAGCTATACCACAATTGATAGGTTCACTGCCTTTTGTGTGTTATTTGATAATTAAAAGTAGGTTTAAAACTAAGTGAGTTTGCACGCATCAAGTTTTTGGCGCCGTTGCCGGGGAACGGTTCTAAAATTATTATTAAATTCTAGTTTAATCGATCCTTTGTGTAGGATTTATCTTACACAAAGTTATTTACAAAGTAATTCAGTAAGTAGAATTAGTTTCAATAAAATTCTGTTTTTAGAATAACTAAAATTTTTTTTTTTTGAACTCGCCGAGTGCATTCGAGCAGACTCGGCGAGTCCGAAGCCTTTTTAGCTTTATTTTAGTATTTCGTTTTTGTTCTTTTTACGCGTTCTATTTCTTTTGTTTTGTTTTTTTACAGTTGTTTCATGACCCGAGGATCTGATACACCTCTGGTCCCTCCTTTGGAAGACCCGGAATCCGCACTAAGAAGGAGTAAAGGAAAAGCCGTTGGAACAACCTCCTTGGAATGCTTCTAATTCTCGAGAATTTTGATGAAGAAAAAGGAGTGTTTCTTTGAGAGTGTTTGAGTGAAATGTGTGTGTGTGTGTGTCTTTCCCTTTGTGGTTCTCGGCCGAAGAAGAAAACGAGAGTGAAGAAGAGAGAGATAAGTGAAGTGATGGTGTACATGGAAGTATGTGATGGTGCATGGAAGACCAAAATATAATAAGGAGGTGGCAAGTGGAAAGTCAATTCTCCCCCTCCCCTTCATTTGTGTAGTTGGGTCGAGAAGAGGAAAAAAAGAAAAGAAATTGGGCCTTTTTGTGCTTAAGTCCATTTTATGGCCTAATTAGGTGATTCTTGGCCTAATTGGTCTTGGGAGAGGGTTCACGGCCCAAAATAAATCAAGGAATGATTTTTATGGCCCATTAGGGCTAATTAGGTTAGTTATGGCCCAATAAGGTCCATTAGGGTATTTTATTTCATTCTAGGCCCAATATGGCCCAAATTATTAAAATAATGGAAGTGGATCCAATTAGAGCTCATTTAAGAGTTCTAAACCCAAAATAGTCAAATTGGAAGCTTATTGGCCCATTAGGCCCAATAAGGAAGTCCTAGTCCAAAATGGACTTAAACCGGGGTTTCTAGGGTTTCTAATTTTTTGTAGACTATTTTATGTGCTTGTATAAAGTGTTTGATGGAAGTTTTTGATGGGTTTTGGTCATAAGAACATCCTATGTGCTCATACCAACCCTAATGCTTGGATCTAGGTTTCTCTATTGTACATGCAAGTTATCCAAGACTATAAACCCTAGATCTAGCATATGATAATCAATATAACATATAATTAGGGTTTATATCATACCTTGATTGTTATGTAGCAATAACAATCCAATTCCTCCTTGTATTGACTTTAGAAAGCTTAGAGTCACAAATGTCACTCCTCTAATGGTTCACAAACACCAAGAGCAAGAGGATGAAGAGGAGAGAGGATGGAGGCTGCCAAAAAACGTGTGAAACCCTAGAACAAGTCTTAGCCAAGTTTTTGGTCCAAAAGGGATCTATATATAGTGAGGCTATTAGGGTTATCTAACAAGGAAACCCTAATTTGGATGCTTAAGCCCTAAGCAACCCATGGACTCCTTTAATTAAGGCCTTGGACGATTTCCTTATGGGTTTCCCCATAGAATTCGTCCACTCCTTAATTTAAGACAATCCATAGCCCAAATTGCAATTATCTTATAATTACAATTCCAGTCCCTTAAGTTTAATTAATCTCTTTTAGTCACAAAACTAGTTACTAATTAATTATTAACTAATATTAATTAAACAATATGATTTCTCCTTTAATATATTATTCTCATAATATATTAATAAATCATATTTAATCCTTTCTCTCCATAATTCATCCTATCAAGTTGCTTTGGTGAAGGCAACCCAAAAGGACCATGCACCATCGGGTCAAGTACATACCAAAATAGTTATGGACTTAGACACTAATCCAACAGTCTCCCACTTGGATAAGTCTAATAACTATTATGCGTATGACTTCAGATCCTGATCTGCAATCGTAGCTTTCCAAAGCCGCTGTCAACTCTGATCTTATCAGGTACGCGTGTCCTTAGATAAGGGATCATATATTCCTCCATTCTAGATATCGTATGAGACACGATTTGCAATCATTCTCTTTGTACTATTTCTTGATTCCCGATTTATGACGACTGACTAATTGAACAAATCAAATTAGCCCTAGCTCGGGCGAGCATTTACGTTTGTCATCACTAAATCATCGAGGGGCCCAAAGATATCGCTTTTATCCTACTTTGGATAAAAGGAACGGATAAACTTTGATACAATGCTTGCTTGCACTCACTCACCGAATCACACACAATAATATGTTTTATAACACCAAGTTACTAGTGCGTTTACATATTATCAATGTGCAACCGATTCGCAAGATACAACTCACACATCTTGGTTTCAAGAATATAAGATATTATCGTCTCACCAATCACTCGTGATACAATTCATGGAGTGATCCAAGTGAGCGTGGGTTTAATCCAATGCTCAAATATTATTCATAAGCACTCATGAACGTTGCAACAAACATTTGCTTATGTCTAATACTCTTTTAGACAATCCACACACCAATTCACGACAATCTTCATTCAAATCTACTTCCAACATATGAACGACTGTGGCCTGTTCGAATAATTTGATTGTTCTTAACCAATTAAATTATTCAGGAAGTCAAAACATGCAAATTGAAACACAAGAATAATACTAATCCCATATGGCCTCAAACCTTTGAGTATAAATAAAACACCTTTTATTTATCACCATATCGATTACTCGTTATTTGTCGTTTCGGGTAATTAACTTCTTACTTGAATTATTACACTTGTCCCATGCTCCTAGCAGGCACACAATGTTTACCTATGGTTCTTACTTTGTGAAATAGATCAAATGAACACATTTCCAATCATTCTCATTTGACAACTCCAAATCCTTTTTCATAAGTGAAAGAATATCAAATTCTTACTACTTATAGAATATGTTAGATTCTAACACTTTATGCAATGATCCTTTCGTAATATCACCGCACCAAAGTCACAAAGACTATTGCCAATGAAATTACAAAGTCCTTTAACGGAGATTGTTACATGACAATTCCTTAGGTATGATGTCTCTCACTCAAAGTACATTCCTTTGAGCATCCTTTTGCATAAAAGTTTCTAATCTAGACATAGATTTTCAATATTCAATTCCCAATATGGACACGCTTCCATATTTTCCATATGACAACTCATTCTTAATAGAATCTTTTCTATTCATAATAATGTCGATATGGTCCATCCAATACCATGCTGCCAACTACTCATAAGCAACCAATCCTCGTCGAACTTTGGATTGTCTTTTGATAGTTGTTTAATTATTTTAGTCAAAACCAATTCTTGTCCTTTTTCCCTCTAAATGCGCTAGACATTTGGAAAATTTTAGAATGGTCAAATATTAAAGCATTTGCAATCGATCCTATACCCGAAGCGTATGGGACACGATGCATAATGTTTTATTTGCTATGTTCTCAAAAATTCGAATTGTGAAGAGGAATGCCGTAATCATAATCGAAATTTTAAGAACACACTATGTACTTTTGACTAAATTTATTAACATTTCTCAACCTAAGCCTTTAGATTTGAAATGAAGCATAGTATTCTCTCCCTTAATTATAGCAAAACAACTTTACAACCCTTACGACTTTGCAAGGTATAACTCTTGTTTTCTATAATTAATATTGCCAACTTGCAGTACGTGCCTTAATAATCATACAATCATAACATTTATGCTCCCACTATCATGATGATTATTATAAAACATAACACTTATGCTCCCACTTGCTTCGACATGTATTCATAAACATCTTAACTTTCAGACAAACAATACTTATTGAATTTCTTAAGTTCATGTTTCTAATACTTAGTGCTTTGATAATATTTTATCAAGGCTTCTTGAACTTATACACCTTTGCCTTAGATAGTTTATATGTGCGTCTAAACAATTAAGACTAATTGCCAAACCTCACAACTCAAATTATGGAAAGGGATACCGTAACCATAATCGAATTCGAGAATGCAATTTTACAATCACTATCTTCTTAAAATCTTTCTTAGTGAAAGCATTTCCTCACAATCATTTTCATGAAGGAGGAAATCTTATGACACTTAGATTTAAACGACGTATGTGTTCCTATCCATGTGAATTTGTCAAAACCAAAGTTTACGACAAATTCAAACTCATATGGACCGAACTTCCTTAATCTTGATTTCTTGCCTTATGGTAGTACAGTTGCCCACCATGTCTTCCAAGTAGTTAAGCAACTCACCTTTTCCTATCAATGTACTTTTCATTGATCAAGGTCCTTGCCTTCTATACATTCAAATGAGAACTCATAGGACTCACATGCATAATTAACTCAATTGGAACAACATAGAAACAAAATAATGTCAACACGATAGGTTATAAACCTCAACTCGTGTGCTAGTGATGATCGATAAGGTTTATTTGATTTGTTCTTGAAACCTTTCAAGACCATTAAGACTCCTACTGACTCCTTGACATATAAGATTCTCGTGTCAATAAACATTTCTTGACAAACAAATATTCAAGAGTTAGTGTAGCTTTTATCAAAACATTTCATAAATTGGTGCTAGTTGGTCTTTGTCTTATCCAATACATCACAACTTTCCACATTTGATGAATGTTATAAACCTTCTTAATACTTATCCACTCAATGTCACAATATTAACTCTAAGACTTATTTTGGAACGAAGTATGATTTACTTCTTGATTTAACCATTTCTTCAATTCTTGATTCCTCTTCTTAGACATACAATTGTACTAAGACTCACTTAGAGGATCAATTGAGATATGGTTCTTAATCATTAAGACCTATCATAAAGCATAAAAGCTACTCTCCCTTCTTCTTAGAATGGAGAAACTTTTATCTTTCTGCCTACTTGATTCTTCTTATTCATTTTGCTATTGATTTAAACCCTTTTGATCAATTCACAATTACACTTAATCTTATAAGTGTAATCATATTTACTAAACCTTTAGTAAATTATGACGAATATCTTTGTTACTCTTGTGGTGGACTTAATCAACACGCAACTTTGTGTGCTCGATCTCCTAGTCCTTCTCTTGACACTTTGTCAATGAATTAGTCTAATTTCCAAATATGAAATTTCTCATTCATAGTGCAACCAAATTGCATGATTCCAAGTTTCTGTCCAATTGAAACTTGAGCGATGAGAAACTCTCCCTATTTGGTAAATTCTTGACATTTCCACAAACAACATAATTATGAATCAAATCCATTGTTGCTAATATTAGAAACATTCAAACATCAATTTTTAATACACGCCATTGCAAGGATAAATAAATAAATAAATAAAATCAAAATTTATTTTATTAAGGAAAAATCTGTCCTTACAATGCAATTCATTGAAATACTATGCTAATACATATTTCTTAGCAATTCAATTCTAACTCTAAGTAGTAGCTCAAGAATCTAATCTTCAAGTAATGCGAACGAAATCCATTTCTTCACGGTTAGATTTTGCTCACTTCTTCCCTTAAGCTTCCTTTCTTTTCTTCGATCCTACAAAACATCAATTGTAATCTTATCACATTATGTATTAAGAATCTAGAATAGAAGCTTAAAAGAGGTAGTCAATGGATTTTACCTAAAGCAGCACCATACGTTTCGACTCTCCCATCTCTTAGATCTCTTAGGTAAATAGGGCAGCTTCGTCTCCAATGCCCCTTCTCTTGGCAATAAAAGCAAATCGACTCTTTTGGAACAGCACATGGAACTACTTCAAACATTGCCTTTCTCTTATGATCAAACTTTTCGATCATAGCATGTCTTTCGTTGCCATTTCCTATATCCATAGAGGTCTGGAAGGCAAATTCACCAATCAACTTTGCTTCTCTATTGTGCCAAACCATTGATGATTCAGCATCAATGGGCATATAGGTGAGATCTATAAGGGTCACGTCGTAGTTCATCATATAGTACTCTCTTACGAACTCACTATATGAATTAGGAAGTGACTGAAGAACCCAATCAACACCCATTTTCTCACAGACAACAGATCCCAACATTCTTAACCTATAAATGTGTGACTTCATCCCTAGGACATGTGCGCACACCGACTTTCCTTCTTTATGTTTACTTGCCAAAAGGGCTTGAGTGATTTTGAACTTTTCAAGCCTTTGAACTTGTCGGTTAGGGAGAACAATCGGAGGAGGTGGAGGAAGTGAAGCATGATTTCTTGTTCCTCGATCAAATCATGGAATACCATCTTCATGTGGAATGCTTGTTCCACGGGATTTGGGAAGACCATAGTTGTCAAACTTTGACATCTACAAAACGGGAGAAAACGAATTCAAGTTAGTTGATTGATTTGAGTCCTTAGCAAATCACCCAAATGGATACTAAGGCTAGGACCCAACACAATATTCTACAACTCGGCAGAGGGATGTCGTAACCCAAATTGCGGAACATTTGAAGGTAAGTGAATGACGATTCACTAATTTCCACCATGAAAAACGAAAAAGAAATTTAAGTTTTAAATCTATGAAAACTCCTAGATCCTTTGAGATTCATTGAACATTTCAATGGCATGTTTAAATCTCGATATGTCCCTCTAGTTTGTGACTAGGATGCCGAGGATCACAAAGCGGATGTGAATAACCATGCAAACTTACATGGTGCCCTCACATATTACAGTCACCTATTCGATGTGCCGATAAACCACACACGCTCCACCGAACTATGATAAACATTGAGTCACCCTTTGCTACCTTTGCTTAGAACCATTTAGTGTGCCGGTAAACCACACACGCTCCACTAACGTCTTTGCAAGGGCACAAAGTGCAATTTCATGGAATTGCATCAATTCACTTTTTCCTAAGTAACTAAGATTGGGAATTTGTAAAAACATTTAGTTACTTTTGTACTTCATTATACTTATAATGGAAGGTTTTGTCCTATCCTACACGTTCGGCTAACGACCCTCCACTAGTCAAGAGTGCGGTGGGTAAGAGTGGATACCCATTCAATCGCCATTTTATAGGCAATTTCCTTAAACACCCCTTATAGACCAGCTTCGTGAATGAGGCCTACTAACGGTAAGACTGACTTTTACTCATACATATATATAATGTTAGACTTTCAATGTTATATATAGTATAGGGTGTATTTTACACTTTTAAAATACTAGGTGGTCAAATTTAACAATTATACTTTTAATTCAATTAAATTGTAAATCAAAACTTTTATGGATTTATTAAACCTCTTTTAATTATACACCTTAATTAATTAATAAAACCATAAGGGTGTGATTTGAACTTTTCAAAACAATACTAGGGTTTTAGAATTTAACATTCCTAATTAAACCTTTAATCAACTTTTAAATTCCAAAACTTGAGGGCAAGTTTTGAAACATTTCAAAACATTAGGGTTTAGAATTTAAATATACATCAAAATTAAACTATTAATTCAAAATTTACATTCCAAAACTTGAGGGCAAGTTTTGAAACCTTTTCAAAACATTAGGGTTTCAACTATTTAGATTTCAAAACAACAAAACTTTTTGAGTTCAAATTTAAACTATAAAACCTAAAGGGGAAAATATTAAACTTTTCATAACAACAAGGATTAAATAACAAATAATCTAAATTAACATTTAATCACATAATTATCCATATTTGATTTATTTAATGATTTCTTGCAAAACAATTTACCAATTTAATCAAAATAATTAATCAATTATCACATAAGGAAACAAATATTTTATTAATTGATAAATATCTTCAATTAGATCAAGAATATACTCATATATATCATAAAATCGGATTTATATTGATCTAATATGATAAATGCAAGTATCTCAACGATAAACAGCAAGAAATCCCAAAAATAGCTCCATCTGACGCTCGGACTCGCCGAGTTGAGGTCTACTCGCCGAGTACACTGTGGTACTCGCCGAGTTCATCAGCTAGGGAGCCCGAAAATCGATTTTGCAACTTGAATAAACACACAAGGCATCAATACAATAGAAACCAATCAAGGCTCTGATACCACTGATAGGTTTTGGTCATAAGAACATCTTATGTGCTCATACAAACCCTAATGCTTGGATCTAGGTTTCTCTATTGTACATGCAATTTATCCAAGACTATAAACCCTAGATCTAGCATATGATAATCAATATAACATATAATTAGGGTTTAGATCATACCTTGATTGTTATGTAGCAATAACAATCCAATTCCTCCTTGTAGTGACTTTAGAAAGCTTAGAGTCACAAATGTCACTCCTCTAATGGTTCACACACACCAAGAGCAAGAGGATGAAGAGGAGAGAGGATGGAGGCTGCCAAAAAACGTGTGAAACCATAGAACAAGTTTTAGCCACGTTTTTGGTCCAAAAGGGATCTATATATAGTGAGGCTATTAGGGTTATCTAATAAGGAAACCCTAATTTGGATGCTTAAGCCCTAAGCAACCCATGGACTCCTTTAATTAAGGCCTTGGACGATTTCCTTATGGGTTTCCCCATAGAATTCGTCCACTCCTTAATTTAAGACAATCCATAGCCCAAATTGCAATTATCTTATAATTACAATTCCAGTCCCTTAAGTTTAATTAATCTCTTTTAGTCACAAAACTAATTACTAATTAATTATTGACTAATATTAATTAAACAATATGATTTCTCCTTTAATATATTATTCTTATAATATATTAATAAATCATATTTAATCCTTTCGCTCCATAATTCATCCTATCAAGTTGTTTTGGTGAAGGCAACCCAAAAGGACCATGCACCATCGGGTCAAGTACATACCAAAATAGTTATGGACTTAGACACTAATCCAACAGTTTTGTTGTTATTGAATAAGCATCATACATGCTTTCACATTTTTGGCTCACATTTGTTATCATTGTTGTTGTTACAAAGTATCAAAATTCCTAGTTGTGACATCATCCCCCCGCTAGAGGGAATTTCGTCCTGAAATTCTTTTGAAAGCTATATTTGAGAATGCGAGAATAGGTGAGGGTACTTCTGCTTAATCTGGTCTTCACGTTCCCATGTGAATTCTGGCCCACGCTTCGCGTTCCACCATACCTTCACAATCAGAATGCGACTTTGCTTAGTACGCTTCACTTCCCTGTCGATGATTTCGACTGGTTCTTCGACGAACAGGAGATTCTCGTTGATTTCTTTTTCTTCAAGGGGAATGACGAGGGTTTCGTCGGATAAACACTTTTTCAAATTGGAAACATGGAACACAGGGTGTACACTGCTGAGCTCAGCGGGTAGCTGCAGTCTATACGCCACTTGACCGATTCGGGAAAGAATCTCGAAAGGTCTGATATATCATGGGTTCAGCTTCCCTCGTTTTCTAAAATGAATAACCCCTTTATAGGGAGAGAAGTTTAATAGTACCCGATCCCCGACTTGAAACTCCAAGGGCTTCCACCGCTTATGAGCATAGCTCTTCTATCGGTAGCGTGATGCTTGTAGTCGAGCTTTGATTTGAACTTTCTTTACCGTCGTTTCACGTATGATCTCTGGTCCCGTTAACGCACCGCCTGATGCCAATCCTTTCACTAGTTGCATTTCACCTACCTCATCCCAACACAATGGTGATCTACATTTACGTCCATACAACGCCTCGAAACGAGCAACTTTGATGCTCGTGTGACAACTGTTGTTGTACGAGAATTCGATTAAGGGTAAGTGGGTATCCCACGACTTTCCAAAGTCTATCACACATGTGCGAAGCATTTCTTCAAGTGTCTGAACGGTTCATTCGCTTTGACCATCTGTTTGCGGATGATATGCAGTGCTCATGTCGAGATGTGTTCCCAGTGCTTTCTGAAGTGATTGCCAAAAACTTGAAGTGAATCTACTATCTCTATTCGAGATGATAGATATTGGCACTCCGTGAAGTCTCACAATTTCCTTGATGTATATCCTCGTCGACCTCTCGATCTTGTAGGATTCTTTTATTGGCAGGAAATGAGCGGATTTCGTCAATCTATCGACTATTACCCATATGGTGTCCAATCCATCTGTTGACTTGGGTAATTTGGTCACAAAGTCCATAGTAATCATTTCCCATTTCCACTCGAGAATTACTGGTTGCTATAATAATCCTGAGGGCTTTTGATATTCCACCTTCACTTTAGCGCAAGTAAGGCATTTGCTAACATAGGTGGCAATCTCTGCCTTCATGTTGGGCCACCAATAATGTTGCTTAATGTCCAAGTACATTTTATCTGAACCCGGATGGATAGAGTATCGTGTCTTGTGGGCTTCATTCATGACTACCTCTTTGAATCCCTCAAGTTTAGGGACCCAAATGCGGTTCATGAAATAATATGCTCCGTCCTCTTTCACCTCGAGATTCTTTTCCATTCCACGTAACGCTTCGCCCGTTCTGTTTTCCGCCTTCATGGCATCCGACTGGGTTGTTCTGATTTGCGAGGTCAGGTGGGATTGGATGGTTATCGAGAGAGTTTTCACACGACGATTCGAGTATTCTTTCCTACTCAATGCATCAGCTACCACGTTAGCCTTGCCTGGGTGCTACTTGATCTCACACTCATAATTGTTCAGCAATTCAACCCATCTTCGTTGTCTCATGTTCAACTCTTTTTGATTTAGGATGTGTTGGAGGCTCTTGTGGTCCGTAAAAATGGTGCACTTTGTGCCACAAAGGTAGTGCCTCTATATTTTCAAAGCAAAGACCACAGCTCCCAATTCCAGATCGTGGGTTGTATAATTCACCTCATGTGTATTTAGTTGTCGGGATGCATAAGCTATCACCTTCCCACGCTGCATAAGTACGCAACCTAGACCCTGATTCAACGCATCGCAGTAAACTACAAAGTCCTATGTTCCTTCTAGTAATGATAGTATCGGTGCACTGCAGAGTGCTTGCTTCAGAGTTCGAAATACAACATCTTGCTTATCTATCCATTCGAAGGGAACACCCTTTTGTGTAAGCATGGTAAGTGGCTTGGCTGTCTTAGAGAAGTTCTGGATGAATCTCCTGTAATAGCCCGCGAGGCCTAAAAATTGGCGAATTTCTGTGGGTGTTGTTGGGATTGCCCATCCTTCGATGGCTTTGACCTTAGAAAGATCCACGTGTATCCCTTCTTGACTAACAACGTGATCGAAAAAAGTTCACACTACGGAGCCAGAACTCACACTTAGAGAGTTTTGTGTATAGCTTTTCGATTCGCAGGGTTTCCAGGATTTGTCGGAGGTGTTGGCCATGCTCCTCTTCGCTTTGAGAATAGACTAAAATGTCGTCAATGAAAACGATGACAAAGTTGTCGAGGAATGGTCGGCAGATTCGATTCATTAGGTCTATGAATGCGGCAGGGGAATTCGTTAGACCAAAGGGCATTACGACAAATTCATAATGTCCATAACGAGTTTGGAAAGTGGTTTTGGGGATGTCCTCTTCTCGTACTTTGAGTTGATGGTACCCAGATCGCAGATCTATCTTAGAGAAATAGCTTGCGCCTTGAAGTTGGTCAAATAGATCGTCGATTCGCGGGATTCGATAGCAATTTTTGACTGTGAGCTTATTTAGTTCCCTGTAGTCAATGCACATCCTAAAAGATCCGTCTTTCTTCTTAACAAAGAGAACCGGAGCTCCCCATGGTGAGAAACTGGGTCGGATGAATCCTTTGTCCAAAAGTTCACTGAGTTGGCTGGACAAATCTTGCATGACCGCAGGAGCCAATCTGTAAGGTTATTTGGCAATGGGTGTAGCTCCTGGCACAAGATCAATTCGAAACTCGACTTGTCTTTCTGGGGGTATCCCCGGAAGATCTTCAGGAAAAACATCCGAGAACTCACAAGCTACTGGAATGTCTCGAATATTGACTTCTTCCTTGGATTTATCCACTATATGAGCCAGAAACGTCAAGTCTTTCTTTCGCAGATACTTCTGTGCCTTAATGCACGAGATAAGACGAAGGTTTGTGCTAGGTTTGTCTCCGTATATAATTAGGGTTTTGCGATTCGGAAGGTGAAGGCGAACGGCCTTCTCATGACACATAATCTCAGCATGGTGGGGGCTTAACCAATCCATGCCAATAATCACATCAAAACTCCTAATGGAAACATGCATTAAGTTTATTCGAAAGACGTGTTGGTTTAAGGCTAGGGTACATCCAATATAGATTTCCCCAGTGGATTCTGTTTTCCCATTGGCCATTTCCACCGTAAAGGTTTCATTAAGGTTCTGGGGTTGTTGTTTTAACAAGTGCTTAAATTTATTGCTCACAAAGCTTCGTTTGGCTCCGGTATCAAATAGGATGCATGCATAAGTGTGGTTTAGGAGAAATGTACCGGTGACAACAGCGGGATCCTGAACCGCTTCTCCCTGACCCATGGTCAGCACTCTTCCTGTCCCTCCATTCCCAGGGTTGTTGTTGTTGGGGCAGTTTCGACGGAAATGCCTAGTCTTTCCACATCCATAGAAGGTGTGGCTCGGTCTTGCATTGTTGCCACTATTGTTGGTGTTGTTGTTGTTGTTATTGTTGTTGAGGTTGTTGCTGTTGTTTTTTCCTTGCTGCTGATTCTGGGGAGGATGGGTCCTGCAATATTTTGTTGTGTGACCCTTTCGATTGCAGCTGGTGCAATGCATCTCTCTGCATTCTCCATTATGATGGAGACTGCACTTGTTGCACTTTGGAAGAGTTCCATAATACTACCTAGGAGCACTTGGAGCAGCTGAGACTGGAGCATGTGGTGCGGAGGGAACTTGGGTGGTTGCAGCATTAACTGTTACTTTTTGTTGCTTCTTGGATGATTCCGAGCCTTGACGTCCCTTCCTCTTGTTGTTCTTTCCTTTCTTTTTGTCACTCTCCTTCTTGCCTTCAGCCTCCACCGGCTTCTCACCCTTCTTGTTGTTGTGGTCGTACAGCTACTTGGCCAATCTCTTGGCACTGTCGAAAGTTTCGGGATTTGCTGCTATCACATTTCCTTGGATTGGGGAGGTTAGTCCCCAGATGAATCGTTCGATTTTCTTTCCCTTTGAAGTAATCATGTCAGGGCACAATAGAGACAGCTCGCTAAACCTTGATATGTACGCGTCAATGTCGGAATTTTGGACGGTGAGATTCCACAACTCTTGTTCAATCTTTTGAATTTCGCCTTGCGGGCAGTACTCGACCATCAACATTTCTTTCATCTCCGATAACGGCATAGAGTTGGCTACGGGAAGAGTCATAGCTTCTACGTGTCCGTTCCACCAAGTGAGAGCTTGATCAACGAACATGCATACGGAAAACTTCACCTTCATCTCCTCAGGGCATTCGCATATCTCGAACACCGATTCCACCTTCTCAATCCATCTTTTCAGGGTTATCATTCCCCCAGTTCCATTAAAGGTTCGTGGCTTGGAATTGGTGAAATCTTTGTAGGTGCATGTCTTGGTAGGTCCTTGATTCATCCCGTTGTTTGAACTTCTAGCCCCTTGTCCATTGACTCCAACATTGTTCCCTTGGTGGATTTGTGTCATGGCTGTAGTGACCGCATCAGATACAACTGCTTGGAATGCAGTTGAGTTGACTTCGGGTGGGGTTGGCCTAGGGTTTCCGCGGATTGGTCGTTGAGGCATCTTTCTATCATGGAACGGAAAGATGTTGAGTGTCTATGGTTTTTGTGAGATTGTGGTCCTATAAACTAGGTGTGTGGCACGAACTTAAGTAATTTCACAAATTAGCATACAATCATGGATATATAACACATAGCAGATCACAGCAAAACACATAAAATTTTCCATTAATATTATCCGCACTTTGATACATGAAAATTTGCTCGAAGGAGCATACATAAGTTGTGAAAGTTCGGCAGCGTAACAACCCTATGAGTAGTGTAATCACTTAAACATAGAGTCGATGGTACATAACTTAGATCATAGCATTAGTATGGTAAGTCTACTCCTAACACTCTATGGAGCGCCCTATGACTGCAGGGAGGACATATACCGAAGTGTTGTGCCAACAACTGGGCCATCTCAGTCATTTCTCCAATGACTTCATCCCTCTCCTGCTCAGCTTGCACTATTCGTGATTCCATGGCGAATAGTTGTTGCCGCAGAGCAGCAATCTCAGCTTCTGGAGAGCGATTCTCCCTTGCGGGATTCCCTGGTGGGGCGGGGTGGTCCTGCTGCGCCTCGCTGACAGGTGATGTGGCCGAGTCCTCGCCTGAATCTTGTTCTTCCTCCATGTCATCATCGGTCCCATCAAACTCGTAGTCTGAGTCCGTGTACTCGTCAGGCCCCATGTCGTTTGCTCCCCCTGATCTCCCTCAGGCTTATCTTCGATCATCCTGTGTGTCACTAAGACCTGATGAAACGGAATGCCCTGGTGCTCCCCTTCCGTGGTGACTGAGAGGAGGTATATGAATAACTATCATTACTCCTAAAACGGTTTAATTATTGTATAAATTGAGTTGATTTTCTCTTCTTAGTGATAAAGGAGTATGTTTTTAGGTTTACCTACCATCGTGATTTCCTCGGTGCATGTGATAGTTGTACCTCAGAGGAAATGTAGTTGATCAAGCTACATTCACTCTTTAATACGACTATGAACAGTCCCGGCTTAACCAAGATGCTAGCATTATTTTGTTTGATTTGGTATTATGTTATTTTTCCTATGTCTTACAAGTAGGGGTGTTTTATCGTAATGTTTTATTTGTTTTGTTTTGTTCATAGTTGTTTTGTCCCTTTTTGGTTTATAGTTGCATATTAATGTGTGGTTAGATATGCTAGTTCACTATAAACAGAGCTCTGATACCAACCTATCACACCCCCGAACCAGACGGCGGAAACGTCTGAGGGCTCGCGTGACTTAAATTGAATATAATCATAATGAATATATATGAATCATAACATAAACATCACCATGCATCAATATATTACAACTGACATTGTTCACATCAAGTACATTGTTTTAACATTACAAATCCATACATAAATTGTTTGATAGTTTTCAAAAGCAAAACACACTAACATAGTTGGTACTTATTCCTCAGCTTACCTGTTACCTGAGAATACAAGTTATTTTGAAAAATGGTCAACATATGGAACGTTGGTGAGTTCATAAGCAGGTTTGATATGCAAATGTTTTGTGTAGCTTTAACGAAAACAACCCAGAAAAACCGATATTTTCTGAAAAGACCATTGTTTATAAAAAAAGGCGTGAAGATCCATAAATATATGCATGATGATTTCAAAACATGTATAATTGAAAAACTTTGTATTAAACGTACAAGTGAAAATGTTGAACTTCCCCAGAAAACCCGATGTTTTCCCAAAATAAAAATATCATATAATGGTTTGAATGGTTATCCATCACGTGAATGATTTTGAATTACCTTTATTACTTGATTTATATTGGATTTATTTATGTGAGTCATTATAATCATGCATGATAATGACTAGTTCGTCTGTCTTGGCACTCTGGTGAACGCCGGAATTGATCTTAAGATTTTGTCACCCTAGACTGGCCGAGTCTACCTGTAGCGAACAGCTGAGGTGTGGGGGAGTCACCCCCGTATAGATCTATACACAAACTCTCGCTCTCCCTCCAGGAGACTTTGATTATAACTACAGACTACGACCGAAACACGTAGGTGCGACCCGTTATTACTCACTAAATCCCAATTGACTTTGATTACTATTGATTATCGACCTGTATTTGTTTACTTGGACCTTACTAGCAGTACTAATGGGCCACTAAGGCCCAATAGCACTTAAAAGCCATTGAGGGTCCCTTAGATATGAAATTGGGTCGTAGGAGGCCCAATAACATTTATTACTATTCCTTGGGCCCAAAATCATGTTAATGGGTCACAAAGGCCGAACAAGCATGATTGGACTCTCAAGCCCAATGTTTGGATTGTTTACTTATTTTTAGGAATTGTATAATTGTTGGAAGATTTGGTTGGACAATTGTTATTTTGGATTGGCACGAGGCCGCTCGATTGTTGTTAACGATTTTTGGAATTATACATATATTCATCTTCATGAGTTGTAGTTTTGTATTTTTGACTCAAACATCTTGATAGTAAAAGAATTGATTCAAAAGGTTGGTTTGACCCATTTCATCCCTTCTTTAATAAAGATGACAATTTTAGTCCCTTTTATATAAAAAAAAAAAAAAAGACATTTGAAGTCCTTAAATCATTTTCTTGACACATTTGACCTATAGACTTACTCAATTGATATTTTTAGCCCAAAATTTATTCTTTGACAGTTTCAGCCCTTTCCAGAAAAGTATTTTTCGGTCAAAGCCCAAAGTTTTGCAACTTTTACAATTTTTGCCCAAAATCCAAAAACTTTACATTTTTGGTCCTTTTTAGTAAAGAACGCATTTTAACCCTTGAAATAATTTTGTTTACCTTTTTATCCCCTGTTTTGAGAAAATTTTCATTTTAGCCCTTTGAAAATCAGATTTTTCGCAACTTTGGGCTTAATGGGCCGAAAAGCCCAAAAATTGGCCCATTGAGCTATTATTTACATTTCAAGTCCTTTGAAGAGCATAATTTTCACAAAACATTTATTTTAACTGTTTTGAATGTTTTGACCCTCAAGAAAACCGTGAATAGCAACTTTTCACCCAACTTTTGTTTATTTGACAATTTAAGCCCCAAAATTTGTTTTATGTTACAATATGTCTATTTAAAATCTTAGAGGGTATTTTTCTTGACTTTTTTAGTGTGGTATACTTTAGATCATGTGTAACACGCAAAGTCTGGAAGGCCAAGAAAGGAAAGAAAACCCTAATTTTAAGGGACGACTCGGCGAGTCCAAGGAGGAACTCGGCGAGTCCGAGCGAGATCCGGGTCAGGGAGTAAGTGACCGACTCGGCGAGTCGGCAAAGGATACTCGGCGAGTCTAGTCTGTGCGAGGAAAACCCTAAATTCGGGACTTGGAGCCTATTTAAACGTCTCATTCTCTCCCTTAGGGTTCCTTTACTGCCTCTTTCACCCAGAACATCGAACCCTAAGCCCCATTATTGCTCATTTAAGCTTCCAAGCCATTTTTGGGTGATTTGAAGGAAGAAGAAGAAGAAGGGGAATCATTGAAGCTTCAAGGATTGGCCTTAGATCTGAAGATTGGGGAAACTTTCTGAGTTATTGAAGGTATTAAGTCGTTTCCCTCCTTTAGATCTATTATGGTTGTGAGTTTTGGGGGGCTTTTTAGCCATGTGTAGCTATCCATTTAAGTTAGAAGCCAGATCCGAAGTTGCTACTTCGGATCTAATCATATTATGGTCTTGAGAAGCATAAAGTATCTGTCCTTGAGTGGATTATGGAGCCTCTTTGCCTTAAACCCTAGTTTATGGTGTATTTTGCCTAGATCTCCTTCTCTACACGTAAAGTTTGCAACTTTACGTGAGGAATAGGCTTAGGAAGGGTAGATCTACAATTTGGAGTCCATGCATGACTCAAAAGTCATCTGCATGTATGAAGATCTGAATGGACTCAGCGAGTCCTTGGAGTGGACTCGGCGAGTAGCATGAAGATTTGAAGGAACTCGACGAGTGGGATGAACAGCTCGTCGAGTCGGATGAAGTTGGGCAGGAACTCGGCGAGTTGGAAGAACAACTCGGGGAGTCTTTTGAAGGTTGTCTTGGACTTGGCGAGACTGTTCTTGGACTCGGTGATTCAGGTCGCGAAACCCCAAACCCTTCGAGTTGAGACTCGAATCAGTGAATCGAGTGGAGACTCGGTGAGTTGGGCATGTCAGGACTCAGAAATCGGTAGACTCGGCGAGTCATGGATTGACTCGGCGAGTCGAGTCACGAATGGAAGGACTCTGAACATATGAACTCGGCGAGTCAGTAGGGTGACTCGGCGAGTAGGGTTGACCTGGAAGGTTGACTTTGACCAGAGTTGACTTGGTTGTCTTTTGGGGGTCAGTTAGACTCGGTGTTACATTGATATTGGTAGCTCGGGGAGCGAGTGGAGCAGGAGTTCAGAGAGTTGCCGGGCAGCGGCTAGTGGGATCATCATCAAGTTCAGCCAGTGCAAGTGAGTTTCCCTTTGTGTGAATGGGTCTAAGGCCACAATGTCGGCCCATGTAGTTATGAGTAGAAGACCCGGGGGTTAGCCCTAGGCACAATATGCTAGTATGATATTCAGGACGAGGTCCAATGATAGCAGGCGGGTGCCCAAGGAATGGTCTATGTGATAGTTTATACTTGTTGTCTGTGTGATACTTGTATGTGCCTGGTAGGGAGGTGAGTGTGGGTGAGGTCCTATAACTCACCAATAGCAAAGTGTGGATGGTGTTCCAAATCTCATTAGCAGCAGATCAGGGGCGAGGCCCGAGTTAGGAAAAGGAGTGAGTGTGCGTTGGGCCCGAATCTCACAATCAGTAGGAGCATGGACGGGGTTCCATGACTCATCAGTAGCAGAACAAGGGCGAGGCCCAGAATAGGCGAGGCCTTAGGACAGGATCAATTCGTATGTGTTTTGTTTATGTGCTATTATTTGCTGGCGGGCGAGGCCCTGTGACAGGAGAGGCCTAAGTGAAACAGGTCTGTATCCGAGCGGGGCTCGAAGCCAGGCGGGTCCTGGAGCGACGGGGCCGTTGTATCGGGCAAGGCCCGAGGCAGGGGGCGAGGCCCAGGATAGCGCGCGTGGCCCAGTATGTGCAGTATGTGGTAATGCATGGTATGTGGTAGGGTGGGGGAACTCACTAAGCTTCGTGCTTACGGTTTTCAGTTTTGGTTTCAGGTCCGGTAGCGGAGGGAAGAGTTCGGGGTGATCGCATGGCACACACCATAGATTAGACAGCCTGGGAATGTTTTACTCTGATAACGAACACGTGTTTTGGAAATTAATACTCTGATTATGTTTGGATTGATGATTTTGCTTTAAGTAATGTTTTATTAAAAGAAAATTTTTAGTTTTGAATTTTGGGATATTACAAGTTGGTATCAGAGCCTTGGTTTGACGGATTCGGGCATACTCTTGGGTGTGCCTGAACTCAAACTAAGGGGTCAGATAAAAAGTTTTCAAAAATGAGAAGACAGTTTTGTAAAAAGGAAGTTTTTAGAATGAAACAGTTTTAGAAAAGCAAAAGAATTCAAAAAGAAAAGAACTTTGAAAGGAGAAAAGGGGTGTGGTGCATGCAACCAGCCGAGCTCAAGTAAGTACCCCAAAATACCCATACAAGTTTTATGTTATGACTATCAGTTAATAAAACAACATGCTAGATTAGGACTAAGGATCTAGGGATGATGCATTGTGTGCTTGTTATTTGTGTTTTTGAGCTGCAAGATAGTGCTGATTAGACAGTAGTAGGATAGCCTGATTAGGTTATGCCTGAGTTTATGAGTTTGTGTGAGTCTATGAGTTTGTGTTGCATGCTAGTTCAGATTCTTTCTATGTGGATATGATTGCTTGAGTATTTTATGGTTAGATTTTCCCTTGTCTGAATGCTGCTTGCTTTGTGCATTGTGGGATTCTGAGTGATGGGAGTTAGGCATTAGGTGGATACGACACGTCACATGTGATCAGGTTTGAATAATCTCAGAGTGTTGGATTTGGTCCTATTGCGCAGCTCTTGTTTGAGTCCAACCGTTGTAGGGACGAGTCTTTTACTTGAAGGATTATCTGAGCCTCGTCATATGTGATGGTATCCATGTATTGGCTAATTGGCATCACAAGGAGACCTTCAGCAGCTGAGGACTGGTTTGAGTTGAGTCAGAGGTTTCCCTAGGGTAAGCCTAGGATGAGATAGTGTTGGGAGCAGTAGTAGTGGATAAGGGACCTGGTGGAGTCGAAGCAATTCCTGAGGAAAGTACAGATAGATGTGGAAGGTAGTATGGGCCCGTACTACGGAAAGTAGAGGATCCTTACTCGATTCGGGAAAGCCCGAGACAAGATCGGGAACCTGGTAGGGTGTGTGTTTGGTCTCACAGCAGTGATAAGTATTCTGATAAAGGATGTATTATATTTTCTTTCAGCATGGTGATGTTGTGAGAGAGACCAGCGGGCAGATCAGGCGCCGGAGAGGGATTAGGCTCGGGTTCAGGGGCCGAGCAGCTCGAGGAGCGAATGAGGGAGTTGATATCAGCTGAGGTTACGCGCAGTATTCTAGATCAGACTCCTGTGATCTTTGGCACGGTCAAGGAGGGTATACTGCATATTTTGGACGAGAGGCTAGGAGACTTCCGTACCGAGATGATGGATTTGATAGGAGCGCATAACTTGACATTTCAAGAGTTCAGGGCTTGCGGGGCACCAGATTATCATGGGGCTAGGGACCCCATCACTAGCAGCAGATGGTTGGCTGATGTTGCCAACGCGTTCCGTACGAGCCGGTGTCCTGAGGAGGACAAGGTCAGACTCGCTTCCTGTCTTCTGAAGGAAAGAGCGAGGGATTGGTGGGAGGAGATTGGTCATGCTCTGGGGGATGATGCCGCGTTGGACGCGATGACTTGGAGCGATTTCTCAGCCAGGTTCAGGGCGGATTTTTCGCCAATTATTGAGGTGCAGCAGTTGGCACGGGAGTTTCAGTATTTGACGCAGACCACTGAGACTGTGGCGGAGATCACCGCCAAGTTCAGGGAGAGGGCTCTTCTTGTACCGTAGTATGTCGCGGATAAGCAGATGAAGAAGGCCCGATATCACGAGATGTTAAGGGCTGACATCAGGGAGTTCGTGAGCAGGTCCGGCTGTAAGACGCTGGAAGATATGATTTCTTGGGCCAGAGAGAGGGAAATTGATTTGGAGCAGATCCAGAAGAGGAAGCCGGATGAGGTTCAGGTAGCCGCGAGTTTGGGCAAAAGGCCCAATGGATCGGATTCGAGATCTTGGGATTATCAGGACTGCAGCCGATGCGGGAAGTGTGGCAGGGCGCACGGGGGCGCGTGCAGGAATGGTAGCGGCGGTGAGTCTGGCTGCTTCAAGTGCGGTCAGACTGGTCATTTTAGCAGGGATTGTACTGCTACCACGACACAGGGATCAGACTTGATATGTTTTCACTGCAATCAGCGGGGCTACAAGAAGGCCTAGTGCCCCAGTTTGTTTTCAGCAGGACAGGTGATGACACCTACCCCTGCAACTTTGAGGATCACAGACGGCCGTCAGGGCTGTGCAGAGGCGCCTACGGTAGGAGGCAGGGCTTTTCAGATGACTACCTTGGAGGTGCGAGCAGCATCGAACGTTGTAGGTATGCGATTTCCGTTTTCAGTTCTTTTATTTGTGCATGATTATATTGTTATGGTTCTGCATCATTATCGGTATGAGTATTTTATTTTTGTGCAGCTTGCTTGTGATCGAGTTATATGCCATCTGCATACCTTGGATATTTGAATGGTAGTTAAGGGATGTGCTCTATTGGGGAAGGTTGCTTAGGATGCAGTAACTGTTGCATGCCTAGGAGGGACTTGGTATGTCTCGCTAATTCGAAGCCGTATGATTTTAGAAATGGATTGGTTAGATCCCTAGCTATGGTAAGCTTGGGGTTCCTCAGCAGGTTGTTTATGGAATGGTAGGTAGGATTAGGATTTCTTTTCGAGCATTGAGCAGCAAGGGTTAAGCAGGATCAAAGTCGGGGAGAATCCTCCGAGCGTGCAAAGGTAAGAGCACGCAGATCCAGAATGAGTGTGCAGCCTCCGAGAAGGAAAAGAAGTGGTACAACGTTGATGGATTGAGGAGTTCAGGGTTAGGAGTTTGAGAAACTCCCCCTCAGCCAGTGGGTGTATTGGTGATGGTTAGTATGTGGTTGGGAATTCAGGTTGGAGGATCGCCTGTAGGACTCGAGTGAGTCAGAAGGAGGATCTTGAGAACTGATAGCACGGGGTGCTTTCGTATTAGCAGTAAGTGGTGGAAAGTGTTGTAAGACTACGGGGCAGCCGTAGCATTCACTAGCAATCAGTGGTGGAAAGTGTTGTAAGACTACGGGGCAGCCGTAGCATTCACTAGCAGTTAGTGGTGGAATGTGTTGTAAGACTACGGGGCAGCCGTAGCATTCACTAGTAGTATGTGATAGAAGGTGATGTAAGATTGCGGGTAAGCCGTAGTATTCCATAGTAGCTTCATTCGCGGAGTTGGGGCGAGGCCCTTGTCTCCTAGTGATCAGATAGGGATCAAGAATGGGTAGTGGATGAGAATGATGGGGAGTTTGCCTGTATAGCCCTAGAGAGGTGAGACCTTGCGAGAGGCCGCTCCAGGATATAGTTGGGTGAGACCCGTGGGCGAGGCCCAAATAAGAATAGCAGTATAGGTGAGACCTGAGAGCAAGGTTGCTCAGTAGTATGGTTGGGTGAGACCCGTGGGCGAGGCCCGAGCGAGAATGGCTAGACAAGTAGGACTAGAAGGATAGAGGCGGGTGAGACTCGTGGGCGAGGTCCGTGAGTTTTAGCAGCACATGTGGGACCTGGTAGGGACCATAGTGTCAAGATAGGGGATCGGGGATCCCAGGATTGTAGTGCCTAAATGGCAGAATAGATCGAGCAGTTATAGGTGGTCGAAGTTTCTTCGAAGTCGTTGGGAGCGGCTAGGAGTTGTGTTGGGTCTAGTTACCGGTGGGAGTTGGTAATCCAGATAATGATAGGTTGGTAGGGACCAGGGTGGTCTCCATTCATCCGGAAGTCAGATGAGGAATGGCAGAATTTTTCAGTTAGTAACAGTGCGGGTAAGCAGTCTATTGTGAAATTCAGTTAGTTGATTGTGGGGTGCTCGACACCAGAGTATAGTAGAAAGATATGCCCAGTGGATACTGGCGATAATGACTCGCACTGGAGTTAGCGGGAGTAATGGATTGGTGAGGATAGGATCCTCACAGTGACAGAGGAAATAGTTGGTTATGGAGCATTGCCTTGGGGAGGCAAGGAAATCGTGCAAGGAAAGAAGGGGTGAACCCCTATGGGTTCAGTGTAGTACTCGGTGAGTACCAGAAGGATTGTCAGTTGAGTAAGTTGCGTTTCCAGAATGTTCAGGGTCAGGGTTGACCCGAGATGATTATCCGCAAGGATTAATGTTAGTCGGAATGACCGGGCGGAAGACCAGCGAAGGTAGGCAGCTTGTGTTGGAATAATTGGTGGAGTATTGGAGGCAGACCGCATGCGGTGGGCCATAGCAAACTTCGAGCACGAAGTTTAGTTTAAGTGGGGGAGAGTTGTAACACCCAAATTCTGGAAGCCCATGAAAGGAAAGAAAACCCTAATTTTAAGGGACGACTCGGCGAGTCCAAGGAGGAACTCGGCGAGTCCGAGCGAGATCCGGGTCGGGGAGTAAGTGACCGACTCAGCGAGTCGGCCAAGGAGACTCGGCGAGTCTGTTCTGTGCAAGGAAAACCCTAAATTCGGGACTTGGAGCCTATTTAAATGTCTCATTCTCTCCCCTAGGGTTCCTTTACTGCCTCTTTCACACAGAACATCGAACCCTAAGCCCCATTGTCGCTCATTCAAGCTTCCAAGCCATTTTTGGGTGATTTGAAGGAAGAAGAAGAAGGGGAATCATTGAAGCTTCAAGGATTGGCCTTAGATCTGAAGATTGAGGAAACTTTCTGAGTTATTGAAGGTATTAAGTCGTTTCCCTCCTTTAGATCTATTATGGTTGTGAGTTTTGGGGGATTTTTAGCCATGTGTAGCTATCCATTTAAGTTAGAAGCCAGATCTGAAGTTGCTACTTCAGATCTAAGCATATTATGGTCTTGAGAAGCATAAAGTATCTGTCCTTGAGTTGATTATGGAGCCTCTTTGCCTTAAACCCTAGTTTTGGTGTATTTTGCCTAGATCTCCTTCTCTACACGTAAAGTTTGCAACTTTACGTGAGGAATAGGATTGGGAAGGGTAGATCTATAGTTTGGAGTCCATGCATGAATCAAAAGTCTTCTGCATGTATGAAGATATGAATGGACTCAGCGAGTCCTTGGAGTGGACTCGGCAAGTAGCATGAAGATTTGGAGGAACTCGACTAGTGGGATGAACAGCTCGTCGAGTCGGATGAAGTTAGGCAGGAACTCGGCGAGTTGGAAGAACAACTCGGCGAGTCTGTTGAAGGTTGTCTTGGACTCGGCGAGTCTGTTCTTGGACTCGGCGAGTCAGGTCGCGAAACCCCAAACCCTTCGAGTTGAGACTCGAATCAGTGAGTCGAGTGGAGACTCGGTTAGTTGGCCAGGTCAGGACTCGGAAATCGGTAGACTCGGTGAGTCATGGACTGACTCGGCGAGTCGAGTCACGAATGGAAGGACTCTGAACATATGAACTCGGCGAGTCAATAGGGTGACTCGGCGAGTAGGGTTGACCTGGAAGGTTGACTTTGACCAGGACTTTGACTTTGACCAGAGTTGACTTGGTTGTCTTTCGGGGGTCAGTTAGACTCAGTGTTGCATTGATATTGGTAGCTCAGGGAGCGAGTGGAGTAGGAGTTCAGAGAGTTGTCGGGCAGCGGCTAGTGGGATCATCAGCAAGTTCAGCCAGTGCAGGTGAGTTTCCCTTTGTGTGAATGGGTCTAAGGCCACAATGTCGGCCCATGTAGTTATGTGTAGAAGACCTGGGGGTTAGCCCTAGGCACAGTATGCTAGTATGATATTCAGGACGAGGTCCAATGATAGCAGGCGGGTGCCCAAGGAATGGTCTATGTGATAGTTTATACTTGTTGTCTGTGTGATACTTGTATGTGCCTGGTAGGGAGGTGAGTGTGGGTGAGGTCCTGTAACTCACCAATAGCAGAGTGTGGATGGTGTTCCACATCTCATTAGCAGCAGATCAGGGGCGAGGCCCGAGTTAGGAAAGGAGTGAGTGTGGGTTGGGCCCGAATCTCACAATTAGTAGGAGCACGGACGGGGTTCCATGACTCATCAGTAGCAGAACAAGGGCGAGGCCTAGAATAGGCGAGGCCTTAGGACAGGATCAGTTCGTATGTGTTTTGTTTATATGCTATTATTTGCTGGCGGGCGAGGCCCTGTGACAGGCGAGGCCTAAGTGAAACAGATACGTATCCGAGTGGGGCTTGAAGCCGGGCGGGGCCGTTGTATCGAGCAAGGCCCGAGGTAGCGGGTGAGGCCCGAGGCAGGGGGCAAGGCCCAGGATAGCGGGTGTGGCCCAGTATGTGGTAGGGTGGGGGAACTCACTAAGCTTCATGCTTACGGTTTTCATTTTTGGTTTCAGGTACTTCCGGTAGTAGAGGGAAGAGCTCGGGGTGATCGCATGGCACACACCATAGATTAGACATCCTGGGAATGTTTTACTCTGATAACGAACATGTGTTTTGGAAATTAATACTCTGATTATGTTTGGATTGATGTTTTTCTTTAAGTAATGTTTTATTAAAAGAAAATTTTTAGTCTTGAATTTTGGGATGTTACATCATGTTTGTTTCCCTTCTTATGTCATAGATCTCGAGATTTCTTCTCTTTTTGTTGCATATTTACCACATAAACACTTACAATCACACATACATGCATAAAATCATACATAGCACACACGTACACATAGATCTACACATTTTACTTGTATTCCCCCCCATAAAACTTGTAAAAACCAAAAAAGAGGGGTATGAACTCACCTTTGCTTGTTGTTTTTGATTTAGAAGGAAGAAATGAAGAAAATTTGGTCCTAGCAAGCCTTCTTGGAAGATCTCGAACTTAGAGGTTTCTAAGATGGTGATCATGGTTTAAATGAGTTAAGAAGAGATTTTTGATAAAACAAAGAATCTAGACCATGGATCCAAGCATGAACTTACCTAAGATGATGATTTTTGTGGAATAACCTCCTTGGAATGCTTCTAATTCTCGAAAATTTTGATGAAGAAGAAGGAGTGTTTCTTTGAGAGTGTTTGAGTGAAATGTGTGTGTGTGTGTCTCTTTCCCTTTGTGGTTCTCGGTCGAAGAAGAAAAAGAGAGAGATAAGTGAAGTGATGCATGGAAGTATATGATGGTGCATGGAAGACCAAAATATAATAAGGAGGTGGCAAGTGGAAAGTCAACTCCCCCCCCCCCTCATTTGTGTAGTTGGGTCCAAAAGAGGAGAAGAAGAAAAGAAATTGGGCCTTTTGTGCTTAAGTCCATTTTATGTCCCAATTAGGTGATTCTTGGCCCAATTGGTCTTAGGAGAGGGTTCACGGCCCAAAATAAATCAAGGAATGATTTTTATGGCCCACTAGAGCTAATTAGGTTAGTTATGGCCCAATAAGGTCCATTAGGGTATTTTATTTCATTCTAGGCCTAATATGGCCCAAATTATTAAAATAATGGAAATGGGTCCAATTAGAGCCCATTTAAGAGTTATAAGCCCAAAATAGTCAAATTGGAAGCTTATTGGCCCATTAGGCCCAATAAGGAAGTCCTTGTCCAAAATGGACTTAAACCGGGGCTTCAAGGGTTTCCAATTCTTTGTTGACTATTTGATGTGCTTGTATAAAGTGTTTGATGGAAGTTTTGTTGTTATTGAATAAGCATCATACATGCTTTCACTTTTTTGGTTCACATTTGTTATCATTGTTGTTGTTACAAAGCATCAAAATTCCTAGTTGTGACAGTCACTCTCCACACCTACAACTGCCCAACCAGTTTGATTGTACTAATTTATTGGACCAAAATATGCAATCTAGAATGGTTAGAAATTAGAACCCTAAATAAGAAGAGGAGGTTTTGCCCAGTTTTGAATCTGGATGAACATGGATCAACAAAAAGATAAACAACATCAATTCAAAGCTCGATTAGGAAAAAATGGACTTGAAACACATTTTTCGGCTTCAATTCGCTACCCTCGAGGGCTACGTCTTTCTGAAGCATCAACTTTTTTAGGTTACTATCGAAGAATACCATAACTGTCAAAC
Organism: Lactuca serriola; assembly: GCF_051521515.1. Lineage (NCBI taxonomy): Eukaryota > Viridiplantae > Streptophyta > Magnoliopsida > Asterales > Asteraceae > Lactuca > Lactuca serriola. The sequence continues at coordinate 110,596,892 of NC_136415.1, forward strand.
CCAAGCACTCAGTCACCAATGAACCAACAAATGCTTCTCTTTTTGCTAATGCAAGTGAAAAAGTGACAGGGTTAAAGACCCACCAAGCCACCAACGAACCCATCTTGATCTGAAAAATCTCTCATTACCAATAATTCAACTTGTGCTTCTCTTCCACTAATTGTTTTTGTGAGACATCAATCTATTGTCTCCCTTTTCCCTACTGTTCCCTCTCGTTCAACCCATGGCCTTCCTCGTGATAGAGCTTACTCTCTTGCGCATCCCTTTTCAATCAACTTCATTATCTCTTGATTTGAAGAAAAAATAATACATGTTTTATAGAGGTTGTTGCACAGATTTATGAAAAGGTAAATAGAATTTCAAATACCCTTGAAATCGATTTCAAGAAGGCATGAAAAAAGTAATTTATTTATTTTGATTTTACAACTGTATGTGTGTGTATGGTTCTTATGGCTTTCTTGAATTGATATGGTAAATAGATTTGGATCATTTCAATGGCACCAACTTCACATAATCTTGAATCTTTCCCAAAACTTTGAAGGTTTTTCGGTAAAAGAATTCTTTGATCTTTTCCTGGACTAAATGTATCCCTAATAAAATCTTCTTTTTCTATTTGTAGTTCTTGGAATACTCATTTTGGGATGTAAACACGTACTTGCAATAACATGATTATGAGTTACAAGTTTAAGAGGGTGTTTGGATAGAAATAATTTATCAAGGTATCATATCGGAAATAAGTCAAAATCTATAAGTAACTCTCTCGTAACTTATTAGCTTATAAGGTATAAGCTATAAGTTGAAAAGTGCTTATGAAAAGTCATAAGCTTAGTCAAACACCCCCCAAGTTCAAGATTTGTGCAATCTAACCAAATTTTGTTTAATTTTAAAATGGAAATTTTAAAATTCCCAGTGGGTTTTATTTTTCGGTATATATATATATATATATATATATATATATATATATATATATATCTTTACTATGTTATAAAAGAAATCTCACTATTTCTATAAATAGATTGAATATAATAATATTATTTTTTAAAGACGTCAAAACCATTAAGCTAATAGTACAAATAACTACTAATAAAATAATATTGAAATTTTGAACTCAATCCAATTATACAAATGATATAGCACATGATACAATTGTAAATTGCACATGTTTTTGACCGGCTCTAACTACTTTGACTAATATAAGCCATTCTCCAAATTTTTAGGAAAATTTTAATGTACCATAACACCAGTCGCTGCCCACAAAAACCCTACTCACAATTACACCATCACAACAGTACCCTCTCTCCCCCCTTAAAAACCCTAGACATCAATCCTCACTGGCATCGCATTTTTTGCCACCACCACCTCCACTCAAATGCCAACACCTCCTTTTGTTCCCGCCTGAAAAAAAAAGAGCCGTAATACAAGGATCAACACCCACTATCTGGCGTCGTGTCTATGAATCTTCTACCACAATATTAGTCACCAATACACCCATGCTCTCTCTGGTTCATCTTCCACTTGAATAGGCCGATACGCTTAAAAACCCAGCTCTGGTGCATCGTTTAACCATGCTTCCGTATTTGGACATTTTATGGGAGTTTTGTTTTTTTACCTGATGTTGATTATATATTTGGAAAACGCCTTCAAATTTACCTTTTTCTTATACATGTATCTCTCTCTCTCTCTCTCTCTCTCTCTCTCCCTCTCCCTCTCTGGGTCTTTTTTGTATTTTGACATTGTGTGTCGGTAACCCACCCTTCATCACCTTCTACCACCTTCTCCACATTACTCTCTAGATCTGGTGCTCCTTCTACCTTTAACCAACAGTAGGCGCTCCCAGGTTCAAGTTTTTATGAGACTTATTTATGTTTCGTTAAAGATATGCTATTCATCTTTCTCTTTTGTTCGATGTGGTTCTCATATTTGTAGTTCCACCATCGCCTCACCTCTTTCTCTCTTTCTCCCTCGCTATCTCTCGCTAAAAACCTCTACCCTCTGTTTCCCTTTTGTGTATATCTAAGAAAATCCTAAATTTATGTGTGTACGTGTGTTGACAGGTCATAGAAAGGAAAAACCTTCAAATAAAGGAGCCAACAGATGAAGCCACATGAAAATTCATGGTTGGAGGTCAGTTTTGTCAGTAATCTTCTATTTTCTACAATGTTTTTGACATCTATTTAGATATTTTAATACTAATTTCTATGTTTCTATGTATAAACAAGCCAATGGTTAAGGAAACAAGTGTTATTTGCATATCTTTGTAAGCATGTGGATATAACAATATCTACCATTAGGTTATGTATTTCATTAAAAAAAACATATATTTTGAAGGGTTGATGGTGACATTGAGTGTTCAACCCTTTAATACAGAAAATTGTCAAACAAGAACATGACTGGAAGCATCCTTTTGGATTTTTCTAAGCTGAGAAGCTTACCGTAGTTGTAAGTTTTACTAAACAAATTGTTTAAAATTACCCTTCCATCATGAAAGGATGGAATACAAATTTCTTTCTTTGTTTCAGTCTTGAGTTCCTTTATATGCTTTTTAGCATCTTATCTACATCCTACTTGCAGTAGGTGGCGTGATATCTTCTATTCAACCTCTTTCCAGGCCTTTGTGACATAGTATATGAAAGTAACTAAACACAATTGCTTTATTTGGTTGTAATTACCTATTACTCATCATCTAATTGATTTTGTTTTTGTAGTTTAAGGAATTTGGGCATAAATTGAGGTGACCATAGACACCATTGGTAATTTTTTAAACTATTACAACTATAAATTTATTTCTTTACTAATAATAAATGCCCGTAAATGCATATTACACACTAAAAAAATCAACCCAGATAAAGTTCCTACAAAATCCACAAGGACGGAAGGCAGAAAATGAAGAGTTAACATTTTGAATGAACTCTTTCTTGAATAAGGCTATGCACTTGGTAATTTTGTACAACTATTTAATGTATACTTTATTAATTTTTTTTATTGTTTACTATGTTTTTTTATCTTTCAGAACTAGCACACCAAAATAGTGAGAAAACATATATAGTGAGTGATACTACTCAGCTTGTGAAAGACATGTTTGATCTAATCAAGTCCCTCAAAATTGAATATACAAATCCGAATCACAACATGTAAGTATATAATATTTTATTTTATCTTTTCAGTATGATTTTTTTATTCTTATTTTAGTGATCAAATGCTTTGTTGGACAGGTGATGATGGAAATGAATGATACTTTGATTATAGTTTGCGTTCTTGCTAGCCATCAAGAAGGTATAAAGTGTATTTATTTTTTATATTGTCTGCTTGAATTTCTCACAAAAAAGAAACAGTTGTGAAACTATTGTTTGCTCCTGTTTTGGTTAGAAAATAGATTTTGTACTTAGTTTAAAACCTATTTCGATTGATTTTTCAATCATATTATCTATATTATATGTTATTTTATGCATATATAGTGTATTTATTGCTGAATTTTTTAATATTTTTTATTCAACAAAATTAAACACTCAGTTTTTTAACCTTAAGTTGTTCATCTATGAACATCAAAAGATATTACATTTTTATCATTTTGGGTGGATTCCTATGTATATTGGGTGAAAAGGTTATAATGGTAAATTTAAAGTCCATTCTTTTCAATCATTTTTCAAAAATGGTTGAATGCAATAAAGTCCATTCTTTTCAATCTAAGGCTGCAACTATATTAGGCAAGTATTTGACCCGATTGTGCATGCTCCTTTTGGGTTGCCTTCACCATAGCAACTTGGTAGGATGATTTATTATGAGAGAATAAATATTATTAATATATTATGAGAATAATATAAGGAATAATAATATTGGTATTTGATTAATATAAGTCATAAATTAATTAGTATTAATTTGGTGACTTAAAGAGATTAATTAAATAAGAGGGTATAAACTGTCAATTGTTTGATAGTTACACTTTAGACTGTAAATCCTTAAGAGATAGGGATTGGACGGATTCTAGAGCTTTGGATAGCTCACAATCGTCCAAGGCTTATCTATGGTAAGGATTTGGATTGCTTTGAGGAAAGGATTATCCAATTAGGGTTTAAGGTGAAACCCTTAAGGAGTCTACAAGTATAAATAGACCCCATGACATAGGGAAATCGGTACCTCTTAAGAAAAAAGAAACCCTGGCCGAATCTTCCCTCTCCTCTCTCTCTCAAATCATCTTCTTTGCTTATTGGTGTTTGTAAGCCATTAGAGGAGTGACAATTGTGACTCTAGAGCTCCAAGACAACAAGATCAAACAAGAGTTTCAAAGGTATACTTCTAGATCTGATTTTGTATTGTTTTATACCTAATTAGTTGTTAGAAGTCTTGGATTCAAAACATGTTTAATTAGAAATTCTAGATCCAAGCATTAGGGTTTTGCATGCGCATATAGGAAAGTTCTTATGGCTAAAACCCATCAGTGGTATTAGAGCCTAGATTGGTTTCTATTAAATTGTTGCTTGTTTGTTTGAAACTTGTGTGCAAAATTCGATTTTTGTGTTTCTGAGTCATGGACTCGACGAGTTCCATAGTGGACTCGGCGAGTTGGCCTGACTCGGCGAGTCCCTTGGTGCACTCGGCGAGTCCAAGCGTCAGGAAAGGCTAGATTCGGGATTTTTTTCATGATTATCTTATGGAAACTTACCTTAATCATATTAGATCAACCCTAATCCGATTTTTTGATATATATGACTATAATCTTGATCTAATTAAAGATATTTATCAACTAATAAAATATTTAATTTCCATATATGATAATTAATTAATTATTTTGATTAAATTGGTAATTATCTTGCAAGAAATCTTGAATAAATCAAATATTGATAATTAGGAAATTAATTGTTAATTAAAATTATTTGTTATTTGATCCTCCATGTTTTAAATGTTTAAAACTTGTCCTCAAGTTTTGAAATTTATGTTTTGTGATTAAAAGTTTTAATTTAGACAATTTAAATTTCAAACCTTAGATTTTTAAAAGTTTAAAGTACAACCCTATACTAATATAATATTACAAGATTAATATATATATATATATATATATATATATATATATATATATATATATATATGTATATGTATAACTAAAATGCTAGTCTTACCGTTAGTAGGCCTCATTCACGAAGCCGATCTATAAGGTGGGTATAAGGTTGCGGCCTATAAAATGGCGCTTAATGGGTGTACACTCACACCCACCGCTTGCTTGATCGGTGGAGGGTCGTTAGCCGAACGGGTAGGATAGGGCAACCTCATCCTCTCATTAAAAGTATAATATGAAATACAAAGTAACTATACATTTTTTTTAAAATTTACCAATCTTAGTTACTTTAGGAAAAGTGAATTGATGCAATCCCATGAAATTACACTTTGCACCCTTGCTAAGAAGTTAGTGGAGCATGTGTGGTTTACCGGCACACTAATTGGTTCTAAGCAAAGGTGGCAAAGGGTGATTCATTGTTTATCATAGTTCGATGGAGCGTGTGTGGTTTACCGGCACATCGAATAGGTGATCGTTACAATGAAGGCACCATGTGAATTTGCATGGTAATTCACACCCGCTTTGTGATCCTCGGTATCCCAGTCACAAACAAGAGGGGCATATCGAGATTTAAACATGCCATTGAATAGTTTCAATGAATCTCATCCGAACCTAGGAATTCTCAATACATTTAGGACTTAATGTTATGTTGGTGGAGAATTAGTGCATCGTCATTCACTTACCTTCATATTATTTGCATGTTAAGATTACGGTATCCCTTTTCTAATATGTAAATATTGTTGTTGGATCCTACCCCTAATTTTTCTTATTGGGTGATAATTAGGGATTCATATTCTAATCTATCTTTGTCCTTTCTATTTGTAGATGTCAAACGCAAACAACGCTGCTGCTAGTTCTTTCACATTGATGAGCCTTTGTCAAAAGGTCATTTTCGATGGGACGAACTTTAGTGAATGGATAAGATACATTCGCACCATTGCTCGCTATGAGGATAAGGAGTATGTCCTCAATGAGAAGCTCGAGAAAATCAACCCTGAAATCGCTACTCCGGCTGAAATGACCGCTTTTGAAACTCACGAGCGAGATGCAACGAAGGTACATTGCATCATGATAGCCACCATGAACTCCGAATTCCAAAAGTCCTATGAGGACATGTACCCGTACGAGATGCATGAAGACTTATTGGAGAGATACCACCAAAACGCGAGACAAGAGCGTTATGAGATTTTCACTAACATGATTTCCGCTAAGATGGGTCATGGAGAGTCTCTTACCGTGCACCTGCAAAAGATGCAAAGGTATGTCGACCGCCTTCGCAAGTTAAATGTTGACTTTGGGGAAGACTTGGCGATCGACATGGTGCTTCACTCTTTGCCTCCGAGCTACAATCAATTTAGGATGACCTACCACATGAACAAGGAGGAGGTCACCCTAAGCAAACTCCAAGTTCTCTTGAGGGTCGCTGAGAGCAACTTCAAGGACAAGTCTGTTGCACAAACTCCAAATCCGCCCGCTGCTCCTGTCTTGGCTATTGGACAAGGAAAGGGAAAGAAGAGGAAGGCTTCGTCTAAGAACTATCGTAAGGTTAAAGCCTGAGATGGTGCCTCTTCTAATGGGACCAAAGTTGATCCTGCTAAGCCCTGCCCTAACCCGAAGAAGGCAGAGTGCCATCACTGCCACAAGATAGGACATTGGAAGAGAAGCTGCCCAGAGTACCTGCAAGCCATCAAGGAAGGAAAGATCAAGCCGTCTTTCGCAGGTATATACACAATTAAATCTAACGATTCTAATCATGTTATTTCTTGGGTTCTTAATACCGGTTGTGGTTACCACATTTGCTCTAATGTGCAGGGACTAAGAAGAAGTAGGGATGTGGAGCAAGGAAGGATCAATCTAATCATGGGGAACAGAAGATCGTCACCTGTGACCAAGATTGGAGTGTGTTCTTTAGTGCTTAGGAATAGTTTATGTTTAGATTTGAACAATTGTTTCTAATCGCCAGAAATGGCTAGAAATATCATTTCATTTCATGGTTTGTTTAGACAAGGTTTTAGATTTTCTTTTAATAATGAGAATGGTTCTATTTTAGCTTATCTAAATGGTGTCTTTTATTTTGAAGCTATACCATGTAATGGAATATATGAAACTGTTATGATTGTTGATAACTTAGGAAATGATGTTTTAAACATAGATTCTTCCAATAGTGTGGATAGAGCATCCTTGTGGCATTGTCGTCTTGGACATGTCAACAAGAAACGCATAGCCCAACTCCAAAAGGATGGAGTGTTGGAGTCATTCGACCTTAGGGAAGATGACACGTGCGAGTCTTGTTTACTTGGAAAGATAACTAAATCACCCTTCACAAGTACGTGTGAAAGGGCTGAGGGTCTATTGGACCTAATACATACCGATGTATGTGGACCATTTAGATCAACCACGAAGGATGGGAACCGCTTCTACGTGACTTTTACCGATGACTATAGTATATATGGGTATATCAATTTAATCAAGCAAAAGTCAGAAACTTTTGAAAAGTTCAAAGAGTTCAAGAATGAAGTGGAGAATCAATTGGGCAGGAAAATCAAGATGCTTCGATCCGATCGAGGAGGAGAGTACCTAAGTCTTGAATTCCACGATTATCTCAAGGAGTGTGGAATGGTTTCACAATTGACGCCGCCTAGGACACCATAATTGAATGGTGTGGCAGAAAGGCGTAATCGAACCTTGATGAACATGGTTCGCTCTATGATGAGTCGTGCTTCACTATCAATCTCTTTTTGGGGGTATGCCTTAGAGACTACCGCCCATATCCTTAACCAAGTCCCTACTAAGAAGGTTACCAAAACACCTCACGAGATGTGGACAGGGAAAGCTCCCTCGTTGGCACATATCAAGGTTTGGGGTTGCGAGGCTTTCGTAAGACGAGATACTCACGACAAGCTCGAACCTCGTAGTGAGCGATGTATTTTCATCGGCTACCCGCAGAAATCCTTTGGATATCTCTTCTATAGACCGAAGGAAAATGTTGTCTTTGTTGCGAGGAGAGGGGTTTTCTGAGAGCGAGAACTCATAAGCCAAGGAGATAGTGGGAGGCAAATCGAACTTGAAGAGATTCAAGAGTCGATAGATGAAGGAACCTCTACCGCTGGCATTCAACCCGAGGAGGAAACTCAGGTTGAACCGATTGACGATTCCTTACCTCTTAGACGTTCCGATAGAGTTAGAGTTCAACCCCAGTTTTATGGTTTTCATATTACTACCGAAGGGGATACGTATATTAGTGATGGTACACTAATAAATCTTGATGAACCTAATAGCTATAAGGAAGCCATGGCAGGCCCGGAGTCTGCGAAATGGAAAGAGGCAATGGATAGCGAGATCCAATCCATGTATGATAACCAAGTTTGGAATTTGGTTGATAATGTGCCCGGACGCAAGACCGTTGGGTGCAAATGGATCTTCAAGAAGAAGACCGACGTGGATGGAAACGTTCACACATATAAAGCGCGATTGGTCGCGAAGGGCTTTACTCAAACTCCCGGAGTTGATTATGATGAGACCTTCTCACCAGTTGCGAAGATAAAATCTATTAGAGTGATGCTAGCAATTGCTGCATTTCATGATTATGAGATTTGGCAAATGGATGTCAAGACCGCTTTCCTTAACGGAAAGTTGGCTGAGGATGTTTACATGGCTCAGCCAGAGGGGTTTGTGGATCCAAAGCATCCAAATAGAGTGTGTAAGCTTGAGAAGTCCATTTATGGACTTAAGAAAGCGTCCCGCAGATGGAATCTTTGCTTCTATGAGAAAGTCAAAGAGTTTGGATTTGTACGAAGCGAAGATGAATCGTGTGTATATGTCAAAGCCAGTGGGAGTATAGTAAGCTTCCTCGTTCTATATGTCGATGACATACTGCTCATAGGAAACGACATCCCGACTCTGCAGGAGGTTAAGTCCTGGCTCGGGAAGTGCTTCGCTATGAAGGACCTCGGAGAGGCTTCTTACATTTTGGGAATAAGGATAGTAAGAGAAAGAAGTAAGAGACTAATAGGACTTAGTCAGAACACTTACTTAGAGAAGGTACTAAAACGTTTTAGTATGGAAAACTCGAAGAAAGGAGAATTACCGATACAAAGTAATGCCAAGTTGAGTAAGACTCAAAGTCCGAGTACCGAAGCTGAAATAGCATAAATGAGCCGAGTACCATACGCTTCCGCAGTTGGCTCAATCATGTACGCTATGACTTGTACTCACCCTGATGTAGCCTTTGCTTTGAGCATGGTTAGTAGATATCAAGGAAACCCTGGCAGAGCCCATTGGATTGCGGTGAAGAATATCCTTAAGTACCTTCGGGGGACAAAGGAATGGTTCTTAGTCCTCGAAGGGAGTGATGACTTGAAGGTACGAGGGTATAGTGACGCCAGTTTTCAGACCGACAGGGACAACTACCGTTCGCAGTCGGGCTGGGTCTTTACCCTGAATGGAGGAGCAGTGACATGGAAGAGTTCCAACCAGGAAACCGTAGCTGATTCAACGTGCGAATCAGAGTACATTGCAGCGAGCGAAGCGTCGAAGGAGGCAATATGGCTGAAGAACTTCATCGGTGATCTTGGAGTCGTACCCGCCATAAAGGAGCCCATGGAGATTTTCTGTGATAATGAAGGAGCGGTTGCCTTGACCAAGGAACCAAGGGATCATGGTAGATCTAGACATATCGACAGAAAATATCACTTTATTAGACATCGTGTAGAAGAAGGACAACTCGTAGTGAAGAGGATATCATCAGAAGATAACCCAGCAGATCCGCTTACGAAGGGACTGAGTAGGGTTAAGCACTTGCAGCATGCTAGGAGTATTTGGCTGAAGGATGATATTAGCATAGATTAGATAGTAGTAGAAACGTGTAATAGATAAATGTAATTAACATTTGATGATTAAATAAAGGAGTTTTATTTATGAGTAATGTTACTATCTTATGTTAATTGTTTAACTATTGTTTCATTTTGCATGTTTTGACTTCCAGAATAATTGAATTTGTTAAGAATAATCGAATTATTCAAATTGTCCACGATCGTTCATATGTTGGAAGTAGATATGAATGAAGATTGTCATGAATTGGTGTGTAGATTGTCTAAATGGTATTAGACATGGCAAAAGATTGCTGCGACGTTCATGAGTGCTTATGAACTGGTTTTGAGCATTGGAACAAACCCGTGCTTGCTGGAATCACCTTATGGAATATGATATAAAAGGGTGATCGCAAGATGATAATATCATATAGTCTTAAAACCTAGATATATGGTTTGTTATTTGTTAATTGGTTGTACATTGATAATGCGAAAACGCATCAGTAACTCGGTGTTATAAAACGCATTGTTGTGTATAGTTGATTAATGAATAAGTAAATGCATATAAGTTGAAGTTTATCTGTAACTTTTATCCTAAGAAGGTAAAAGCGATATCTCGGCCGCTCGATGATTTGATTTGACTTATGTGCCGGGCCCGGTCAGAACTGAATTGATGTGTTCGATTAAGTTCTATGTCAAATAAATCAGAGATCGAGAAACCTAAATGCTAGGCCAATCATTCCATAGAATTGTCAGCATAATATCTAACAGAGGACTGTACGATCCCTTATCTAAAGGACAAGATTGATTAGATCAGAGTTTGACAGCGTCTTTGAGAGCTATGATTGCAAATCGAATTGTACTTGTGCATATAGTTACTAGACTTATCCAAGTAGGAGACTATTGGAATAGTGTCTAAGGCTGCAACTATATTAGGCAAGTATTTGACCCGATTGTGCATGCTCCTTTTGGGTTGCCTTCACCATAGCAACTTGGTATGATGATTTATTATGAGAGAATAAATATTATTAATATATTATGAGAATAATATAAGGAATAATAATATTGGTATTTGATTAATATAAGTCATAAATTAATTAGTATTAATTTGGTGACTTAAAGAGATTAATTAAATAAGAGGGTATAAACTGTCAATTGTTTGATAGTTATACTTTAGACTGTAAATCCTTAAGAGATAGGGATTGGACGGATTCTAGAGCTTTGGATAGCTCAAAATCGTATAAGGCTTATCTATGGTAAGGATTTGGATTGCTTTAAGGAAAGGATTATCCAATTAGGGTTTAAGGTGAAACCCTTAAGGAGTCTACAAGTATAAATAGACCCCATGGCATAGGGAAATCGGTACCTCTTAAGAAAAAAGAAACCCTGGCCGAACAAGAGCTCCAAGACAACAAGATCAAACAAGAGTTTCAAAGGTATACTTCTAGATTTGATTTTGTATTGTTTTATACCTAATTAGTTGTTAGAAGTCTTGGATTCAAAGCATGTTTAATTAGAAAGCCTAGATCCAAGCATTAGGGTTTTGCATGCGCACATAGGAAAGTTCTTATGGCTAAAACCCATCAATGTAAGTATATAATATTTTATTTTATCTTTTCAGTATGATTTTTTTATTCTTATTTTAGTGATCAAATGCTTTATTGGACAGGTGATGATGGAAATGAATGATACTTTGATTATAGTTTGCGTTCTTGCTAGCCATCAAGAAGGTAAGGCTGTAAAGTGTATTTATTTTTTATATTGTCTGCTTGAATTTCTCACAAAAAAGAAACAGTTGTGAAACTATTGTTTGCTCCTGTTTTGGTTAGAAAATAGATTTCGTACTTAGTTTAAAACCTATTTCGATTGATTTTTCAATCATATTATCTATATTATATGTTATTTTATGCATATATAGTGTATTTATTGCTGAATTTTTTAATATTTTTTATTCAACAAAATTAAACACTCAGTTTTTTAACCTTAAGTTGTTCATCTATGAACATCAAAATATATTAATTTTTTATCATTTTGGGTGGATTCCTATGTATATTGGGTGAAAAGGTTATAATGGTAAATTTAAAGTCCATTCTTTTCAATCATTTTTCAAAAATGGTTGAATGCAACAAATAGCAATGTATATTATTGCATCCTACTTTCGTTTCTTCTACACCATAGTAATTTGAAAATCTAACCGTTTATAGAAAGATCATCCGAATACAAAACAATTGTAACTGTGATGTAGAAGGTAGATTTATTAAAAATTTTAATGTCCTAATTTGGCAATGATCCGAGAGAAGAAGGCATTGGTTAAAATAGAGGCTTAGAGCTATGTTGAGAAAAGTAAAACTTTTAGTGTCAAACTTAAACATTAATTTATAACATGTTCAAGGTAAGGGATGTATTTTCTGTACTTGTGTAGGGGTGTATTGTGTAAATTATGCAGGTATTGTCGGGTTTGTACGCGAGTTGTAATTCAGGTTTGGATGTATCCATAAGGTATATGACCTGGCGATATAGCTAACAGATGATGACTTAATGCTTCATTCTGATCAAGATATTTTCAGAGAACTCTTTACCTTCTCTTTTGTACTCATACACACAATTTAGGGTTTATTCATATTGTAAAGTTTCTTCATATGTCTTACAGTTTTCTATATAGTTCATAGTCTCATATTAGAGTGAGTGAATGTGTAGTGAGGTTTCTGTTGTAATCTGTTGATGTATAAACCATCTGTTTCATAGTGAATGAAATGATGAAGTTGAGAAATATTTGAGTTGTTTGGTTTCTTAAGAAGCTACATAACTTGACTGAGTGTTGGATGAGTATCTCTAATGGGCTTTTTAAATGTGATTTGGGTTGGTTGTTGGTAATAGTAATCGCTTATCATAAAGAAATGTTTGGTATAAAGGTCAAAATATAATAAGCTCCAGAATTGGGCCATACTTTTAATTTGAAATACATTTTTTTTGTATATTGAAAACCTACCAAATACTTTACTTCATATATCTGAAAAGAACATTACCTTGACAACCTCTTTCAGAGTTATTATTCTTTTGAATGTAAATTTGAAATTAATTTTGTAGTGAATCTCAAAATTCTTTTTATAGTCCCTCTAAAATGATGGTTAGTTATTCATATAATTTGTAAGTTGAAAAGTTAGTAGCGAAACTTTGAAGTTTCATGAAAGAATAAATCAAACAAATTGCACGTGTTATCTATTTTGCTAGTTTGACATGTCAACTCACCGCTAATAACATGAAGGTCAAATGTGTAGAAATTAAAACACAATTCAAGATAGTTACCATAGGGTTTGGAAAATCTTCAGGTGGCGATATGAAGTGTTGTTTCTAAGGCTACTCTAAAGTAAAAAAGCTATTCGATTAACCATATGACTTAAACAATAATATTAAATAACAAAATTCATTATTTTAGATAAACAAATAAAGATAACGTAGCATTTAGATGATATAATAATGACGAATGATAATCGGAAATTAGCGTTTACATATTTACAGAAAAATGATAATAATGACATTTATGAATTTATGGCCGGAACCATAAATAAATATTAAATATGACAATTATTTTGTAAAGTTTGAAATATTTAATAATAATCTAAAATAAACTGTAAAGTCTGAAACGTAAATATCATTTTAAAAATTTTTAAAAAATAAAAACGAAACTTTTAACCGTTAATGAGTAGTCAGAAAAACTTGAAGTGTAGCCGAACTAAAAGCATATGATTTTACATTTTCAGTTAGGTTGACCTTAAAATCAGATTGATTTATCGATTGTGTAAAAGCTTTCAGCAAAATATCATTGATGCAGAAATAGTTGTTGGTCAATATACTGGAAAAAGAATATTTATGATGATGACATGTTCCCATTCATGCTGAAGAGGAAACAAATTCCTATTTGATTGTGCTTTGCAATAACAAACAATAAAGCTCAAGAACAAATAATTCCAAATGTAGTTATCTATCTTCCAGACCCAGTATTCTCGTATGGACAAATTTATGTTGCATTGTCCAGAAGGGTTTCACGTTGCAATACAAAACTATTAGCGAAGCCTAACGGAAATTTAAAAGATGATGGAGTTTATACAACAAATATGGTGTATAAAGAAGTGTTGCATGATTATTAATGTATAATCAGTCATGTGTTATTAGACATTTTCATATTTTGTGTATTCTTATATAATTCTATTATTTTTGTTTGAGCAACTTAAACATTTCATATTTTATATCGTCTTGACCGGTTTCTTTTTATCGATTATTCGATGTGGTATATAACAAATAAAATCATAGTTTGATTATTTGTCTTCGACATATACTTTCTTTTAAAATATAACATTTTTGTAAAGGAAACATATCACTGAAATAACTTACGTGCCCCGCCGCTTTGCGTGGGTACACTGCTAGTGTGTGTGTGTGTATATATATATATATATATATATATATATATATATATATATATATATAGAGAGAGAGAGAGAGAGAGAGAGAGAGAATGTATTTGTTTATTAATTATTAAATAGTTAAAAAAGAAAGAAAAAATGAAAAATAAATATATTAAGGGTATTTTAGTCTTTTTGATTTGGATAAGGACATTTTCCACGTACAAACTAGCATAAAAAAAACCACCAATCCAAAAAATTCGAGGTTTAGACTAAACCTTCGGAAAAAATGCATATCACAGGACCATTTTTCAGTTTTGTCTTATTTATTTATTTATTTTAAAGTTTGACAAACTCATTAAAATTTCATATTTTGGGACATAACTCTAAAATAATAATTGTACTCGGAAAAACTCATGTAAATATGTTTTTAAGTTAAAATTAAAATTCTAAAAATATTTTGTGGTGGTTAAAAATTTATATATAAACTCCCTTGTAACAATTGTTTAAAATATCGGAATCTAAAAACTTCGATAAAAAATATCAATAATATTTATACAAATAGATTTGGTTACCATTTAATGAAGTAATATTGTCATTTTAAAAATAATTGTATTTTGTCATCATTTATGTTTAAGATAATATTGATAATTTACGTATCAATTTATATTATATCAACATTTAATATATTACTATTATTACTACATAAATTATAATTACGTAGATGTGAATGCTACAGGCGATAAACTTGAAATTAATTTGAGTAAGCAAGTTGATTTTAATGAAATGGATGTATATCGAAGTGAAAGAATATCTTAATAAGAAATGTTTATTTAAAGAGATTGAATTCAAGTCCTGTAAAAATTTTGTCTAGCGGCAATGTTGAATGCTTAAATATAAGATGTCATAATTGGAAGGGATACATGCTTAAATATAATTATCATTAGGTGTCATTTTAATGAAAATGAAATAAACAAGAAAATGATGCGGAATATTAATTATTCTAAAATTCTAAGAAAATAACATATGTCAAATTAATAAGAAGTTGACATGAAAAAAAAAAGTTTGACATTTGAAAAAAGAAATCTTGATTTATTATGGTAGATATCTTAACCACTTAAGTTTTTCTCATATTAAATTCATTAAATAAAAAAGAAAAAAAAACATCTGAAATCATTTATAGTTCCAATTCTATGATTTTACAATACATCGATGCTACTAGGCACTAGCGATATAGCATGTGGCAAAATCGATACCACAAACAACTGGAATGGAACATTGGCTGGTAGGTGTGACATTCGGTTTCCGTTCGATGAACTCGGTGAATACCGGGCCGAGGCCTCGGCAACTCGGCAAAGATGAATCGATGACAGAGCTTTTTTTTTTAACCTATTTATTACTTAAACCTCTTTTTCAAAAATTATCCTATTTCCAAAAAATACCTAATTTCAAAAATATAATTGTTTTTTTTTTAATTTCAAATTTTAAACCCTCAATCTTTAACTATAAATATTTTTATTCTTATTCACTCTTCACCATATTTAAATCTCCTTAATTTTATTCTATTAACTTTCTTATTTTTCCATTCTTTTCTACACTTCATCAAAAAAAAAAATTGTTTGGTCGATCGAATAAGAAATCTTACTCATCTGGAAAAAAAAAAAATTGAATATAAGAACCAAAAAATGTATAACTAGCAGCATAAATTTGAAAGGAAAAAAAATCCAACATGAAAACTAGAAAAATCAAACATAAAAACCAAAATTCATACAAAAATGGAACATAACATTTACCCTACATATAATTCATATATTCTTACAATATTAAAGATTCTTTTTGTTCTTGATTTGTGGCACTCGAGCGTAGTGATAGCCCATAAATTCTTTAATTATGTACTTACTAATTAATATAATTTAGATGTAGGGAAGGAGGCACCCTCCACTTGTTACCCCTGTACCCCACTGAATATCTATTTTTGGATTATTGTTTATTTATTTATTTGCAAAAAAAACAAAAACAAAGGATTGTTGATGTCATCTGTTTTGTTGTATTTTGTTGCAAAAATATCTTTTAACATATGATGTTTTTTATACAGACTAATATCAATATTTTGAGTGTTCATGTTTAATAGAAAATTCTCATTCTGAATCTTCCTATACTAATAAAAAGAATAGTTGTTTTGCCATGTGTCATCATGTTAGGCATTGTAATAAATATCATGACACTTGTCAATTTATTGGCACTTGTAATTAATATCATGACACTTATCAATCTATTAATTCTTCATTTCAAATTTCAAATTTCAAAATTTAAATCACCTTTTAACTACATTAAATTAATAATATTAGAATAAAAATAAAATAAAATTTATACAAATTATAATAAAATAAAATTTATACAAATTATAAGATGATATATTTTACGTATTTATTTGACTCAACGATTATAATTTTATACATAACTAAAAAAATATCTTTTAATTAATAAGTTATTATTAATTAATAGTTTTGAGTTTTTACTTAGAAAATTTAATTAATTTTCTAACCATGGTTTCCACGGGTTATAAATTAGTAGTATATAAAATCGTCTTCTTTTCAATGATAAGCGTAATTAATTAATAGAATACTCTTGATGATACTTGAACATTAAGTCTTCTAATACAAGTGTGTGAGGCCCTAGGCAACCAAACCTCGATGACTTATCTGATCATTAAATATTCTTATTTAATTGGCTAACACCGGAATCATTATAAATAATTATAAAGTTATACACCTAGGTATTAGATGCACTAAAAAATTAAAACAAATGGTGTCTCTTTCACCTTCAATTAAATTAGATCATACTCATCCTGATTATCAAATGTATCTTTCTTTATCTTTACTAAACTATTGAATACGACAATTATTATATTATTGAATAGAACAGTAGGTGGTTCTAATATTATAGATATTTATCTTGCTACATAGAAGTGTGATGCACAAGTATAACCATGAAGTATATCTTATTTTCTAAGATAGATCTAGCTAAACCACCCATCACGAGACAATGAAAATATATACAGCGTTCAAACGTTCCTAAGTGAAACCTAACAAGTGAAAGATATATAACGGCTAGAGTTTCGTATTATTATAAAAAAAGTATAAATACAATGAAAGAGAAAAACATAATATATAGATTAATTAATTAGAGTTTCCTAACTAAAATGCTCAATCATAAAACTCAATACAAGATAAAGCCCAAAATCTTATTAGACTAGGCTAACATCCCCTCAAACTCATAACACAACAACAATAAGCATTGAGAGTTTGTCAGACAGAAAATGAAATCGAGAAGCAGTCAACGGCTTCATAAGAATATCAATCTGCAAAGAGGAAGGAACATAAGGAAGGGAGATAATGCCCATCTAGAGATGATATCGTGTGAAATGACAATCAATCTTAATGTGCTTTGTGCGCTCATGAAGCAATGAATTCTTGGCAATCATTATCGCACTCTCGTTGTCACAATACAAAGGGGTAGGCTGAGAGATGTGAATGCCCATATCTGCAAGAAGTCATCTCAACCAAACAATCTCACAAGCGGCGATAGCCATGGCTCGATACTCAGATTCTGTAGAAGATCGAGAGACAATATCTTGTTTCTTACTTTTCCATGATATCAATGAATCTCCAGAAAAAACACAATATCCGGTAGTGGACTTATGATTATAAATATTACTATCCTAATTTGCACCATTATAGGCATGCGGCTCAAGAGAGGATGTAGATGGAAACACAAGAGTGCGGAACTGAGTACCACGTAGATATCTCAAAATACGAAGAACAACTCCCCAATAAATAGTAGTAGGAGCAATGAAAGACTGGCTAACCACATGAACTACATGAGCAATATCCGGTCTAATGACGGTCAGGTAAACCAAACTCCCTACAATGGTATGAGAAAGGCTTGGATATGATAATGAGACGCCATCAGTTGTAGAGTACTTTGCATTACTCTCTATAGGCATATCAACGGTCCGATTATCCGTGAGTCGTGCGCGTTCAAACAAATCTGAAATATACTTCGTTTGAGATCAAAGATAACCCATTGGAGACTGAGCAGCTTCAATCCCCAAGAAATAACGTAGCAAACCCAAGTCTTTCATAGCAAAACGGTGAGCCAAATCACGCTCTAAAGACTTTATACCATCATGATCATCACCAATAATAATCATGTTATCGACATATAAGGAAAGAATAATCCGATCTACATTGGTACATCGAAAAAATAGAGTCGAGTCATGGTTACTTGGTTGAAAACCAAGTGATGTAATCATCGTAGAAAATTTCTCAAACCAAGCACGATGGGCTTGTTTAAGGCCATATAGTGTTTTGATTTTATATACCCAACGAAAACCAATCATGCGCTTTCCGAGCGGAAGCGGAACTAGATCAAATATATGAGTCTGATAAAGAATTGCAAGTTCCTCAACCATAGCGATCTGCCAAAGGGGATCAACAACTACCTCTTTGTAGGATGTTGGCTCAGAGAGACAATGTACATTAGCAATAAAAGAGGCAAACACTGGTGAGTAAGAGGAATAGATAAAGTCATGAAGCTTTGTGGACTTCTTATTACGATAAGGCCTCGATGTATGGGGATCTTGATGATCTACAGACAGAGGATTAGCGACAAGTGATGGATCAGAAGTAAGTATTGGATCAGCAACAGGTGGTGGATCAGTAACAGATGGTGGATCATCAATGTTAATGCTAAACGGATCAATAGTACGAAGCTCCTCTCGGGTTGCATCATGTGACTGAACATGAATGCTATAGAATGGAATATGCTCCAAAAAAGCGACATTGTGAGAGACATATAGTTTCTGATTTGATGGATCATAGCACCGATCTGACCAATACCATATTCCAGAAAAACACAAAGAGATGATTTTAAAGAAAACCTATCTCTCTCTACATGAGGCTTCAAGAAAAACCATGTACACCCAAACACTCGTAATGAAGAATAATTTGGAAGTTGTCCAAACAACATTTCATAAGGAGACTTCGCCGAAGTGTACGTAGTAGGACTACGATTAATAACGTTAGTGATGATATGAACAGATTCTCCCCAAAAAATATTGGGAACTTGCGCATAAAGTAGTAAGAATCTTGCAGTTCCAGGGGATGTCGATGTAAGTCTCGAATTCTCCTACGTATCAATCGGAATCACTTTGAAGGTGCAGAATCACAATCAAAGTGTATAATGCAAGATATAAGATGAATAAGAACAAGATAATTCATCTTCAATGCACACGATTTATTGATTAATCGTCTGGTACACAAGATTCTGATTACACACTGTTTTCTCTCTGTTTCTCTCTAGATCTCATTCTTGGCATATGGCAGCCCCCAAAACGTCCCACACTCCTATCTAGGCTAAAATAACACTATATATACCTAGACCTAATAACAAAGCCCAAGACCAAAACTGAAACAAAGCAACATTAATCCTGACCGAAATCACATGTGATTTCGGGTCCAAACAACACCAAAATATGGTGTTTTCGGTCCTAGACCGAGAACTCTAATATCTTATGAAAAGCATAGTATAAACCACAATTTATGACCTAACAATCTCCCCTTGGCTTATAGCTTTCTTTTCACTTAGAATAAACCATAATTTAGTCATAACAATCTCCCCCTTGGTTTATTGCTTTCTTTTCATTTTAGTCTTCCTTGATCCTTGGCTTTCAACTCTAATCTTTGATTTCTTCACAACTTCAAGATGAACATATAAACTTCTGCATGAATGAATTCATGTTGAGTAGTTGGACTTCTTTCTAAGAATTTGACTTTGAACGCACATTGGGTGTAGAGGCTTCTTGTAAAGATTCTTGAAAATCAACACTTTCAGCTTTGAAAAACTTTAGAGATAATAATAGAGAGACCGATTTTTCTGGATCACTTCAGCAAGTTCACAGATAGCAACAAATCGATTGAGGAGGCTTCAATGCAATCTGTCACATAACTTCAAATACAACTTCACCTTGCTTCTGGGGTTGAAAGACTGAATATTGAAAAAATAATCTTCACTTCTTGTTCCTTCGAATGAGTATTCTTTAATGATCACCGTTGCGCCTTGAAAGAAATCTTGACTAAAAATTCCCTGTGGATCACAGAATCATAAAGACCATACTCACCATAGTTGTTCAAGGACCCAACCTTGGCTTAGATGGAGACTACTCGCAGTATCTGTGTGAACACGGAGGAAAGCACTGCGATTTGTTGAGTATCAGAGAACTACTCATGGTCCCTTTTGATGCAGCCCCTGTATATCCAAGATCAAAGATGTCAATACAGTTTTTCAAGTTAAACAAGTTAACTTGTCCCTTGGCGAGATGTTCAACGATAATCGTCCCTTGCGAGGTGCATCGCCCTAATGAAATGACATTTGCACAGTTTCAGACTTTGAATTCCTTAAATACGACAGTTTTTTGAAAGATACTGCCTAACTGACAATTTGTACGGTTTCAATCCTTCAATTCCTTGTGAAAATAGAGTGAAGTGTAATGACCATCAACTCTTTTCCAAGTTTCTTCTCCTTGCTTCAGAAAATTTGGATACAGTCTCCATGAGTCTCTTCTTCTTTTTGAATTCGTTTTTTAAGACAAACGAAACTTTAAGATAAAAAATTAAAGTAAAAATAAACTTAGCACACAATAGAAATAACTACGAAATAAAAATAAAATTAAAATACACTCAAAAGAATATATATATATATATATATATATATATATATATATTGGATTTTTGATTTTGTTGAAAAGGAAATAAAACATAAATAAAATATTTTTGGATTTTTTAAATTTCATGATTTTTTTTATGATTTTTTGTTTGATTTTTTTAATTCTCCCCCTAAATTTGTGCATAAAGGAAAAATATGAACAAATTTAACAAAAATAAAAAATAATAACTAAATTTAAAACATTTTTGGGATCAAAGTGGTCAAGCAATTCAATATCGTTTATCAGCACATACCTGCATGTTTAGCTCTGGTCAATCATCAATATGGCGATCCACTTAAACACAAATGATATTGACAAGTTGGACATATCATAAGTGACAAGTCATCATGATCTTATTCCTAAATAGACCATTTTGCCGACGACGACCAAAGATATTATTGTCCACTTAAATTCAGAAACGATAGAGGTGCATATGTTACGTCCCAGACACTCTGTGATTGGTTGAAAATTAGGGCGTCCCCTAAATAGGCTAATTATGGATGGACCTAACCCATCATAATTAGGGTTTCTCGTGCTTTCTGTGACATCCCCAAATTTCACGGCCAGAAAAAACCGATTTAGTTTATGTTTTTAAAATAAAATTAGAGTAATCTTTTTAAAAGATGTTGCGGAATTTGTCCCCAAAACAAAATATGATAAAAAGAAATTTATCAAAGCATTTCTTAAAGAAATGTATTTTCATTATATAACAAAACCTCGGGATGTCATGTTCCGATACAAACCAAAAGCATAAACATATTATAAGCCTTACAACATTTATTTACAACTACTGGCCTATAATCCAAAAATCTCTCATCATCATCCAACTATGCTCGGGGTCCACTACCTGTAATATAAAACGTTGGGTGCGTCAGGCTTGGGAGTCTGGTGAGCATATAAGTTTTCAACCCACAAATAATAATAAATTTATTAAATTCATCAACCAAAAATAAATTTATTAATTTCATCAACCAACAATAACCTTGATTACTCATTCCCGTTATCTTCACTTTACGTCCCTAAACACCTATCATAAGGGACCTAGTCTAAGGATTTTCATTAGGGTGACAACTTTGCTTTAGGGATTCCTTAGCAATTTATGTGAAATAAGGCAACCATGAGGGTGATGGAGTACACCAACGAACATATACTTCACCAACACCTACAGGTTGCGAACTTGCTAGCGTTCCACTGGACTGTCTAGAAAGGTTCGTGGTCGTCATCTATACTCCGCTAGATGACTACAAAAACAACATCAATGCCTCTCATCATTTTAACACACATCAAATATTTCATCTACCCATGTTTTACTCAACATATTTGTAGATATATATATATATATATATATATATATATATATATATATATATATAGTTTAATACTTGTATAAAACATCTATTCAACACCATCTCAAATAAACAAACAATATAATTACACATAGCACGTATTTTATAGAAAATACTTCATATTTATGTATAAGAAGAAAGTGACTACACACTTACTTGATAAGACGACAATCGGGCAGCACCTCGTATCTTAAAATAATCTTCTATGATGAAACTAGGGTGTTTTCTCAAAAACCGGGCTTCATGCGGATAGAGTTTCGGCTTGAAAATATAATTTTCTCGGGAACTTTAGAGCTTCGGGACTTGCTTCGGGTGTCGGGGATGATATCGGGGCTTTAAGAGGTTAAAAGTAGGCTAAAATAGAGTAAAGAGTGAAAGAGAATTGAGTTTGTAAACAAAAACCTGTAAACCATCGGGTGCTATTTATAGGGACTGAACCATCGGATTATGCTGGGTGTAAATTTAGAGTACGCTGGGTGTACTCCCTCTTCAAGCAGTACGCTGGGTGTATATCATGGTACGTGGGGCGTACTAAGGGATAACTCTGGAATCAACAAGGCTATGACATGTGGCATTCATGCAAAGGAGTAGGGGAGGTGATAGACTCCGGGTCACGTACACGAGTACGTTGGGCGTACTATGGTACGCTGGGCATACTTCTATTTTCCAAACTCTAAAAATTCGTAACTTTCGTATATGAACTCCTTTTTTGACGTTCTTTATATCCACGCGTAGGCGAGACTGTGCTCTACAACTTTCGTTTAGACTCCGTCGGTTAATTTTGAATTAATTTTTAAAGTTATATTTTTAACAGACCGGGATAGGAAAAGTCTGTTAAAAATTGATAACTTCTTCATCCGACGTCTGTTTTCGTCTGTCTTTTTACCGATGAACTAATATCGACGAGGTCTTCGATTCTCGTTTAGATTGTTTCGGCTAAAAATCACTCGATCTAAATTTTGAGTTTTGGGTTGCATATTGCTAAGTCGAAACTTAGAAAAATCATAACTTCTTTATACGAAGTCATATTTGGGGGTTCTTTTTATGCACGCTCTCGGTTTAACGAACTCTACGAATTTTGTTTAAATTACTAAGGCTAAAAAGCACTTTATCGTAAATTCACTTTTTACGTCATACAACGTCGTGCCGGTTCTGTCGCTAAACTTTGACATATCATAACTTCTACGTTATAACTCGGATTTCAGTACTCTTTATATCTTCGGAATCCTTGTTCCAACCACTGCAACTTCATTCTTAGATATCAGGTTTATTTTCGACGCTTATTTTTATTCTTAACTTATTAAATCATTATAATTAAGCAATAAACACGAAATAATCAAATAATACATTTTTTTGATTTCAAAACAATTTACAAATGTTGACCTAGACTACTACATCATCATTAATGCCTAGCTTAGAAACACGGGAGTTACAATTCTCTCCCCCTTAGGATGATTCTATCCTCGGAATCACACATCAACAAACAAATGCGGATAACGACTCATCATGTCACTCTCCGTTTCCTAGGTGAGATTTGGCCCATTCGTATGATTCCAACGCACAAGCACTAAATCGACCATCTTGCGTCGCAAATTTTTAGTCTTACGGTCAACGATTGCTTATGGGTCTTCGATTAACCTCTTGTTTTCATCCAACCTTAATTCAGAAATTGGAATTATGTCGGGAACATCTCCCGTGAACTTCCTCAAATAAAACACATGGAAGGTGTTATGAATACCATCTAGTTCTTCTGGTAATTCTAGCTTGTAAGCTTGATTCCCGATCCTTTGAAGAACTTTAAACGGTCCAATAAACCTTGGACTCAACTTTCCCCTTTTACCAAATCTTATAAGTCCCTTCCACAATGAGACTTTAAGTAAAACTGAATCTCCAACTTCGAATGTTATCGGTTTTCTTTTCTTGTTAGCATAGCTCTTTTGATGATCTTGAGCTGCTAACATCCTTTTTCTAATCACTTTCAACTTTTCAGCAGTTTGATGGACTATTTCAGGTCCCATAAACTGCTTTTACCTAGCTTCCAGCCAACACGACGGCGTTTGACACTTTTCTCCATACAAATCTTGATAAGGTGTCATCTTGATGCTTGAGTGGAAACTATTATTATAGGAAAATTCTACCAGAGGTAAATGTTCATCCCAATTACCTTGGAATTCCAGGGTACATGCTCGCAGCATATCCTCCAACGTTTGAATTGTTCGTTCGCTCTGACCATCGGTTTGCGGATGGTAAGGTGTACTTAAACACAATTTTGTACCCAATTCCTCTTGTAGACTTCTCCGGAACCTCGACGTAAAACGACTATCACGGTCTGACACAATCGTTAGGGGAACACCAGCTTTCACTATTTCTTTCATGTAAACTTCTGCAAACTTTTCTATAGACCACTTCTCATTGGCGGCTATGAAATGTGCACATTTTGTGAACCGATCAACGGCCACCCAAATCATGTCATGACCGTTCTTTGTTCTGGGCAGTTTAGTTACAAAATCCATAGTGATGTCTTCCCATTTACCGATGGGTACATGTAAAGGTTCTAAACTCCTATACGGTTTCTGATGTTGTGCCTTAACCCTCGCACATGTCACACACTCGGCCACATAGTTTGCAACATCGAGCTTCATCGTCGGCCACTAGTAGTAGGGTTTCATATCCCTATACATTTTCGTGCTGCCGGGATGAATCGAGTACATGGTCTTATGAGCTTCCTTCATCAGAAGATTTATCATTCCTCCCATCTTAGGTACCCAAATCCTATCTTGGAATACCTTCAACCCTTGGTTGTTTGTACCGAACACTAATGTTTTGCCCAAACGTTCTTCCTTTCGATCATTTTTCTCTGAAGCTTCCACTTGAGCTTTCTTTATACTTTCCATAATTGTCGAGACAACTTCAATTTTCAACGCTCTTGGCCTTTTCTTTTCAAGGTTTACCTTCCGACTGAGAGCATCAGCGACAACATTTGCTTTACCAGGGTGGTAAAGTATCTTACAGTCGTATTCCTTGAGTAACTCTAGCCAACGTCGTTGCCTCATGTTCAATTCCTTATGATTAAAGAGATATTGAAGACTCTTATGATCAACGAAAAGTTTCTATTTTGTGTTATAGAGGTAATGCCTCCATATCTTTAAGGCAAATACTACCACTGCCAACTCTAGATCATGAGTGTGGTAGTTCTTTTCATGCTCTTTCAATTATCGAGATGCATATGTCATCACCTTTTCTCTTTGAGTTAGAACGCATCCCAACCCAACTCCCAACGCATCGCTATACATTGTGAACTCTTTAAATCCATCGGGTAGAGAAAGAATCGATGTTTCACATAATTTCTTCTTTAGCTTCTCGAATGCTTCCTTATGCTTCTCACTCCAAGCATAAGTGTCAATTGAGCAGCTATCGAAGAAAATCCTTGGATAAATCTTCGATAGTATCCAGCTAATCCTAGAAAGCTTCGGATCTCCGTATGACTCTTTGGTTGTTCCCACTTTGCTATAGCTTCAATCTTAGCTGGGTCAACCATAATCCCTTCTTGGTTAACCACATGACCTAAAAATTGGACTTCTTGAATCCAAAAATCACATTTGGAGAAAATACTTATAAACAAACAATATAATTATACATAGCATGTATTTTATAGAAAATACTTCATATTTATGTGTAAGAAGAAAGTGACTATACATTCACACGATAAGACGGTAATTAGGCAGCACCTCATCTCTTAAAATAATATTCTCTGATGAAACCGGGGTGTTTTCTCAAAAACTGAGCTTCATGCGGATAGAGTTTCGGCTTGAAAATATAATTTTCTCGGGAACTTCAGAGCTTCGAGAATTGCTTCGGGTGTCGGGGATGATACCGAGGCTAAACTAGAGTAAAGAGTGAAAGAGAATTGAGTTTGTAAACAAAAACCCGTAAGCCATCGGGTGCTATTTATAGGGGTTGAACCATCGGATTACGTTGGGCGTAAATTTAGAGTACATTGGGCGTACTCCTTCTTCAAGTAGTACGATGAGCGTACATCATGGTTAAGGGATAACTCCGGGCTCAGTAAGGTTATGACACATGGCATTCATGCAAAGGAGTAGGGGAGGTGACGGACTCTGGGTCACGTACACGCTGGGTGTACTCCGGTACGCTGAGCGTACTCCCATTTTCCAAACTTCAAAAATACGTAACTTTCGCATACGAACTCCGTTTTTGACGTTCTTTATATCCACGCGTAGGTGAGACTGTGCTCTACAACTTTCGTTTAGACTCTGTCGGCTAATTTTGTATTAATTTTTAATGTTATATTTTTAACAGGCTGGGACAAGAAAAGTTCGTTAAAAATTGATAACTTCTTCATCTGACGTCCGTTTTCGTCTGTCTTTTTACCGTTGAACTAATATCGACGAGATTTTCGATTCTCATTTAGATTGTTTTGGCTAAAAATCACTCGATCTCAATTTTGAGTTTTGGGTTGCATACTGCTAAGTCGAAACTTAGAAAAATCATAACTTTCTCATACGAAGTCAGATTTGGGCGTTCTTTTTATGCACGCTCTCGGTTTAACGAACTCTATGACTTTAGTTTAAATTACTAAGGCTAAAAAGCACTTTATCGTAAATTCACTTTTTACGTCATACAACGTCGTGCCGGTTCTGTCGCTAAACTTTGACAGGTCATAACTTCTTCGTTATAACTCGGATTTCGGTACTCTTTATATTTCCGGAATCCTTGTTCCAACTACTACAACTTCATTCTTAGATATCGGTTTTATCTAACGTTTATTTTCGACGCTTATTTTTATTCTTAACTTATTAAATCATAATAATTAAGCAATAAACACAAAATAATCAAATAATACATCTTTTTTATTTCAAAATAATTTAAAAAGGTTGACCTAGACTATTACATCATCATTAATGCCTAGCCTAGAAACACGAACGTTACAATCCAATCTGTCACTTTTATGATTAGTTATGACATAACAGGAGCATGTTATGCAGATTGAGCTGCAATATTTAATTATATAAAAAAGGAGCATGAATAGCAGTATATCATCAATCGATCTATGCCTTATGATGATTAATTCGACTTCTTCTGTAGTATATATCAGCAATCTATTTGATGTAATCAAATGACGATATTGATTTTACTGAATTAATTTGTAATTCTCCATTTACATGAAGTAATCCTTAATCAATGAGGAAATGATTATATAAAGTTAAGGGAATACCAGATTTCATATCAATGCAATCGTGCCTTCCATAATTTCCAAACAGCCTCTCCAAATCATATTGACGAGTCTCGCAATTCCCACGGAAAATCAGCGTCATCCTCAAAAGATTTTCAAGTTAAATCTACAAATCATAAAATTTATTGAAGAAGGAGACGTATATCAGAAGGAGACGTATCTCAGAAGGCATCGATCGAAAATTAAAAAATTGACAGGATGCATAAAAAAACGATTGGTTGGATCCTTCATTAAATCGATCGGAGAAGGTGTCACAGCGATCAATAAAGGATCACAAAGTAATGAATATCAACAATCTCCTTCTCAATCGTTATCCATGATTTAATAAGCAATTGCATTTTATCATTGACATCAAGTGAACGATTGTTGGATGAAGCTTGAAGGCTGGAGGAAAGCGATGCAGATCAAGTAGGTGTGATCGTCGAGGAGATCGGTGCCATCAACAGAGGAGTGTTGATTACATATTCGTTGACTGATTTTCTTATCTGATGGTTGTTCTTCCAGATCTAGATGAACAAGAGAGAGAGAGACACTGTGTGTGATGAACATGTGAGAGAGATTGACGTTGAGGAAAAAAGAGAGAGAGAAAATTATGTTGCTAAATTTAATTTAATTAATTAATTGGTATTTTAATTTCTTATACCAAAACTACCCTTCTATTTATTTTAAAAAGTCTAGATTACAATTTAATTTGTTGAAAATTACACATGTGCCATCTTTAATCTGGGCCATTAAAAAATTTAATCATTTTTGATCTAACGTTCCACTTTAGTTATCGGTTTTCGGAAAACTATGAGTTCTCAAATAATCCTCTCTCTCTCTCTCTCTCTCTCTCTCTCTATATATATATATATATATATATATATATATATATATATATATATATATATATAATGTTTTGATATATTACACTAAACTTAAATCAAATAATTTTTAATATAACATTGTCGAATTTATTTAACTAAAATGATGCATCATATTTTTAATTTAAAACTGAGGGTAGAACATGTATTTTTTTTAATACTGTAATTTTTTGTTATGTTTTCTATAAGATACCGGAATACCATAAATCGGAATAAATATTTTGCTTTGAATTGTTGTAAACCCGATGAAATATCCGAATCTCGATGAAGTGTCCCGATAAAATACCCGAAGGATATACGGCGGGTTTGGGAAACCGAGCCCCACCCCGAACCCATCCCATGGCCATTGCCACTTTAATCTTTAAAGATTGCCAAACGTCGATATCATCATTAGTGTCACGTTACAGCTTGCATACTCTGTTAAGATATTTATTCTTTTAAAAAAGCGAGTAACAGCTTGATTAGATTTAGATAGATATATGATAACGTTTTATTTATTTGAAATGTACAAACAAAGAAGACTACTTAGAATGACTTATTTCATTCCAACACATTAAAGCAAAAACATCATGGTATTTATTTTACAAGGGGACCATCTTAACAATATAATTACATCAATGACCCCTTCATATAAGCTACCGACACCTTCCTTTACAATCAACATTATTTGAACAATAAGATCCATTCGTTTGATTTTCTTATTATTATTTTTATATTTTCTTCGAAAACAATCCATTGATTTATTATTATACTTTTAGCAAAATGACCCCCCTCCCCCTGTTTTTTTTTTTTTTTTTTCTAAAACAATCAATAAGTCCATTCTTGAGGGAGTTTAGATTTCTGTTGCTCCATTGATGACAACTCTTTCGCATGCTTTCTATCGTTGTTGTCTGCAACATAAGCATTGAAGCAATTTGAAAGCGGTTAGAGATTTATCAGAAATAATAATCGTTGAATTTAGTTTTTTGTTGAAAAATACCTTGTCGGTTGGGATGAATATGAGATTTCTTCGAAGATGAAAGAGACTCCATATTGTTAAAATGTTGCTCTAATGCTTGTAGTACTCTTGTTGGTACCAGAACAGTTGAACAACCTATTATATATTATCATGTTATTAATATAAACATCAATAAAAATGTGAAATATCAATATGTTGCCTACAATTTTCATAAAGACCTATAATTAATTTACAAATCTTATTTTCTTTGTCGCTTGAAATAAATGTAGAAGCTTTTAGTTTTTTTTTTTTTTTTTTTTTTTTTTTTTTTTGCTTATGAGTTTCTTGTTATTTCAAAAACTTAGTTATCAAAATCTTATTCTTGTTAGGTTATGTCTTAATCGAATGTTGGAACCTTAATGTTACTTAAAATGAAACAAATGAGTTTCTACACAATTATGTAAAATCTACTATTTTTTTTAGAAAAATTGTTTTAAAGATCATCGTGTCCGACTATAATCAATAAATGAAAGTCAATCATCATATATACTTGCATCATACTGAATTCCCAAATATGAGGATTTTACAGAACCCAAAAATTAAAATAATAACACCAAAAATCCAACCCCAATACCCCATATTCTTTATCTATGATAAAAATGAATAACCAAAAACGTAGTAGAGAATCTCTTAATTCGTTCATTTTGACAACACAACAAGTATCATATATTTTATCTGTCTTATTGAATGCTTGTTTATGATAATTGACACGGTATAATGGAAAACCTAAAAACGGTTAAATAGAAAAATAACAACATAATTTTGTATCAACATTATCAAATTTGATTGAAATATTGATTGGGTTTATGTAAAGTCGTTTGGAAATTTATATGGATAAATAAGAAATTAATCGAATTATGAATTTTGCTTATATATTTTGTTGTGATAAATTAATCTACTTAACCCAGTGATATATGCAATTAGAACTGTGTAATTAATTTCAAGAAAGAAAATGAATTCTAAGACTAAAAATCGGTATGTAGAATAAAAATGAAACGACGTAAGTGCTATATTCAGATTTATACTTGGTATTACACAATAAAAGTTATTGTGAAAATCAGATTAATTAGATTGAATTAATTATAAGAAAATGTGTAATTAGAGTTCATGGACTCTGTATTTATAGTAATAAATAGGTTTCTTAAAATTAGCATAGAAAATAATAAAACCACAAAGATATTGTTGAAGGTAGAAATGGAAATAATTAGATAAATAAATAAATCAAATTGCAAATAAAGACGAAATAAATAAATGAAGGTGTGGTCACCACCATTGCAAATACGAAGAGATTCTTGAATATTTTAGAATATACAACATTAGAGATTCCAAGTCAATGGTTAGTAATTAGTATCCCACCCGCAGAAAGAATCCAAAGGCCAACTCCTTAAATTTTATATCTTTTTATACATCAAATAACTCGATTCAAACCTATTTGTATATTTTAGCTTTATAATTGATCAATAACTTTATACTTTTCATTATATTGAGTTGTATATCTGTTTTTTCACGATTTCTGTAACATAACTTTAATTTAGATTTGACAAATAGATGAGTAAGCAAAAAAGCAACCCCGAGTGACGTACCTGTTTTTTTGCGGCCTTGAAC
Organism: Lactuca serriola; assembly: GCF_051521515.1. Taxonomy (NCBI): domain Eukaryota; kingdom Viridiplantae; phylum Streptophyta; class Magnoliopsida; order Asterales; family Asteraceae; genus Lactuca; species Lactuca serriola. Next base: position 110,627,981 of record NC_136415.1, read on the forward strand.
GGTTGCGTCTGTTGTTGAACGAGGCAAAAACACACCGGTCCCATTCATGACGTTTTGTGAGCCCGACCCGCCGAGAAAAATGGCTCTCATACCTGAGCCGGCCACCGTTGATGAGCCATGAACACCGTGGTACCCCTTCCCACCATTGATGAACTCCTTGCTACCTCTCACACCTTTGTTACCATGCATCTGTACTTCGGGACGGTGCGGTGTCATGTGCTGAGTCAACTCGCTCATCTTCCCTCTTCTTCCCCACACACCACTCTGCCCCCCTACTCGAGGTTGATGTTCCACCTGATACAGCTATAGAACACACAAAAAAAATAGATCATAGGTCAGATTATCTGTCGGATTTGTAATTCGGATCCAGTGCTAGAGTTTATACACACTAATTCGTACTTGAATGGGCGGTTGTATTTGTTTATCGTTGGTTAGACTTTGCTCCGACTGAAAGCCGACAATTGATTTCTTCACGGTATCTGCGTAGCTCCGTCGAGTCTTCTCCTGATTTGGATTATAAGTAGCTTCCTAAAACACAAACAAAACCAGTAAATACATCGATTTTCATTCCATTAACAAAAAGTAGTAAATCAACCGAGGTTTTCCGAAAAACCTGGATATTCTGTTTCTGAAAACCGGAATCCTTTGAAGACGGATTTTCTTCGCTTCGATTATCGTCCTTCTCTTCAAGCATGTAATCAGCCATTTGCCGAGATAACTGAGCAATGAAATCGTCGTCGTCGTCGCCGCCGTCATCTGGATCTGCATCGGTTGAATCAAGTTCCGATCCGAACGAGGGAGTAAGGAAGGAAGACGACGACGACGATCCCCATGAGCCGATAAAAGCAGAATCAGATCCCGAATCCGTGTGGCGAGTGTGATTCTGATTCACCGGAATCAACGTTTCATTATCCTTAAAATCAATATCCATGGATGATTGGATGATGTGATAGAAGATTCAGTTTGTGATAAACAAAATCAAGTGTGTGTTCACAGTGTTTGCGTGTTAGCGAGAGGGAGAGGAGTGAAGGGAATGGTTAAGAACAAGAGGAGGAGCGAGAGGTTGGATGAGGGGTGAGTCGGTCAGTATCTGAAAAAAGGGAAAGATGTGAACTAAGACTTGTAACTTGTGCTTTCAGAGTTGTACCATATGAATCCAAACTAAAATGACCCGCCACGAGACTCAACTGCCATTTGTTGGCTGTGGACAAACACAAACCGATCTCTATCAAATATTTATCTTCATTTTACATTAGGTGATTAAGTTTACATACTCATATAATTGTTTTAAATGGTTATTTTTTTTTTCATTTAAAAAATTGATTTATTAAATATACAGTTAGATTCATTTTCCGAAATTGTTTGTAGTCCAAATTTAGTAAAATTTATGATTAATTCAAGACAATATATTAAGAAGAAGCATTGTTTGAGAAATATCGAATTAAGTAATTTTACTACTAATAGATTAGTTAATGTGATTATGAGAACAAGACCATGTAATTAAAATTATAGAAACGTGCAATGACATGTTTATTGTTTCTATAAGTTCTTGTGACAATCAATTTTTAATTAACTTTTATTATAGACGTATTTTGTTGTAACTGCTCATATCTTTTGAAAATTTATATTTTATATTTTGCAAAACTATATATTTTCCGGAATATTGATCAAAGATGATAATTTGTATTATAGAACAAAAAACTATTTTTATATTTGATTAAAATTAGTATTTAAGTCATCTTGTAAGATGCGGTAAAAAACTCGTTTGTAATTAATAAAAATGAAAACTGTAAAAAATAATTATATAACTAACTGAAAAGTAACTTTAATGTGCGGTTTTTTGCAATTCATATATATAATGTGATTTACAAATGTCATTGATCCATAATTTCATATATTCAAAAAAGTATTAAAAGAAAGTTTCAATTCAAACAATTATATATGGAGAAAGCATGGGAAAATAAAACTTGCAAATGTATCTTAAAAAAATTATAAAAGCAAAATATAAATGACCAAAAAATGTAACTTACCTAAATCACAACTTATAATATTAGTACTTTAACTTTAAAATTGTATCAAAATTTTTAAGGAAAAAAGTATAAATATAAAAATCTGTTATGACATGGGAAAAATCTTTATTAAAAAAAAAAAAAAAAAAAAAAAAAAAAAAAAAAAAAAAAAAAAACCGAGAATGAACTGCCATTTGTGTGAGAGGCACCTACTTCTAATTAATATCAATAATTATATATTTAATTTCTTGCTATGGATCATATATGTATAATTAAAAATGATTCCTGAATGTCAAAATGAATAAATCATACTAACACAAATAATATTAAAAGTTCTTGGTAGCAAAGACACTAAAGAATTAAGTAATTTGTGCTAAAAACTTAACTTTTTTTGTTACGTGAAAGTGTGAAACATCTAGTTTGACATTTTCTTCAACTTTTGATAAAAGGAAAATTTGGCTTGAATTAAATTACATTTAATTTCTTTTTAACATGACGTAGTTGTTTTGTTTCTTCTCATTGATATAAAGTCATCTAGCATACACTTTCCTTTGCCATTATATGTTATATTAGAGTTCTTTATGATTAATTAGAGGCAATAAAACAAGTGCACATGAAACGCTGCTTGGTGCTTGTTTTGTGGGTTAAACGTTTGTATCATGGATTGTATGTAAGATTAGTTTTTTAAAGTTCATTTTTAACATCAATTTCAAGTGATAATACGTTAACAATAGACTAAAGTGCAAAAATGGTTCTATTTAGCTGAAAATTGCTATTTTGGTAGAAAAAAGTTTAGACTAACACCACTAGTCTAAAATAGGAAATTTATTGTGGTTTTTGTTCATATTTTTTTAAAGATAGTGAAAATGACTAATTTACCTTTTTTTTTTTTATTTTGTTTACCTATTTTATTTTTATTACATCAATTAAAAGAAAAGCAAAAATAAAATATTTCCCTATCCACCTCTTTTCTCTTCTACATTGCTCATCTTCAAAAGACCACCACAACCACCATCGGTCGATGTTGTTGTCACCATCACCACCATTACCACCACTCAACTCCGCTACCACCTGCTCCCACACCACCACCACCAAATGAACTCAAACAAAAATTTCCAACTATGCAACTTAAACTCAAGAAGTATCACATTCGTAAACTCTCACCATCTCTCTATTCCTGTTTCATGCGCACATATATATAAGGATGAACAATATGAAGATTTGGGAACCAGATGAAGATTTAGACCGAATTCAACACAAACAAACACATACAAACATCATATTATTTTTCCATCGTTAATCAATTTCATGAAGATTTAACACAAACCCCAAAAATCGAGTCAAAGGAATAGCATATAACAACCAATCTACGTTTTTTAAATAGATGAAGACCAAACCTACACAAAGTGAACAAAAAAAAACCCATATTTAACATGTAATGTCCCAGAAATAATGACATAAAATTTTTGTTTTTGGATTAATAAATCGTTAATACATATCATCTCCATAACACCATTGTAATCAAGATTTAACAAAACATCATTAAATCAAAGTAATTTACAGAATGCGGGAACATGTGGTTTGTGCTCTGTAATCATCCCGAGCCCTTCCATTTGAAACCCGAAGTACCTAAAACATAAACTGAAAACTGTAAGCACAAAGCTTAGTGAGTTCCCCAAGATACCTCATACCACACATACATAAATCACATACTAGGCCCTTGCTCACCATTGGGCCTCACCCGGTCTCGAGTCTCACTCGACCTCGAGCCCCACTCGGATTAAAGATCTGTCAATCATCAGGCCCCGCCTGACATTGGGCCCCGCCCGATACACACATAATCATATAACCATATAATCATATAAACATATATCCTTACTAACAAATGCAATAATCACAAAGACTATAGCATACCATACCATCATCGAGCCACGCCTGGCATCGGGCTTTGCCAGCTAAGCATAAAAACATATACTAATAACCAGAATACAATATACTACTCATCAGGTCCCGCCTGGCATCGGGCTTTGCTTGGTAAGCATACCATCTCATAACGTATGCAAGAGTTACGCAGACATCGAGCACTCTAACATAAAAACCATGGGCCGACATTAGTGCGTTCGACCCGCTAAACCCAGTGAGGGAACTCACCTCACACTACCGAATCACACAAACGATCCCTGGCTGTTGGCTGGTAGATTCCCCGAGTTGTCAATATCAAAAAAACACCCAATTAACAATTGGGTTCCAAACCATAACCATAAATCCATACTCGGCGTAAAAAGACCATTTTACCCTTAACCTAGATTGGTATAAGACTGAGGCCCAACTCACATCCTGAAAGGCCCAAAATCCAAACAACCAACCAAGGCCCAAATATGGCCCAATTTTCCAAATTGGACCCAAACCCCTTATATCGGCCTTAGCCTACAGCCCAAAAAAATTTCCTAGTCCAAATCACTTGTACTCAGATGGCTCATTAAATACTCAAACACCCAAGCCCAACAAGGAGGCCCAACACGAAGCTCAAAAGCCAAAACCCTCCTGACTTAGTATACAGGGCATACACAGTTGTACGCTAAGCATACATGCAATTTGGCTTGTATGCTGCGCGTACAGGCTTGTACGCCCAACATACTCATCCATTAAGCCAATTTCGACATTAAGCTCTTAATGCTAAAGTCCAGAAGTCCAAATCATAGATCTGAGCCCACACAAGCGTCTAGAACCATAAAGTCACTGACTTCATGACTTTCCATGCCCCAAAAGAACAAATCTTCAACATAAAGCATTATAATTTCACCAAAAGGACACCATCTCATGCATGGTGGATTCCAAACGCTAAAGGAGGCAACTTTATGCATCTAGAACTTCAAAAACACCAAGAGTGGCAACTCATAGCTCCTGGAGTGGTACCAAACTACTAGATCTCATTCTTGGGGCAAAAAAGAGACCAAAACTCATACAACATAGATCTAAGCCAAAAATGAACAAGGTCAAAGATTTTTACCTCAAACAAGCTGGAATTGAAGCACATAATCAAGATCCACAAGCTCTTCCTTGATCCATAGCCTTACAACAAACTCCATCTCTTGGAAATGATCCAAAAACACCAAAATGCACACCATGAGCTCAAAACCACAACCATGGAGGCTTAGAGACGATTTCTAAGGTTTAGGGGACTTGGAGGCTGGTAAAGAGGCCAACTAAAAAGACTTGATGTTTTTGTATAGGATACAACTTCCAAATTAGGATTTTTCCTTTAACCCTCGTACGCCCTGCGTACTCCGTATACGCCCAGCATACGAGGTCTCGCAACCCTGATATGACCCTCGTAGTATGCTAAGTGTACACAACATTATGCCTAGCATAATACTCTTTGCATCAGTAGCCCACGTACTCCTTAAGTACTCCCCACATACTAGGGTTCCTTCATACACCCTTAAGCACTTCGAAGGCCATAACTTCTTCGTTATAAATCCGATTCCGACGGTCCTTATATCCATGAAAAGGTAACAAGAATCCCTACACTCTAATAAACCCATACATGCCTTACCATTTCCTGAACAAACCTCTAATTTCCATAAAAGCACAAGCTGACAAATTACTGAAATACCCTTTGACTCCAAAACACGAACCTGTAGGGTCCGATGGGTGTTGCGTCTTGGGCTCGTTCTTTAGTCCATTTTTGTCTCCGGATTGGGCCTGTCCATCCGTGAGTTATTTCTAGGGTTTAGTATTTATAGATGCTTGCATGCATCTTAGTACGTAGATTTTGAAGTCGATTATTTGAAAGATATTATCTTTATCGTTTGTAACCCTAATAGCCTCTACAGCGGAAGTTCTTTGCCGAGCTCTGCTGAGGCTTGAATCTATTGAATCATTTGACATATTTTGATTCATTCGTGTGCTTGATATTTCTATTTAACGTTTCTGTGATTAACCTGTTCAAAGATCTAAACGATCAAAGAGTTTCTTAACTCTTCAATTGGTATCAGAGCAGGAGACTGTGTAATTCATACACATCTCTTCTGTGAAAGAAGTGATTGGGGTTTATTCCGCATTCATTGATATTTATTGAGCCGTCACTCCATAATTGACGTATCTTATTATTTATTCATCTTGCCCTAATATTACGTATTACAAAGTCTGATCTTATAACAGGTTAAACGATCAAGCATGGACGATTCTCAATCTAATCCTATTAACATCTCAAACAGTATAGGATCTACAACCAAGATTCCAATTCTCTACACTCAAGATTACGAGGTATGGACACACCACTTTGACGACTACGTCATTGGATCTGAAGATAATGGGTATCTGATATGGGAAGCTATTATATCGGGCCCATTTGCTCATTCAGGAACATCTAGAATCATTAAAACTCAAAAGGAGTACAATGATTTGTTGAAAGACGTGCAAGATGTTGCTCAGGACGAAAAGGAGAAATTTCAATGCAACATTAAGGCATTGAGACTAATTCAATTCGCTCTTCAATCCGACACGTTTAGATTGGTGAGTTCTTGCAGTACAGCAAAGGAAATCTGGGATCGACTGTGAGAGCTGTATTCCACAGATGAAGATCTGGAGCACTCAATTCAGACTTTACTTCTATCTGAATTTGGAGAGTTCAAGCAGAATCCTGATAAGATTGTTACGCAGACATTTGATCGCTTAAATCATCTTCTCAGCAAGATGATCAAACATGATATTGAAAGGAAGCTCATCGAACAGAAGGTCACTTTTCTGAATGGCCTAAGATCCGAATGGAGAGCTGTTGTGTCAACGGTTAAAGCACACGAGCAGTTCAAATCGTACTCGCTGGCGAAACTGGTGGGGATTCTGAAATCCCAGGAAAAGACAGTGTTGCAAGAGAAAAGCGTGGTTTCAAATCTGGGGTCTCTGGCGCTTCTGTCCAAAGGTAAGAGTGTAGTAGAAGACGAAGAGGATCTAAATCTGGGAGATCACGATCTGACAGCCGAAGACTATGCTATGATGGTGTCAAATCCTAGAAGGTTCATCAAGAAAAAGTTCCCTACCAACAAAAATCGTAATTGGCAGGGAAGCTATAGTTCTGAAAAGGTGAAAGATGAACCGAAGGTTGAGGAATCGAAAAAGGAAGCGAAGGGTGAAGCTGACTCTGGTGTTAGTTGCTTCTAGCGTGTTGGGAAGAATCACTACGCAAAAGATTGCGTGCTGAAGAAGATGGCGGCGAAAGATGAAGAAGCATGTCTTATGAAAAGATTGGAAGAGATAAAAAGGAAGAAAGCTGCTACTAATCCCTATATGAATGCTCTTATTGTGCAGGGTTCGGTAGATGATGATGAGTTCGGTGGTGTGCAGGTGTGGTCGACTGACTCAGAAGATGATGAAGTGAGAAAGCCTTCTCATGGAAAGGCTTATGTTGCAAAAAGTGGTGAAACTGATGGAAGATGTCTTATGGTGACCGATGTATCTCAGATGAGAGGATACAACATTGATGGTGGAAATGAAGAGGCCAAGGAGCGAGAGGACTTATGCTTTACAACGAAACCTCTTAGTGTGCAGATCAGTGAACTTGATGAACTGATCAAGAAGGTACAATCTATTTTTGTTTCATTTAAAATTCCACAAAAATCATATGAAAAGGAATTAAATAACTTGAATTCAAGAATTTCAAATCTAGATAGTTGTTTAACGCAAACATGGGTCACGAATTCTAATCTAACTGACCAAATAAGCAGGGTGTCATCCAAGAGTGAGGAGCGAAGGATGTGGATAGAGCAGAAAGAGTTGGAGCTGATTAAGTCTAGGGATGAAAACATTTATTTGCAAAGAGACAATCTCAAATTGTTAAAACAAAGGAATGTTTTTTGTTTGATTGCCAAAAGGCTTTATGCTAACATTACTCAACTGCATCTAAATTGTTAAATAGGGCAGAAGATACATTGCATGATTCTGCCCTTCCTTGAGTTCAAGGAGGATGAAATTGATGCTGAAGCATACAACTGTGAAAGTGTTGTATCTTCCAATGATGTTAATCCTACTTACGTGTATGGTCTGGACAAAATCGAATCCTTTATAAAGTCCAAAGACCATAAGGACATGCTTAAAAATCTTTTGGATGAAAATGATAAGTTGAAACTCAGGACCGAAACCATACAAAAATTCGACTCATTGAGTACCAATTTGAGTTCAAAAAACAAAATTGATGTTGAAAACGCATCTGAACTTAATGAGGACGATGATATGAGTGAAATTTCTGTAGAGGACGAAGTTGACTGTTCCGAGTTCGTCAGAAGCGAGCCTGAAAATCACAAAAACCTGAATTCTGAAAATTCTGTGGAATTCGCTCATTTATCCAAAACTAAGTCCCCAATCCTTAAAGAAAAGGTCGTAGTGTTTCAGAAGGTTAGAACAACTCCCAATCAGGTGTATAAGGTCATAGGAGTAACCGAACATCAGATAGCCGAACTCACTGCCGTAGTAAACGAAGATAATGCAGATGACTGTGATGAGTTTTTCTGCTCAGCACCGATAGACAACGCAGACGAAAAAGTTGGTCTGTCGGAGCGAACATACGGAAGGCCAAAGGTAGATATGTGCCCGAACCTCTGAATAAGCCTACCAACTTTGACGTACCAAGTACCAGTGGCACAAAAGAGATTCCAGTGGAAGAAGTCACCTCCACAAGCGAAACCTCTTTCATGAAGAGTGAACCGGTTGCTAAGAAGCTGAAACAAAAGGCAAATATCCACAGACAACCGAAACAGATGAAAAATCAAAAGCAGCAGAGAAACCTGAGATACAAGAAAAATCTCTCAGAGCGAAAGCAGTTTTGGCGCTCCCAAAATCCTCACTACACTTACCTTGACAAAGATTCTAAGTCAAAAGGAGAAGAAAACAAAAGTCAAAGGAACTTCGAATCTCCGATTCAAAAGAACCAGAGGAAGACTTTCGGGCCACACGAAGAACAGAACCGAAAGGATAGATTCGGTCCCGAAAGCAACAGCAACCGAAAAGCTAGTTTCGGTCCGCCAAATAACAACAAGCAAAGACCAGATTTCAGTCCATCAAGCTTTTACACTAAAAGACCCAGTTTCGGGCCACTAACCAACAACACCCTAAAATCCAGCTTCGTTTCATCATCAAACGGCAACCGAAGGTCCAGGTTCGGTCCCTCAAATGACCACAACCAAAAGGGTCATTTCGAACCTCAAGTCAGGAAAGATTCTCATTCTAATTTCTTTTCCTCTAATTCTTCTCATTCTCAATCTTCTTCTAAGCCCAATTCTGTTCCTACACAAAATTCAAGATCATCAAAGGATTTGAAAGGAAAAAGGAAGATTTCCTCAGCTAAGGAAGACCGAAAGCAGGCTGAAATCCAAACACCAGAATCGGAATCCAAAACAACTGCATCTAATTCAGATAAAATCAAAGTGTTTACTATTAAAAGAAAAGATGAAACAACCTTAATAAAACGAACATATCTCGTTGATGTTTCTCTTACTATTCCTGTTTCTGTGAAAGGCTCACGTGGACCCAAGAAACTTTGGGTTCCTAAATCTGCTTAATTTTTGCAGGTTATCAGTGACGAGCAGTTTGATGAAGAATGGTACATAGACAGCGGCTGCTCACGTCACATGACAGGAAGGAAGGAAGAGCTAAGGGAGTTTCGATCACTTCAAAATGGTGGCAATGTCAAGTTCGGTAACAACTCTTATGGAACAATAAAGGGTTATGGGATGATAACCAATGGAGACTTCACAATAAGGAAGGTGGTGTATGTAGAAGGGATGCAGCATAATCTCATCAGTGTATCTCAACTGGTGGGAGGTACAGGTCTCAAAGTCTCGTTCGACGACGAAGGTTCAGAAATTATAGAGAAGAAAACCAACAAAGTAATTCTCAAGTCAGATCGAAAAGGTGAAATGTTCCCTCTAAATCTCAGACCAATCAAAGGGAATCCAGCCATATGTCTTTTGTCCAAAGCTCATTCAGACGAAAGTTGGTTATGGCACCGAAGACTTTCACATCTCAACTTCAAAGACATCAACAAGCTTGTCACCGGCGGTCATGTTCGAGGTCTTCCATTGATTAAGTTTGATCTAGAACACTTATGTGCTGCGTGTGAAATGGGTAAACAGAGTCGTCAAAGTCACCCAACCATCATAAACACCATGGTTATTGAACCACTTGAGTTGCTTCACATCGACTTATGTGGTCCATCATCAATCGAGAGCATTGGCGGTAACAAGTATATTCTTGTTATTATTGATGATTTCTCACGCTTTACTTGGGTATTCTTTCTAAAGCACAAATCTGAGGCGACTCCTAAGCTGAAGATCTTTATCAAGCAAGTCGAAGTACAACTGAGGAAAGTTGTTCGAAACATCAGGAGCGATAATGGACTGGAATTCAAGAACAAAGAATTTGAGGATTTCTTGACTGAAAAAGGCACCAATCATAATTTCTCAGCTCCCTATACACCTCAACAAAACAGAATTGTCGAAAGGCGAAACCACTCCCTGTGCGAGGCGGCCCGAACCATGCTAAGTTTTGCTTCTCTTCCCTTATATTTCTGGGCTGATGCTATTGCTGCACCATGTTTTACTCAGAATAGGTCTTATCTCAACAAACGTTTCTCTCTCACTCCGTATGAGATTATTAACAACAGGAAGTCGAATGTCAAGTTCTTTCACGTGTTCAGTTCCAGGTGTTTTATCTTCAACTCCAAAGAACATCACAACAAGTTTGATGTCAAAGCTGATGAAGGAATCTTTCTGGGATATTCTCTTACTTCAAAGGCATACATGGTTTTAAATAAACGTTCTAGAAGAATTGAAGAAACCTATTATGTGACGTTCGATGACAATTACGTCAAGAAGCTAAAGTCTACCGAAGAAGCAATTGGAGAGATTTTCTCTTGTTGGTCAAGTCACAGCCTCGATTGCTAATTTATTTGACCAATTCGTAGACTTATTTGATGAACCTGAGAAAGCCACTCTCTCGGAAGCCAAGGCAGCAGACAACAAAATCGATCATCTGAAGCAGATTATCGAAGATACAGCCAAACAAATGGGAGAAGGAGAACCAGTTCGAAACGAACCTCCTCAGAGTGGCACTTCGGTTGAGGGGGAGAATCAATTCCCTTCAAAACAACAGGACTCACATATTCAGGGGGAGAATCCAATCTTTGAAGCACCCGAAAGCCCAGCTACTCCCGAAAGTACAGTAGCACCAGAAGGTCCAAATCAACCTGAAGATCCAAATGATTCATCATCTATCGAGTCGGAGAATTCTGACATGTTCTATGATGATGATACTCAATCAGAATTAGAAGAAATGGTAAATGCTGAACTGGATCCATCCTATGATCCAAGTTATCCTCCACTCACCAAATGGACCAGAGATCATCCTACATCCCAAATAGTGGGTGACACATCAGAGAAAGTTCTAACTCGCTCACAACTGAAGGCGAAACAAATTGCTTTACTCTCCAAAGTAGAGTTATGCATGTTTAATTCCTTTGTGTCCAAAATTGAGCCAAAGACCGTCAATATTGCTCTCAATCATTCTGATTGGGTTCAAGCAATGCAAGATGAACTCAATGAGTTCGAAAGAAATAAGGTATGGCGTCTCATTCCATCACCGAAAGATGCCTCAATCGTTGGTCTCAAATGGGTATTCAGAAACAAAATGGATAAAGAGGGTAATGTGATTCGAAATAAGGCTCGTCTTGTGGTAAAAGGATACTGCCAGGAAGAAGGAATTGATTACGAAGAAACATTTGCTCCGGTAGCAAGGCTGGAATCTGTTCGAATATTTCTTACCTATGCTGCACACAAGAACTTCGAGGTCTACCAAATGGATGTGAAGTGCGCTTTTCTGAATGGGGAACTTGAAGAAACAGTTTACGTGGAGCAACCTCCTGGTTTCGTGAATGAAAAGCATCCAAATCACTGCTACATCCTAGATAAGGCAGTTTACGGTCTGAAACAAGCACCTAGGGCATGGTATGAAACACTAACTAAGTTTTTAATGATGTCTAAATTCAAACAAGGTTCGGTTGACCCAACCTTCTTTCGTAAAAAGGAAGGTAACCACCTTATGATAGTTCAGATCTATGTCGATGATATCATCTTTAGCTCAACGAATCCTAGCTTAACAGCTGAATTCAGAAAGTTGATGGAGACAAAATTTGAAATGAGCTCAATGGGTCCGATTAACTTTTTCCTTGGTTTAAATATTAGACAGGGACCCGAAGGCATCTTTATTAACCAGGAAGCATATACCAAGACTCTTCTTGCTAAATTCAACATGATGGGAGATTCAAAGGTCAAAGTCCCTATGGCGTTCGGTACCAAGCTCACACCATCCTTGGAAAAACCGGCCGTTTACATAACGCTATACCGCCAAATGATTGGTTCCCTGATGTACCTCACAGCTAGCAGGCCTGATATAATGTTTTATGTGTGCTATTGTGCTAGGTTTCAAGTGAATCCTCGTGAACCACACATGCTGACAGTGAAAAATATACTCCGGTATTTGAAGCGAACCACCTCTCTCGGTCTCTGGTATCCCTCAAACTCAGGTTTCTTTGTTCAAGCCTACTCAGATGCAGACCTTGGAGGATGTGGTTTAGACAGGAAAAGCACTACAGGAGGCTGTCAATTCCTCGACGGGAAGTTGGTGAGCTGGCAATCTAAGAAACAAACATGTGTTTCTCTGTCTACAGCCGAAGCAGAGTACATTGCAACCGCTTCTTGCACATCTCAAGTGATTTGGATCCAAAGCCAACTCCGGGATTATGGACTCAATATGAAAAAGATCCCACTATATTGTGACTTAGAAAGTGCAATTAGGATCTGTCATAACCCAGTGCAACATTCCAAAACCAAACATATTGCATTGAGGTATCACTTCATTAAGGATCATGTGGAAGACGGAAACGTAGAGATTCACTTTGTTCGAACTACTGATCAACTGGCTGACATCTTCACCAAAGCCCTTACTGAAGCAAGTTTTAATAAAATTCTACAAGGACTAGGTATGATGGAATCGAAGTCAGTACCAAAAACACCTTCTCAAAACTAAAAGTTGGAAGCGAAATAAACCGAACGTTTGGTCTATTTCGGATTCGGTTCGCATGGGTACCGAAATAACCGAACGCTCGGGTTCGGTCCTATTGCACTTATCTTCGCTTATCTCTAAAAGGTAGTTTCTTTGGTTGTAAACTTTTTGTACACTTATTTTCCAATTTTTTTCCAAACATTTTTTTCAAACCGAAATGAACCGAGCGTTCGGTCTATTTCGGGTTCGGTTCCAATTTTTTTTTGTTTGTTTTGGTTTTGTTTTTCTTTGAATCAAAATTTCATAAACTCCAAAAATATATTTTTTTGTTATCTTTACTTCTGTTTGTATTTACCGTTTGTGGCTGATCGATGGGGCAAGTATCATTCTCACACTTTTTAATAGCTAAGTGTCCCTAGAAGCATGCTGCTGCATGTTGTCCAAAGCCTCAACTGATTCTGAATAAAGCCTTACTGACCTGGTATACACAAACCTTGTCTTCCCAATTAGGCTATTACATTTATTCTAATCATGAGCTACCTTACTCTTTTCTCATATGAGATAAGAGTTTTCTGCTTAGTCATTATTTTAATAGTAGAGGTACTTTGGTTTCTTTACACCATCTAAAATATTTTTCTCCATCATATTCGCTTCATACAAGTAACCCTTGAGACTCTCAGAAATTACCACTGAGGTTTATGGTTACACAATTTCTGTGTTTATGATCTTAGCTTTGTGCCACTACGTGCTAAGTGAAACCCACAATTCAATACCTACTATGCATTGACGGTGAACAATTAAATTTGCTCTAGTTTTCACTCATGAATTAACGAATTCACCCAAGTGGTTGTACCATGAAATCTCTAATTTTTCTTTTTGTGTGATTCTTATGAAATTGTTAAATACCATAACATTTCTTCCCTTAGAATCCAATTAATTTTTTTTTGAGATTTCACCTAAAAGTATTTTCAACATATCACTTAAATATTCTCCAAACCTACTTGTTCAACAGACCACATTGGTCTCACAAGTACTTCAGTCGATTTCTGTCTTATGTCAAGATCAGGAATTCTGAACTGAAGCGAAAGCCTCCCAAATTAGCCTTATTAAAAGATGTCTTTCAATACTTCTTAATTAGTGCTTGATCGTAATTCAACGGGAAACTACACAAACACTTTAAGGTCTCTCTTGACTTTGAAGGAAGAGATTCGTGCCCGGGATCCACTGTTTCGTGTCTTTATTGACATCACAATTTCCCACATATGTGTTGCTTATTTCTTTCTCCTTGACACTCTATGCATGAAAATCTTTTTGTTTTTCCATAAATCTGGTTTCGTTAATTATAAGCTATTTTTTTAGCTCCGGGATCTAATGTTATATTCTAAACGAGATGTGGTTATTACTGCTACACGTGCTTACCTTTATCTATGAAGACAACTCATATTAAAAGGATAAGTTGCTGACTCAGCCGAAAGTCTAATCGTTTCAGTATTTCAAACGACACTTGATGGTAAGGCGTGTGAAACGGAATTGCTTTCGTATTTCAAATGACGCTTGATGGGAAGGCGTGTGAAACGGAAGAGTTTTTCTCTCTCCTGCGTAATCATAAGGGTTCTAAACTGTCACGCGTCAATCACCTAAGGAAACACTTTGTTTTTTTAAGAAGATTTGGGAGCAGATTCTTCTCTCTCTTCTACCCACGGTATAAAGGGTAAATCCTAAAGTCTTTTACCTCTTTCCAGTACCAAATATTCAGAGAGCAAGAAACGATCACTTTCTCCCACTGTTCATCATCTTCCCCAAAAACTACTATTCAATGGCGGACTCCTCTTTAGTTCATGCTACCTCCCACATTCTACCTATCCGCCCTCAACAAAGTCTGATCATTGATCTCACTCCACAAGTCTACGACGCTTTCATGTTCCCAATCCGTGGAGTGTCTCAAGCACTCTCCACTGGTTCCAGCACTAACCAAGGTCGAACTCGTTCCAATGGAGTGTTTGTCACAGATCTTCTCAACTGCCCACTATGACAAGTATGTCGATCGAATTTTCTTCGACATTCTTGATAACAAGTCCTCCATCTCCAAACAACGATTATGTTCGCTTCTAGGGTTTGAACCTGATGAGTCTAGGGTTAACCCTGAATCTATTCCTGTGGGACAGCTGTTCTCCATGTTTTACAACATGGGTTACACCGAGATTCTGACCACCGTTACAAAGTTCAAGAAATCATGTTTACCTCCTCAGTGGAATGGTTTCTTCACTGTGCTGTTCAAAGGACTATCAGAACGAAGTGCAGGTTCTGATGGGGCAAGCCGGCTGTTTATGACAATTCTCTATGGGCTATACCATGGCATCAATCTCGATTATGGATCGGTTTTATGGCAGCAGCTGATTCAAAGCCTTGCATCTACTTCTCGCCATTCTGAGATCTCTTATGCCAGATTCTGGACGCTGATCACAAAGTGGGCAATGGACAAATATCATGTCCCCGTCGTTGCCGATTCTCCACTCTCCACGATTGGAATTTTCCACACAACGAAGATCATAGTGTCTGATTCCTCCAAATTTCAGTTCGTTGGCTCAATCCCTAAGTCAATGTATGCGTGTGTTCCAAAGGAAAGTCGCATCATCAGAACTTACTAGGAGTTTCTTCGCTCAGGACCCAGAGAGCTCACTCCTGAAATGATTCAATCCATCCACAACGCTGACAGGCCTGCTCCCAGGGGAAAGAAACAAGACAAGGGGAAAGACAAGAAAGTTGTCAAAGGAGCGAAAGGTCCTTCTCCAAAGAAGCGAAAACCTTCCAAGGCAGCTCAATCACCTCCACCAAAGAAGAGGAAGACTCAGCCCAGGCATAAACTAATTCTTGCCTCTTCCTCCAGTGAATCAGAGGATGAGAGTTCAGATTCAGAAGAGTCACTTCGAGGTAATACTCCTCCACGTTCGCCTTCCCCTGAGGTACCTGTTTCATCTAAACCTGTCTCTCCTCCCCCAATCTCTATCTCTATTTCCATTCCCCCCATAAGCTCCACTACTCAAATACCACCCACCTCTATCCCTGTCCCACCTCCTATTTTCACAGAAGCCACCACCACAACCACCGCTGGCGTTTGAACCAACGTATCTGATACGGGGGCTCCTACTTCAGCACCCGAACCTACTCCCACTATAGAACACACTTCAATACCCGAACCTACTCCCTCAGCCGAACCTTCACCTTCGCCTTCATCTCCCAATCACTCAGCTGATGACGAGAGTTTTCTTGGAGGGGGAAGACATGACGTTTGACTCGGTCTACTATAGTCCGTATCAAGTTCAAAGTGATGATGACGATGATGCTCCAGTCACCAAGAAGCATCTCAAGGAACTTCATGAGAAAATCGATAGTCTCATTGCTTCCTCCTCCTCTTCCTCTCGGTCCACTATCTCAGAGGCTGCTATTCAGGGGCTAGTTGATTCGTTCACCAAGGCTCATGAAGCCTCCATCAACTCTACCACTGCCGCTATCGACGCCTCTACGAAGGCGTGTGATGCCGCGACCAAAAAAGTCGAAAAACTATTTGTTGATGTTAATACTCTTTTGCAGTCTTTACAGGGAGCCGCTGATTCCAAAGCAGCGAAGCTTGACTCTCTTGTCGAGAATCTGGCCACTTCATTTGCCTCCGAACTGCAGTCCTTTGCCGGTCTTCGTCATTCTCTCAATGATGACAATAAATCATTCCAGGCGACTGTTGAGGAGCGCTTGACAAAGCTGCAAGAAGATCTTGCTTCAGAGAACTCAGTGATGGATGCTCTCGCTCGCAAGAGTACTGCTCTGAAGGTCAAGAGTCTTCATCTTTTCCAATCAGAAAAGGAAGTTGCATCTCTCCGATCTGAGTGTGTGGTTATCTCATCGTGTGTTTTGGATGTCCACGCTGCCCTCTCCAACATCATCGAAGCACATGATCCTATCCTGAACTACTCTGTGAGGCGCACTCTAGCTGAGAAGCTTGCTCCTGCCCTTGCCCTACTAAGCAAACTTGAAGGGCTTCTTGAGTTCGCGGCCCATCCGAAACAAGGGGGAGAAGATGTGTCTCAACCGCCTCCTACTTCCACATCAACTAAAGCAACCGAACCTCCTCCAGCAGGTCAAGCCTCAGGTTCGGGTGTTAAAGACAAAGGGAAGAAGATTGCTGAAGACAGTGATGAGGATGATGATAAAGAGACCATCGCTGATCTCTTGAAGAAACAAGACCGGGAAAAGGATGCAGACATGAGCACTCGCGTTGCCAGAGAGGCCGAGGCGAACGAACGAAAAATGAAGGAGGCTCATGATCTTCTTGAGACTAGAAAAACTCTATTTCCTCCGTGGACTCTCGAGAAGCTTATCAAAGAAGCAATTGAAACTCCCAGCATCTTGTGGCTCGAACTAGGGATTTCTTTGGATCGGATCAATTCCGTCGACTCTCAGTTCGATATGCCACTGACCCGAAAGGCCTTCATTTTCCATGCTTTTGATCATGTTGTTGTTGTCCCTCATCCTCACCCAAAGGTTGATAGAGAACTTGTTGTATTCTATCTGAGGTTTGCTCAACCTCAGTATCAGACATGGAGTGCTCAGAAGATCATCAAAGATCGGGTCCTCAAACCGTTTCGTGAGGGGAAATTCACAAACGTTCGGTTCAAAGTGCTGAGGGGTTCTGCTAAAAATGAACATGTTATATCACTTGCTGATCTTCCCAACCTGAATCCACATGATTGGATTATTTTGCATAACATCCTCCTCACCAACGAAGCTGAGTATGAGCCAATCATCGATCACTTCAAAAGGATGCTTGTATGCTACATCATGGAGGTTGTCAAGATGGATCAGGAGATCGCAAGTATCTTCAAGAAAAATCCTACCATCTCTCCTGTTGGTTCTGCAAGTGATTTAAATATGATGCAGATGGGAAGAATCGACCCAAAGCGGAACTCCGTCATGTTCACAAGGAACGAAGGCCAAAAATGCCCGTTCGCCTTAGCAGATAAGCTCCTATACACCACTGCGTGCCTGGAACATGTTCTGGGGATCATTCATCGATGCAAGCAGAATTTAGCAGATGACAAGAAGTATTTTGACGACATGATCCAGTGGTACATTCGCTTCAGACAGACCATCATTGCCCTCATTCCACGTCTGTTTGAAACCACAAAGAAAGTTCCTGCAGCTGGACCCAACAAGCCGAAGTAGAAGTCTCGCTCCAATTGACGCAAAGGGGGAGATTGTAGGGTCCGATGGGTGTTGCGTCTTGGGCTCGTTCTTTAGACCATTTTTGTCTCTGGATTGGGCCAGTCCATCCGTGAGTTATTTCTAGGGTTTAGTATTTATAGATGCTTGCATGCATCTTAGTACGTAGATTTTGAAGTCGATTATTTGAAAGATATTATCTTTATCGTTTATAACCCTAATAGCCTCTACAGCGGAAGTTCTTTGTCGAGCTCTGCTGAGGCTTGAATCTATTGAATCATTCGACATATTTTGATTCATTCTTGTGCTTGATATTTCTGTTTAACGTTTCTGTGATTAACCTGTTCAAAGATCTAAACGATCAAAGAGTTTCTTAACTCTTCAAAACCGAATACCCGAATCATCCAAATTACATTATCCAACCCAAAATGAGTCCAAATCTCAATTCTTCAAGGGCCCCAAGCCCGCGATACCAAATCCCTGATCACTACTCCAAAATGGGAAACGATTCGAAACAGGGCGTTACATAACACGGTCTCCATAAATCGACGTACAAATACACTCCGAAAATCAACTTTATGCTAGCATCAGAGTCATCATAATTAGGGCTAGATCTAGCCCGATACAACAATGGTTATGGGTAGATTATAGGCAATATAGTGGCTCCATTATTTTTGTGGGTTATAAAATCCAAGCTTCGTCTTTCCAGAGAAGCGTTTGTTACGAACAAGGCTCCGACGAAGGGTGTTCAACACTGTCGAAGGGCTCAAAAAATTTGTTTGTTTTTGCAGATAGGTAGATATGAACCACCACTTACCTGACCACCTCTAAAGACATAGATCTAAAAACGCTAAACTCCGTCGTCGTCATACTTCAGTTCTGTTTGTTGCCAGCGAGAAGGGTTTGCAAGGATAGATTTGAGATATAGATAGACAGAGAGGGAAAGAGGCATCTTATTGAAAAATTCTCCCACGAGAGGCTCTGGTGAGATGGGTAAGTGCTCCAGTGATGAGTGAGTGGCAGTTCCAATGACAGTTGGGTGGCAACTTTGACGACAAGTGAATGGCATCTGAAAATTATGTATTTTAGATATTGCATGAGAGAAGGGGGATGGGGTAGAAGGTTGTATGTGGTATTTTAGTTTTGTTTTTCTTTTTAGTTATTATAATAAAAAAAGAAAATTGAAAACCAAAATAAAAAGGGCAAATTCGTCATTTTAAGTATTTTTTTTTAAAGATTTTGGACCAAAACCACAATAAAAACCTATTTTGAACCTGTCATTCTAATCCAAAACATTTCAGACCAAAGTGGCAATTTTCATAAGACAAGGACCATATTTGCATTTTTTTTCTGAACAATAATAACTATTGTTCATGAGTTCTACTTAAGGAGGGATATGGTTGGAAATGCAAAGAAAGTGAAGGATGTCGAAGGAAAACAGTGTTCCCAAGTTTCATTAATGGAAGAAAACTGAGGGGAAGGAAAGGATTTTGAAGCCATATTTCCTTTCAAATTTTCCTCCCAAATTGGGCGGATTTGGGAAGAAAATGAGGGAAAGTAAAATCTTTAAGCTTATTTTCTTTCCTCTCATTTCCTTTCATTTCCTCCGAACTCGGGAACACAGAATAAAGAAAATTTTCCTCCCCCCCCCCCCCCCCCCCCCCCCGCTCTTTCTGCCAATATTTTCCTTTCCCTTTCCTTTATTGAATTTACAATAAAACTCGGGAAAAAGGTGTTAAGATTGTATTTTGGTATATTAAAAGCATACCATTATTACCTATAATAGCAGGTAAAACCTGTTTTATGGGGTTTGAGTTCCACTATGACGTTCCTTATCTCTAGTGAATTCTCTATTTATCTTCTTTGGCCATATCAGATCTGGAATCGTGTTTTTGAGTTATTAGGTTTCTAAAATGAAGTTGTTTGATCATGTTCTTATGAAATATGATTTCAGATCTACCATCGTTTACCATAAAAATCAATTTTTGAAGCTTGGGTTTTTGTGTGTTCTTGTTCAACTTAGGAGGAAATTGAAATATGAAGGATGCAATCGAATTTAAATCGAGATCTGGAATCAAAATTGAAATATGAAAGAGGAAATCGATTTTAGGAACACAACTGCAAATGATTTTATCTTCATATGTGTTCATTTTCATCTCCCACCATTAGAAATCCATCTTTCATTTTCCCGATTTACCCCTACCACGATCCATGATTTCATTGACAATCATTTCACAGGTTCAATCTCATTGCTTCATATGATATCAAGAACAAGGAAGATGATCGATTATCCATCCAATGTGTGGTGTAAATTGGGAATGTTTGAATTTATTGGATGCATCAAAGAATAAGATCGCAGGTGAAATCCTTAAAATTCTTGTTAATCTTAGAAATTTCACCAGAGAAGATGACAGGAGATGTCGCAAGAGGTAAGAAATGTCGAAAATGTCGCCACAATGAAATCCCTAAAAGTCTTGTTAATCTTAATACACTTGTTTCTAATGGGACTCGGATGCTTGTACCTCATCCTCTTACTGCAAATGTTGTTAATTTTTTTTGGCTATTTAAAAATAAACATAATGCAGATGGCTTGTTAGCTTGATATAAGTCACGCCTCGTTGCCAATGGTCGTACTCAGTGACCTAGTATTGATTGTGATGAGACTTTCAGCCCGGTTGTCAAACCGGATACTATCTAGATTGTCCTCAACTTGGTTATTTCACACAACTGGTCGTTTCACCAGTTGGATGTGAAAAAATTATTTCTCCATGGTACCTACAAGAGACTGTCTACATGCATCAACCCCCGAGTTTTCATGATAGATCCTTTCTGGATTATGTTTACTTACTTTAGAAGTCCTTATATGGACTCAAGCAGACACCTCGAGCGTGGTATCATCGATTTGCTTATTTTTTTATAGGGTTCGGGTTCACTAACAACAAATTTGTTTCTTCTTTGTTCATCTACAGACAGAGTGCTCGGATTTCTTATTTATTGCTCTATGTCGATGATATTGTTTTGAGTGCTTCATCTTCCAATCTCTTACAACTGGTCATCACAAATCTTCGTTCAGAGTTTTCCATGACTAACCTGGGCACTCTAAACTATTTTCTAGGTATTGCAGTCATTAGAGACAACCATGCATGTTCTTATCTCAGCAGAAGTATGCCACTGAGATTCTTGATCATGCTAAGACACTTAATTGCAAACCTGCTCGCACTCTGATTGACACCTCAGCTAAGTTTGATGGCACATGACCTCCTGCCACTGACCCGACGCTTTATCGGAGCCTTGTAGGGGCTCTTTAGTACCTTACTTTCACAAGACCTGACATTACATATGATGTTCAATATGTATTCCTTTACATGCATAATCCATGAGAGCCTTACTTCACCACTCTTAAGTGCATTTTGAGAGATATTTGTGATGGGTTTTGAGCATTACAAACAATCTTATGTGTGCACGCAACCCTAATTTGCTTTGATCTATGTTTTCTCTAATTGAACATACAAGTATTGAACATCAAAAGGAAAACCCTAAGTACATTAGTATAATTTTGAAAATCATAACTATAGTTAGTAAACATACCTTTGATTGCTATGTTGCAATAACAATGAAAATCCAAGTCTTCTTCAACCTTGAGAGCAAGCGTCACAAGTGGCACGCCTCTAATGGTTCACACTCAAACTAAGCAAGAGGATGAGAGAGGAGAGAGGGGAGGAGTCTTGAGATATTCGGTTATCCTTTTAGGGTTTATAGTGGCCGAAAATGAGAAGCCCTATGGGTTTATTTATAGTGTAGATAGGATACATTGGATAACCCTAATTTGAATAAAATAATATTAATTAGAATTGGTAATTATCCACCTCCTTAATTATCTACTTAGGATAATATAAAACCCTAACTATCCTTTAGTAAAACCGTCCACCACCTTCTAGAAAGGTTCTGGAACCTCCTGCTCAACTATTGAACAATTGCACTTTAGTCCTTGCACTTTTAATTAATTCTTTTAATCCCGAAATTAATTCCAATTAATTTCTGATTAAATATTAATTAAATAATATGATTTGTAATTAATATATTATTTTCATAATACATTAATAAATCATTTATTTCAATTTATTATTCAAATAATAAATTCATCCTCTCTCCAAATGTCATATGAGGTCAACCCAAAAGGACTGTGCTACTATCAATTCAAGTATACGATGGGTTTTGGTCATAAGACATCCTATGTGCTCATACAAACCCTAATGCTTGGATCTAGGTTTCTCTATTGTACATGCAAGTTATCCAAGACTATAAACCCTAATTCTAGCATATGGAAATCGATATTAACATATAATTAGGTTTATGATATTACCTTGATTGTTATGTAGCAATAACAATCCAATTCCTCCTTGAATTGACTTTGGAAGGCTTAGAGTCACAAGTGTCACTCCTCTAATGGCTTATAAACACCAAGAGCAAATGGAGAAGGTATAAAGAGAAAGGGGAGGTATTGAATTCGTTCCTAAGAAGCCTTAGGGAAGGTCTGGCCGGATTCATGAGTCAAGGGGTGTTTATATAGGTGTAGAGATAGGGTTTCAGTCATTATCCTTATCTAGTTGCTTGTCCACCAAGCAACCCATAAGATAATCCTTGAATCCGTATCATAGTTGAATTCTAAGGCCTTATCACCTTAAATTCGTCCAACCTATTAATAAGATAATCCTTACCTTATTTTGTAACTATCACATAATTACAATTCAGCCCCTTTAGTTTAATTAATTACATTTGATCACAAAATTAATTCTTAATTAATTATTGACCAATATTAATTAAACAAATATGATTTCTCCTTTAATATATTATTCTTATAACATATTAATAAATCATAATAACCTCTCTCTCTATTTATTTCTCCAATCAAGTTGCTTTGGTGAAGGCAACCCAAAAGGACCATGCACCATCGGGTCAAGTACATACCAAAATAGTTATGGACTTAAACACTAATCCAACAGTATATACCATTTATAGTTATGGGCTTAGACACCTAATCCAAAAGTTTCCCACTTGGATAAGTCTAATAACTATAATTTCCAATATAACTTCAAAAATTGATTAGAAAATTGTAGCTCTCAAAGCCGATGTTGAACTCTAACCTAGTCAGTTACGTGTCCTAAGATAAGTGATCATATAATCCTCCGTTCTGCAAGATATCATGTGGACAAATGACATGGAACATAATCATTCTCATTGTCCAACAGTTTGTTTCCTGATTTTTGATTTGTAATAACAAAGAACTACTAATCGAACACATCAATTTAGTCCTGGTCGGGCCTGACACTATAAGTCAACACCAAATCATCGAGGGGCCCAAGATATCGCTTTTCATGTTAGGGAAAAAGGAATAGATAAACTTTGACTTATATGCTTGCACTATTTACTCATCAAATCATGTGCAACAATACGTTTTATAACATCAAGTTACTGATGCGTTTACGTATTATCAATGCACCACCAACTTCTAAACAACAACTCATATATCTCCGTTTAAAGATTATAAGATATTATCATCTCATAATTACTCGTGATAAATTCCATGATGTAATTCTATGAGCGTGGGTTAATCCAATACTTAAATTATCCATTTCAAAACTACTCATGAGTGTTGCACCAAACCATTGCTATGTCTAAACTCTTTCGACGATCTATAATGTAATTCATGATAGTCTTGATTCATTACTTACTTCCAAAAGTATGATCGATTGTGGATGTTTTGAATAATCTAATTATTCAGGAAGTAAAACAGGCAAAATGAAACACAATAATAAAAATTTAACAAAAGATATTAAATAATACTCATAAATAAATCCCCATTATTTATTCATCAAATTTCAATTACATTTACTTTGTTACAAGTTTCTAAATATCTATCTAACTACTACAACTAATATCACCCTTCAGACCAATGCTCCTCGCATGTTGAACGTGCTTAACCCTACTCAGACCCTTTGTGAGGGGATCTACAGGACTTTCTTCTGATGATACCCTCTTCACGACGATGAGTCCTTCTTCTATCCTATGCCTGATAAAATGGTATTTTCTGTTGATATGTCTCGATCTGCCATGATCTCTTGGTTCCTTTGTCGTGGAAATCGCTCCTTCATTTACACAGACATCTCCATTGGCTCCTTTATGGATGACATAACTCCAAGATCTCCGATGAAGTTCTTCAACCATATAGCCTCCTTTGATGCTTCGCTTGCAACTATGTACTCTGGTTTGCAGGTAGAATCAGCCACGGTCTCCTTGTTTGGAATTTTTCCAAGTTACTACTCCTCCGTTAAGGGTAAATACATAGCCATATTGAGAACGAAAGTTGTCTCTATCTGTTTGAAATTCGGTGTCACTATACCTAGTTACTCTCAATTCATCACTGCCACCAAGCACAAGGACCCAGTTCTTAGTTCTTCGTAGATACTTAAGAATATTTTTCACCGCTATCTAATGAGTTCTACCTGGATTTCCCTGATATCGACTAACCATGCTCAAAGCAAAATCCATATTAGGGCGAGTACATGTCACATCATACATGATGGAACTCGACTAATTTCTACCAACTCTGCATCAGTACTTAGACTCAGAGTCTTTCTAAGTTTGGTATTACTCTGGATAGGCAACTTTCCTTTCTTGGAATTCTCCATGCTAAAACGTTTTAACACTTTATCAAAATATGTACTTTGACCAAGTCCAATTAGTCTTTTACTCTTGTTTCTGAAAATTCTTATCCCTAGAATATAGGCAACCTCTCCCAGATCCTTCATAGCAAAACACTTTCCAAGATAAGATTTAACTTCTTGCAAGGTTGGAATGTCATTTCCTATAAGGATTATGTCATGAACATACAATACTAGGAAGGTTACTATACTCCCACTAGATTTGACATATACACAAGATTCATCTTCACTTCTAGAGAAGCAAAAATCTTTAACCTTCTCGTCAATGCAAAGATTCCATCTACGAGAAGTTTGTTTCAATCCATAGATTGATTTCTCAAGCTTACAAACTCTATTGGGGTACTTAGCATCCACAAAACCCTCCGGCTGACTCATGTAAACATCCTCAGCCAACTTCTCATTAAGGAAAGTAGTTTTGACATCCATCTGCCAAATTTCATAAACATGAAATGCAGTTATGGCTAGCATTGCCCTAATAGATTTAATCTTAGCCACTGGTGAGAAGGTCTCATCATAGTCAACCCATGGGGTTTGAGTAAAGCCCTTTACAACCAGTCGATCCTTGAAAGTGTGCACCTTTCCATACATGTCAATCTTCTTCTTGAAGATCCATTTGCACCCAACTGTCTTACGACCTGGTACATTGTCAACTAAATTCCAAACTTGGTTGTCATACATGGACTTAATCTCGCTGTCCATTGCCTCTTTCCACTTGGCAGAATTAGGGCCCGCCATAGCTTCCTTGTAGTTAGAAGGTTCATCCAAATTTATTAGTGTACTATCACTGGTAGACGTATCACCATCTGTAGTAATATGGAAACATAAAACTCAGGTGGCATTCTAACTCTACCGGAACGCCTCAGAGGTAATGACTCGTCAATTGGTTCAAATGGAATTTTTTCCTTAGGGTGAGTGCTAGTATTAGAGGCTCCTTCATCGTTTGACTCCTGAATTTCTTCAAGATCAATAGTACTCCCATTGTCCTCTTTGCATATGAGCTCTCTCTCACGAAAGACTCACTTTCACGCTACAAAGACCGTGTTGTTGTTGGATAAGGTGTCTAAGTCCATAACTTATTTGGTACATACTTGACCCGACCCGGCATGGTCCATTTGGGTTGCACTTCACCCAAACGATTTATGGATAATTTTATGAGAATTGTATACTTACGATTTATTAATATATTATAAGTTATAATATATTAATATGAAGTCATGTTATTTAATTAGTTTTAGTCTTAAATTAATTATGAATTAATTTAGAGATTAAAAAGAAGACTGATTAAATTATGGGCTATTATATTTTATATAGTGTGGGCTAATACTCATTTGTTAATGGGCTAAGCTAATATGAAAGTCCATGGATGATCCATGGAGCTTTTAACCCATGGATCCTTGGAAAGGAAAAGACATGGGTTATTAGGGTTTCACCCTAACCATGCACACTATATAAAGAAGCATATGATGCAAGAAATGACACTAGGAGTGTGAGACTTAGTGGTGGCCGATTCCACAAGAAAGTATACTACTCTCTCAAAGTTTTCCAAGAGTTTGTGGTGATTTGTGATTCCATTTGAGGCATTCACACTATTGGTGCTTGGCTCTCAAACTCCAAACAATCAACCATCATCAAAAGGTATGTATTTCTACTAGTACTTTTATGATTCATAATCCTTATGCTATGCTAGTTAGGAAGAAACCTTGGAAGTTATTAGTTGCATGTATTTTAGAAGAAAACATAGATCCAAGGTTTATTAGGGTTGCATGCACACTTAGGAAGTGTTAGATTGCTCAAAACCCAACAGTTGTCACTAGGTCTGTAGAACAAATATCCAAAGGACCTTTACGGGTAACCGATGAAAATACATCTCTTACTACGAGGTTAAATCTTGTTGTGAGTCTCTCATCTAACGAAAGCTTCACAACCCCAAACCTTGATATGTGCCAATAAGGGAACCTTCCCTGTCCACATCTCGTGAGGTGTTTTGGCAACCTTCTTTGTTGGGACAAGATTAGGAATGTGGGCGGCAATCTCTAAGCCACACCCCCAGAATGAGACTGGAAGTGAAGCTTGACTCATCATGGAACAAACCATGTATAACAAGATTTAATCACACCTCTCAGCCACTCCATTAAGTTATGGTGTCCTAGGAGGTGTCAGTTGTGAAACTATTCCACATTGCTTGAGGTAGTCGTAGAATTCGATACTAAGATACTTAGCACCTGTATCGGATCTGAGCATCTTGATCTTCCTATGAAATTTATTCCCAACATCCTATTTTAATTCTTTGAACTTTTCAAAGGTTTCTGACTTATGCTTGATTAAGTAGATATAGCCATATCCGTTATAATCATCAGTAAAAGTTACATAGAAGCGATTTGCATCCCTTGTGGTGGATTTAAAGGGCCCATACACATCTGTGTGTATGAGATCCAACAATCCTTCACCTCTTTCACAAGAACCAGTGAAAGGTGATTTAGTCATCTTTCCAAGTAAACAATACTCGCACGTATCATCTAACCTTAAGTTAAACGATTCCAACACTCCATCATTTTGGAGTTGAGCAATGTTTTTCTTGTTGTTATGTTCAAGACGACAATGCCACAATCATGCTTTGTCTAAACCATTAGACGTATGAATTTGTAAAACACGATTACCTAAATTGTATACAACCGTCACATTTTCATACACGCCATCACAAGCTAAAGCTTCAAAATAAAATACACCATTTTTATAAGCATAAATAGATCCATTCACATTATCAAAAGAATATCTAAAACCTTGTCTATATAAATCATGAAATGAAATGATGTTTCATGTCATCTCTGACAAGTAGCAACAATTGTTCAAATCTAAACATAACCCACTACTAAGCATTTAGTTGTAAACTCCAATCTTGGTAATAGGGGATGATCTCCTATTGCCCATGATCAAGTTCATTCTCCCATGCTCTACATCCTCACATTTTCTTTGTAACGCCACAAATTACAAGACATATTTTTTTCATTTTGAATTCTCAAAATATTACTCATAACTTCAAGTCATCAGGAAAATTGTAAGTTATTATCAACACAATATCAGAGTATCCCAAAATCCTCAAATCTTCATAAACCGACAGATATGTACAATCATGCCTCCGCCTTCCCGGAATCTACAGAAGTACCTGAAACACATTTAACTCAACACGGTAAGCATGGAGCTTAATGAGTTCCCTAAAATACCACATACATAAACAATAAGCCTCTCATGGCTATATCTCGGTATGGACCCTCCGGTTATGTGTCTCAGTGAAGACCCTCCGGTCTCACGATTCAGTATGGACCCTCCGGTCATAGCTCATCATATATACAGAATAATATAATAGCATAAGTCACAAATACATAATGCATAATAACACATAAAGCAGATAAGACCCTCCGGTCAGTAATACAAATAAGACCCTCCGGTCAATAATATAAATAAGACCCTCCGGTCAACAAAATAAATAAGACCCTACGGTCAGTAACACAAATAAGACACTCCGGTCACTCATGCATTACAACATAGGTAAATATAGTGAGAAGAATCACCTCAACCGATACACAAGAAATCCTACATTGTCGTTGCTGCTGCGCACTGGCTCTTGAACTGGCCAAAACAACCCAACACCAAAATCAAAAACTATGTAAGGCTACACCCCAACACTAACCCAAGGATGGCCCAACTAAACAGGCACACTCATTGGGCCCATAAAGGCCCAAGACCAAAAAGGTCCACATAGATCCACTAACGGCCCAACTTTCCAAATTTGGCCCAACCCCCATATAGGCCTTGTCCTAAGCCCAAAGCTTCTCTTAGTCCAACAATACTCCATGATGGCCCAGAGGCCCAACAACAAGTCCAACAAAACATCCCAAGGATGCGAAGACCAAAACGCAATAAGCCCACAGTGAGACTACGCGGGGTGTACTCCCCTGGTACGCTCAGCGTACACGCGACTCCTGGTCGGGGAAACTAGACCAATACGCGGGGCATACTCCTCAGGTCTGGAAAATCTATTTTCGACTTAACCACTTCAGCCCAAAGCATCCAAACCTCAGGGAAGCTTCATTACAAGCTCCTAACAGATAAAGTTGGCGACTTTATCAGTTTGCATGTCTTAATGGGACCCAACTCCAAAAATAACCATTGAGACTCTCTTAAATCGTCTTAACACATGCATGAAGAGGTCTAGACGACCAAGTTCTTATTTTTATGAATCAAGGCAACCCAATACACTTAAAAGGACAGGAGATTTTCTCTGGAGTTAACCAAACTCATAAAATTCCAATCTTGGGACATAAAATCCTAAAAATAGACCCAAAATAATAACTACCACAACAATGAGCAAGTTTCAAACTTGATACCTCTGGAGGATGCACCAACAAGAGTATAACTCAAATCCACAAGCTAGATGCACAAGCTATCCTCTTTCTAGACTCCTTCTTTAACAAAAGCTTCACCAAAAACACTCAAATAAGCCACCACACTCACACAAGCTAGGGGAAACGATATTAGGGTTTGAGAGGGCTTGGAGACTGGAAATTGTGGCTGAAAATGAGGCCATCATGTTCCTTAAATAG
Organism: Lactuca serriola; assembly: GCF_051521515.1. Taxonomy (NCBI): domain Eukaryota; kingdom Viridiplantae; phylum Streptophyta; class Magnoliopsida; order Asterales; family Asteraceae; genus Lactuca; species Lactuca serriola. Next base: position 110,657,582 of record NC_136415.1, read on the forward strand.
GGTCACCTCAAAATATTAGAGTTTACACTCTGAGCCTAGTACGCCCAGCGTACCCTCTGTTACACCCAGTGTACTAGGAGGCCTCTGCATTCATGCTACGCACATGATTACGTCGCGTGTACACAAGTGTATGCCACATGTACTCAATTGCCACCCATTTCTCAATAAGGACTAAACTTACCAAAACTACAAATTATCATAACTTCTTTGTTATAAGTCTGTTTCCAACGAACCTTATATCCACGGAAAGGTGGCGAGAAGACATATGCTTCGAGCAACTCATCACAGCCTCAAAACTCCACAAACAAAACCCAAAATTCATAAAAGATCAAGCCAACGCCTTCACCGATATTCTTGGGCTCTAAAGCACAACCCAAACCCTTTCATCACACAACCTACCTTATCCATATCCAAAAAGGTCATAAACCTTTCTCCTTCAAAGCCTCAAAACCTTCTCATACTCGGATTACGACCCACGATCCTTGAACTGCAAAACAATCCGAAATAGGATGTTACATTCTTAGCCCCTGAAAATCAGAAAAAATGTCAAAACCACATCCTGTATTAAGGACCCAAGAATGAGAATATGATGAGTTTTTAGATAAGATAATGTAAATACCTGTCGAGGTTGGATTCACTTTGCCATCCTTAATATCTTACAAATATTTTAGGCAGCTTCGTTTCCAGTGCCATTTGTCATGGCAGTAGAAGCAAACATACTCTTTGGATCAAAGGCGGGAGGAGCGTCAGAACTGGCTTTTCCTTTGGGTCCATTTCTTTTGGACCCAACTTGGGACTTTCCCTTACACTTCTGTTTGGGAGGATCTTTCCCTTTCTTCCCTTTTCCTTGATCTATAGCCAAGACAGGAGCAGCAACATCATGAGTGGAGACAATACTTTTTCCCTTTAGTACACTTTCAGCCGTTTGCAGTAGGTTCTGAAGTGGATCCAATGTGGTCTTTTGGTTGTTCATATGATAAGTCATGGTAAGTGAATCATAACAACTGGGGAATGAGTGCAATACTATATCAATAGCCAATTCATCATCGAAGTTCACATTAAGCTTCAGCAAGCGTTCCACGTATTGTTGCATTCGTTGCACGTGGCTACTGACGGACTCTCCGTCTTTCATCTTGCTGGTGATGAGGGACTTTACTACCTCATATTTCTCTTGACGAGCTCGTTGGTGGTACTTTTCCACCAAGTCCGTGTTCATCTCATACGACCATTAATCCTCGTAGAACCTTTGTAGCTCAGGAGTCATAGTTGGCACCATGATGTAAACAACTTTTGTTGCATCATTGTAGTGAGTCCTATACTCAACTACTTCTTCAGGAGTAGCTTTTGTTTCATCAATATCGAGAACTTCCTTTTCGAGCACATACTCCTTGTCCTCGAAACATAGAGCCATCTTGATGTTTCACATCCAATCATTATAATTGGTGCCATCAAAAGTAACCCTCGAGCAGATGTTCAAGACTAAAAAGTTGTTGGAGGAGGAACCAGAAGCATCGTTGGAAGTTGACATCTTAAAAGGAAGAAGGACATATTTTGGTTAGATAAGAGTGTTCCTCAATATAACACCTAAATGAAATATTAAGGCTAGGATCCAACTAGATATTCCCCAACTTAGAACATGGATGCCGAAATCTAATTGTGAAATTAATAAAGGTAGGTAAATGACGATTTACCAATTTCACCAAAAAAACGAAATTTAAACAAATTAGGTTTTTAATGAAATTCCTAGATCTTTTGAGCTTCATTGAATTATTCAATGGCATGTTTAATCTCGATTATGCTCTTCCATTTGTGACTGGGATATACCGAGGATCACAAACAAGATGTGAATAACCATGCAAATTAGCTTGGTACTCTTGATGTCATTTATCATCTAATTAATGTGCCGGTTAACCACACGCGCTCCATCAATCAATGATAATTTACGAGACACCCATTGCCACCCTTTATTAGTCCATATTAGTGTGTCGGTTAACCATACACGCTCCAATAACAACTTATATAAAGTGCAATGTGCAATTTCATGGATTAACATCAAATTCACATTTTTCCTAAAGTAACTAAGATTGAGAATTTTATAAAAACATTTAGTTACTTTATTAATTTCATTATACTTATTAATGAGAATTATTTATCCTATCAAACCCGTTCGGCTAACGACCCTCCACCAATCAAGGGAGCGGTGGGTAAAAGTGGCTACCCAATGGCAGTCATTTTATAGGTCGCTTCCTTAAACTCCCATTATAAACCGGCTTTGTGAATAAGGTTTTGGATTAGTGTCTAAGCCCGTAACTATATTTGATAAGTACTTGACCCGGTTGTGCATGGTCCTTTTGGGTTGCCTTCACCAGAGCAACATGATAGGATGATTTATGAATAAAGAGGTTATTATGGTTTATTAATATATTATATGATTAATATATTAAAAGAGAAATCATATAGTTTTCAAAATACTAGGGTTTTATAATCTTTTTAATTTTGAAAATAAAAAATTAATTAAATTTAAAAGAAATTGATTTAATAATTAACCATTAATTAATTTATTAAACCAATTGAGGATTACCCAATTAAATTAATCAAAATAATTTAACCTAATCCCCTCCCCTAATTTTCGAAAAACAAGGGAGGGATATTCAAAATTTATAATTATCCAAATAATCACATAAAGAGATAATTACTAAAAATAAGAAAACCCTATCATGAAACCATAATTTTCGAAAATCACAAATATTGGGGAGGAAGGCAAGGGTTTCAATCCTTGCCTATTTCTAAAATCAAGAGGGTTTAGGAAACCCTGATTTTTGAAACTTGTAGGACAAGGAAAAGGGTTACAACCCTTTTCCAAATTTCCGAAATCTAGGGTTAAGAAACCCTAATTTGCGAAAACCCTAAGTCTAAATGGTATATTTTCCATAAACCCTAATTGATCAAATTCAATTGAAAACAAGTCAAGGCTCTGATACCACTGATGAGTTTTGAGCATAAAAAATAATCATATGTGTGCATGCAACCCTAATTTGATTTGATATATGTTTTCTCTAATTGAACATACAAGTATTGAACATCAAAAGGAAAACCCTGATTGCATTAGTATAATTTCGAAAATCATAACTAGAGTTAGTAAACATGCCTTTGATTGTTATGTTGCAATAACAATGAAAATCCATGTCTTCTTCAACCTTGAGAGCAAGCGTCACAAGTGTCACACCTCTAATGGTTCACACAAAACTAAGCAAGAGGATAAGAGAGGAGAGAGGGGAGAAGTGTCACACCCCGCTAAAGCGGAAACACGAGGCGTGGCAATACAAAGGGTTTCATAGAAAAAGTTTAAAGACAACACCAACCATAATATTAAAAATCATTACAAATTTACAACGGGTTTGTGTGTGAAATCCTACCACCATCATCATCATCAAAACCGTGAGTTTTTGTGAGTGTATGTTTATGTGTTCATGATCTTTCATTAGAATGGAGTAGAAGATGGAGAAAATCCATGAAAAACAAGTAAAACTTGAAGGAAAAGAGAAAGAAAATGAATGATTTTCGGGTTTACCTTTAAGAACACCTCAAGATGATTAAGATTTAGAGTTCATGGTGTGTTCTATGACCCATTTTCTGGAGAAGTTCGTGGTTGAGGGAAAGAGGAAGAGAGAATAGAGAGAAAATGAAGTGAGGGAGTGTGAGAGAGAATGAGATGGAGTGGGTGAGTGAAATTGATTAATGACTTGGGTAAATGGTGTATTGGGGGGGGGGGGGGGATGAGTCGGATTTTTGGGAGGAGGAGAGAGGGTTTCTCTCTCATAAATCTCATTCAAATCATGTAACACTTCGGATTCCCAAGTATTATTTTATTCTTTATTTCTGGGTGATTGTGAGGAGACTCGGCGAGTTGGAGTCCAAACTCGCCGAGTAGGATCCCGGTTTTGTACGTGGGTTCGCGTCTGGACTCGGCGAGTCCATGCTGTTTAATGAAACCCTAATTTCCAGGGTTTGAGACCTATTTAAAGGGGCTTATGGCCGTCATTTGCGGCCACCAACCCCAGAAAGAAACCCTAAAGAGATTTTGAGCATTTTGGGAGAGAGAAGAGGCCATTGTTGACCTTTGAAGCTTTGTTTGGCAAGGCAAAGGAGATTCTAGCTAAGAGGAGGCAAGGGAGGTGGACATCCTTCGATTTTGGAGCTCAGAGCATCATCTTGGAGGTATATTTTGGCTTCCTTTTCTATTGTCATGATAAACATGGGGGTTAGGGTTTCTTGACCCCTTTGTTGGTTAGATTTGATGTCCATTTCGTCCCTATTTGTGATGAGGCTTGAGATGAGATCCATAGAGGTCCAGAGAAGCTTTATTCCTTAAGCTTTATGAGGATTCATGGGAGTTTTGACCTAGAGTTATGAGATATGGGACTAAAACATCATCTAGGAGCAAATAGTTGTTGTTTGAACACCAAGGTTTGGACTTTACGTGATTATCATGCCTGGGGAGGCCAGATCTATGATTGTATGGAACAGATCTGACCTCAGAAGTGAGTTTGAGTTATGCATGGCATGGACTCGCCGAGTCTGAAGAACAGACTCGACAAGTAGCATGAAGTTTGCCCGTAACCACTCAGCGAGTGGTCCTGTCGAGTTGAGGGGTCGACTCAGTGAGTCACGGAGAGTCAGGGGGAACTGAGTCAAGCCGGAACTCGCCGAGTTGTTCTTGAGACTCGGCGAGTTGAGTCGTGGTGGCCCCGCGATTTATGCTAGGTGAAACTCGTCGAGTCAGAGAAATACTCGATGTGTCAAGAGAGGATTCAAGGGAATCAGTGGACGCGCATAGACTCGTCGAGTCGCCCTAGTGCACTCGCCGAGTCCGGTTAAAGTTGACCGTTGACTTTTGTTGACTTTTAGGGTTTGGTTAGACATGTGGCCTTTGGGCCAAGAGAGGGGTAAAATGGTCTTTTACCCTTAAAAGGGTGCCAAGAGAGGGTTGATTTTAGTCTCGAGAGTTATATTCATGAAAGTATTTGCCTTATGTGTTAGGCGGTGGCGAGTTCGAGATTCATGTGTGGGGATATCCGCTTTTTGCTTTCCAGGTGAGTCTTCTCACTATACTTTATCTTGAGTAGGTAACCAGAGTTATGTGACAGAGTATTTGTATGTTATGTATGTTATGTGTTGTACTGCATTATTTCTATGTGATTTATGATGTGCATGTTTATAGAGTTAGAACCGGAAGGTTCCCAGAGTTAGAACCAGAGGGTTCATAGAGTAGGGTCCATGGACCCACAAAGTTATAGTCTCGAGTGGCTAATATGTGTTATGTGTGGTATTTTGGGGAACTCACTAAGCTTCGTGCTTATAGTGTTTTGTGTTATGTGTTTCAGGTTTTCTCTTAGGATCACGGGACGGCACCGGCTCGATTGTACACACCAGAGAAAGAGTCATGTTTTGAGGATCCTGGTTTATTAAGCAAGTGAAAATGAAGTTATGTTGTTGTAATTCGATTATGACTGGAATTTTAAGAAAAGTGTTTTTAAGAATTAACGATAATTTTTAAATGAAAAATTGTTTTGAAATTTACGGTGTTACAAATCATTTTCCCCAATTTTTATAAATTTCTAAAGTTTTTATAAAATATGCTTAACCTTCACATTGTTTTATAAAATCCTTGATTTTCCACTTATAAAATAAGGATAAATGTTGGTACATTAAACTATAATTTCCTTGATTATATTTCCCAACTTGATTATTTTAAGATAATATTATAAGTTTTATAAAAAATTTTATATAATTCTTGATGTTAAACTCTATAAAATTTAGGTTTTAGGTTTTTTAGGGTTTTTGGAGTTTAATAAATCTTTGGATATCAAAGTGAATTGTATTTTTGAGACTTCAAATTTTATGGTATTATAACTCCTTTATAGTTATAAATAATGTTTGTAATTTATTTTTATCGGTTTATTGGCATTCTATGTAGTGATTCCGAGATTCAAGCGAAATTGAGGAATCAAGTATACTAGTCCTAGTCTTCAACTTTGACTTAAGTTTCTATGAGACTTTGACCTAATTCCTACTTCTAGGTCAAGTGCATGATGTGTGTATGATTCATGAAATGGTGTTCGAGTCAAAGAGTGACCCGAATATGGATAGCCTCTACAGTTAACTAGTTGTAGAATTCACATATCAATGTGAAATCTAAGTATACTATCCATTGATTTTAATTGTTTTCAAGTTTCTAGTAGGTTACAACTTAGCTTCTGGTCACTAAGTCTAGTATGTGTCGTGCCTATTTGTGCAACTAAGTTTATTCAAATCTAGAACCGACTCGAATTTTGACAGTTGTCACATTCTCCCCCGGTTGAAAGAATTTCGCCCCGAAATGCAATTCATGATGTATTCTATTAAAACTCAGTCGAATACAATTGTATAGTTGGAGAGATGGTAACTTGAAGAGATCTTTGATTATTTTGGGTGAATTTCTCAAGGGAAGAGCCCAATTCTTTAGTTATAATCAAATTAGTGTTTCCATAATTCGAGTTTTACGGTCGAGATTGTGGGAAGTTAGGATCATGGAAATCATGATCCAACCATGGCGACCTATTCGAAAAAAATCATCTAGTTAGATATTATTTGAATTAAGAGAGCGGCATAAGTTTTGCTGATACACCAACTACACTGAGCGTTAAATCCGCATTGATCCTTAAGTTGCATTCTAAATTAGCACTAAGTGTAAATTCGCCGCCTAATAAAGAAGAGATTAGGAACAATTTGTTCACTTCTGGGTTGGCTACTAAATTTGGAAAAGATATATTTTGAAATAAGAAGGGGTAGCACGAATGAAAGAGAAGCGATTGAGAGTAAGTTCCTAAAAATATGTACTAAGGGTAGGTAACGAAGTTTTGGTACATCTCAAATGTAAAGGATAATTAAGTGTCGTCGACAAAATAAATTATGAAATGATTGAGCATCTCCGAGGCTATAATTACTATTATGGTTACTCTTACAATAATAAAACCTTATTCGAAGAATAAATATATTTAGAGAGTCATTGGTGCAAATGGAGGCGATAAAAATTTATGATAAATTAAATCACATTGTGTATATAGCATTTTAAGTGTTTAGAAGTGATTAAAAATATCACTGTTATCAAAATGTGTTTAGAAATGATAATTAATCTCACTATTATCAAAATGTGTAATAATTCCAAGATAATGAAGATACATGTGTGGCGATCCAACAAAATAGTAAAACAATATAAAGATTAATTAAGGTTAAAGGTTTAAGGCGTCATTAAAGGAATTTGTATAGAAATATTTGTATTAAACTTTTGAGAAATTGTCCAATTGTCTAAGTCAGGACAAATTCAAGTTTACGAGGAGTCAGAAAACTTATGAAAACAAGTTTGAGAGTTTAGGAACTCACTGAAAATTGCAAAGTAAAATATTGTTTTAAGAAAGGTGTAAAAATGTTAATCTTTGAAAATAGTGCATTCATACTTTAGTGTTTCTACAAAAACAATCATTTAGAGAATAGATAATCGTAAAATTCAAAACTTTTGATGTATTTAAAGAAAAGAAGAAACATAAGGAAATATATACTTCGCATATATTTTCCTGATATAGAAAAATTATAAGCATAAGAGTATTCATCTTGTGTATTAATTATAAGTAAAAAATACAATGAAAATTGCATTTTATATCAAATTTTTTTGATTTAGAACGAAAGAGCAAATGTAAATAATGATCACTTGTTTATAGATATTTCAAAATAAAAACAAGATGTATATGGTAAAAGGCGTAATTGAATATATCAAAGTTGACTAAATCAAAGGTATGCCTCATGAATATACGTGAATTAATCGCTCAAAACGAAAGGGTAGACTTCTAGTCTGTATGTGTACGAACATGATACCAGGAGAAGCAAAATAGACAGAAACAAAGTTAGAGAATGTATTATGTTGCTATTATGGTCGTGCGAGATCTAAAATCAGAAGGAGATTGAGAAATCAAGTGTTGGGGAAAGAAAAAGAAGGTAGCAGCGATGATTGCTATTGTTAAAATTTTAAGATCAATAATTATATGTAGATTTAAAACCAGATTGAGATATATTTCAAACTTCAATATTTGATGTATGTTGATGATTAAATAGAGATGTGGAAGTTTTAAAGTATTTGCTAAGGTTTGCTAGAAATTCACGAGTTATCTATTAAGTTAAACTCCAATTGTGAAAAAGAAGAAGCACTACAATTGGTAATTGAAAATCTGATAGTTTTGACCTTTTTTACTGGGGTCCAACAAAGGTTAGAACAAATAAGGTAAAGACTTAACATATTTAGATGAATAATTGTGCATTGTCAAAACTGTGTCGCTGGAAGTTTAAAAGTGAACACTAAGTTTTGCAATGCTGTAAGTTTTATAAACACTGATTATAAAACTAATTTGAAATAAAATAAACAATTGAGGTGTGTTGGATATTTAGGAATTAGAGATATCTTAGAAACATGTGTGAAGTAGAAACTTGCAGAAATATCATATTGGGTTTCAAGAAAACACACTTAAGTAATGTATAATGCTTAGATGAGAAAGTGGTCAACCAAAACAAAAGTGGTTTGAAAGACCCAATGAAGCTTTTACACATAATATGAACTTCAATGTCATATGTTTAAGTTTTATAGTATAGAGTCTAAATACTTTTATAAAAAGAAAATGTTTCTAAGTTTTTCGAAAACGTGCCAAAATGGTAAGCAAGGTTTAAAATGGTTTATATGCCCTTAAAAGCACATTTATCCATTGAAATGGATTTGAAATGAAATTGAAATAGCAAGGTTAAAATCAATATTGGTTAAATTGAGTTTTGACGGAAAGTGTTAAGTTAAAGCAAGTTGTCAAAAGATTTTTAGCGAGAATATTGCTTACATTGTTAAGAAATGTCTACTAAGTTAATTGAAGTGGTTATAAAATATTTTATTGATGATAAATAAAACCGATGAAGCGAAATAATTTTTCGATGGAAGATTAAGAAGTAAGGAATAAGTATATTAGTGTAGCTGATCGTACCTAAATACTAAGGCGAGTATAAGACGAGTACCGATGTCTTTTTCCCTAAGATAAAGAACAAGAAAAATTGTTTGAAAAAACGTTTTATGGTGTCAATGCAGTTTCGTGGCCTTTTATAGAGGTCAAAGGGATATCCTATGTTAAGTTTTAACCTGAAGGTGGAAACAACCTAAAGCTAAATCGTAGCGTAGTAATAAGGTCTCACGTATTAGTAGCAATAGGTTAAACCTTTGTGTCTCCTTGTGAGTCGAATCCAGAATGCCCACCAATGGTATCCAAGTGATTACTTAGAAACGAATCATCTACCTCCTTACGCGATGCTCCAATTTTCATCCGTGTCGGTTTCGGAACGCTTTCCTAGTTGTAACTCTAGTACGACGACGATGAAGATGTATTGAGGAATAATTGGTATAGGTTTCGACTTAAGATTATTACTAGTGTATATCTAAATACTAACCTTACATCTAAAGTCAATAGCTAACAAGGAATACTCATTCTCAGTACTAAGTGCATTGCTCCTAGAGTGGCTAGTGATATAACCTAAGTGGTTAACCTAACACTTGATAAGGGATAAGAATATTTCTAAATAACGGCATTGTGGTAAAAAATGCACTTAGTTTCTAAGTGTACCTAGATGAATGCCTATAATATGCAATGCCCGTACGCACACCGAAAAATTTTGTTTTTCAAAATTTTAAGTTGAAAATTGTTTTGAACATAATTCTACTATAACCGTTTCCAGCCTCACATTAACTTTCCTTAATTAAGCATAGTTGGCCAGGCTATCCTTAATTAAAGTCCAATAATGCGTACTCGAATTAGTTATACCAGTAGTATGTTCAGTATTTTAAAAACGTTTTGAAATTTTTTTGGCTATAGTTGTGGTTCTCCAAAGGAAAACCGGTATTCTCTATAACCTTCGGCTCTGATACCATTTTCTGTCACACCGCGCTAAAGCGGAAACACGAGGCGTGGCAGTACAAAGTGTTTCATAGCAAAAGTTTAAAGACAACACCAACCATAGTATTAAAAATCATTACAAATTTACAACGGGTTTGAACAACTTTTAAAAGAAATTACAATGTAAATTGAAATTGAAATACAACACATGTGAATGCTTCTAAAAGTGAAGTGTCCCTAAGTGCCACTTACTCGATGAGTCCTGAAAAAGCATGTAAAACGAGTGTCAACTATAAAAATAGTTGGTGAGTACTCACAAATTAAAAATAATATTAGTTTCAAGAATCAAATTAAAAGTTTTGATAAAAGTTTCCATAAATAAAAGTATATTGCTAAAATGAGTTTTCAAGAATCAAAATTATATTAGTTGTTAATAGGAGCAAACAATTTCATTGCTAAAACAAGTATATAAGTTTTTAGTAATAAAATTCCGTTGCTGTAATAAGAAACAAAGTTCATTGCTATAATAAGCATAAAAGTTTCGTTGCTAAAATAAGTATACAAGTTTCATTATTGCTATAAATGAGTATACAAGTGTCGTTGCTAACAAGAGAATACAAGTTTCGTATGTGCATAAAGATTCGTATGTGCATCAAGTTTCCATTCATGAGTTTACAACCCAAGCCTAATGACCGAATCGTGCCCTATTGACTACTATGTGTATCGCAAACATAGTGTATAAAATGGTAAAATGCACTCAAGCGAATCGTGCGAGTGAGGAGTTGTCTACCTCCTAATAGCGCTATCCATAATAACCATAGGCTCAAAAGAGTTAATGAGTTGTCTCTAGAGATTCCGGGGACTTAAACGCGATACAGTCCTCATGAATTAAAGTAACATACACATACATACAAAATATAGCAACCAAGTTTCATACGAGTCAAAATAAATACAACGAACATAAAAATAGTTTAGGACATGCTTTTCCACCCCAAAACATAAAAACTGAAAATAAGGGAGTGTGTGAATACTCACTATGCATTGAGATGATGCAAATGATGCCTTGACCTAAGTTCCACTCGTACCACTATCGATTCCTACAATAATTGTATTCGCTAGTGAGTCTCTAATCGAAATCTAACACTAGTATAGTTACTACTACAATAGAATTATGCCAATAATGTGTCAAAATTTAATATTGATAAGTTACAAATATTTTTCTGTGAAAATTAAATTTCAATGAATCAATTGTTATACAACAATTTAAGTGGAAATTTCCCATTATTGAAATGCTAATATTTAACATTTTAAGAGGTGTTCTAATGATTAAATATTCAAAAACTAAATCAATTTAGTTCTAAAATTCCACAAAGTTTGCATTTCAGTTTTAATTGAAGTCAAAGACCTCAAGATAAATTTTCTTGGATTTTTGATTTGTCGGACGATTTTTCACGATTTTAGTTTCTTGAATAACCATAAAGTCATAACAAAAATACTAAACAGTTAATAAAAATTACCAAAATTCATATTTTGGTTCTAAATGTTTTAAAAGACTTCTATATAACTTTTCATGGATTATGAATATGTATAACCATTTTTCATATATTTAATTCTCTAAATAGATACAAATTCATAAAAAATAGAAATCAGTTTCCAAAATTACCCAAAATTTTTGTATTACTATTATTAAACATTATAAAGCTGGGAAAAATATAAAAATTGATTTATAGTCCGTTTAACCAAATTTTATGATTTTTGAGCATTTATTCTAATAAAAATTAAAATAAATAGGATACTGTTTCCAAAATTGCCCAAAATTTTTGTAACACTTTTATGAAACATGTAGAAGCTTCTAAAAATATAAAAGATATTTTTCAAGTAGTATTTCTATTTTTCTTTGTTTTATCCTCTTAAATAATAATTAATTGGAGAATAATTATTAAACAGTTAAAGTAAATTACTAAAATTTTTGTAAAGTTCATAATCTGGGAAAAATTCCAAAGGTGGTTTTTATCTACTGCAATCCGATTTGTGTATTTAAGTGTATTTAATCTTAGAAAATAGGAGAAATAGTATACAGAAGAGAAAAATCATCAAAAATTTTATGTAGCATTCTAATGTACTACAAGGTGTTCTGGTAACTTTTTATAAAGTTTGGATGAGTAAAAATATTAATCCTGTTTTTAGTCCATTATAAATACAAAAATCGGAGAAAAATAGGAATACATTATGAAAAATTCTGAAAATATTTTTATAAGTTTTCCACAGAGAGTATAAGCTGCGAAAATTATTTTATACCCTTTTCAAATTGTGTAAAGTGGTTTTATGATTTATTGGGGCTAAACAAAAAGAAAATTCAAAACCACACTAAACAGTAACAAAAATCGATGAAACTTAATGAGCAGTTATTATTTAGCTTAGGGGCCATCCACGAATTTACTTAGGATTTATAGACCTCAGAAAGTATTTATATGATTTATTGCCCTATTTTCTTGCATTAATTATAATAATTCGAGATAAATGACTTCTTTTTCTGGAAATTTACAGAGCATCTTATTTTGTTGATGGGAATCTGGGAAAAATCGGATTTGTTCAGAAAAGGAGCTTTAGATATTTGTTTGGAAATAAATCCTTCATGAACATATTTGAAAGCTTTTAACAACATACTTTGATGATCTAGCATCTAAGCTTGAAGATCATCACATGCATGTTTGTTTGAAGACCATTCATGAGTTTGAAATGTTCAAAAATCATTTTTGATAGAAAACTTAGGGTGCATGTGGTGATTTTTACCCAAAACTTGTAGAAAAGTGCATTATGTTGATTTTGACTTAGGTTTTGGTCCTTGAATTTCACCATTAACAACATGCATGTTGTTTTTGGGTGAAATCCTACCACCATCATCATCAAAACCGTGAGTTTGTGTGTGTGTATGTTTATGTTTTCATGATCTTTCATTAGAATGGAGTAGAAGATGGAGAAAATCCATGAAAAACAAGTAAAATTTGAAGGAAAAGAGAAGGAAAATGAATGATTTTCGGGTTTACCTTTAAGAACACCTCAATATGATTAAGATTTAGAGTTCACGGTGTGTTCTATGACCCATTTTCTGGAGAAGTTTGTGGTTGAGGGAGAGAGGAAGAGAGAATAAAGAGAAAATGAAGTGAGGGAGTGTGAGAGAGAATGAGATGGAGTGGGTGAGTGAAATTGATTAATGACTTGGGTAAATGGTGTATTGGGGGGGGGGGGGGGGATGAGTCAGATTTTTGGGAGGAGGAGAGAGGGTTTCTCTCTCATAAATCCCATTCAAATCATTTCCCTCAATTTTTATAAATTTCTAAAGTTTTTATAAAATATGCTTAAGCTTTACATTGTTTTATAAAATCCTTGATTTTCCACTTATAAAATAAGGATAAATGTTGGTACGTTAAACTATAATTTCCTTGATTATATTTCCCAACTTGATTATTTTAAGATAATATTATAAGTTTCATAAATTTTTTTATATAATTCTTGATGTTAAACTCTATAAAATTTAGGTTTTAGGGTTTTTGGAGTTTAATAAATCTTTGGATATCCAAGTGAATTGTATTTTTGAGACTTCAAATTATTTTATGGTATTATAACTCTTTTATAGTTATAAATAATGTTTGTAATTTATTTTTATCGGTTTATTGGCATTCTATATAGTGATTCCGAGATTCAAGTGAAATTGAAGAATCAAGTATACTAGTCCTAGTCTTCAACTTTTACTTAAGTTTCTATGAGACTTTGACCTAATTCCTACTTCTAGGTCAAGTGCATGATGTGTGTATGATTCATGAAATGGTGTTCGAGTCAAAGAGTGGCCCGAATATGGATAGCCTCTACAGTTAAGTAGTTGTAGAATTCACATATCAATGTGAAATCTAAGTATAATATCCATTGATTTTAATTGTTTTCAAGTTTCTAGTAGGTTATAACTTAGCTTCTAGTCACTAAGTCTAGTATGTGTTGTGCCTAAATGTGCAACTAAGTTTATTCAAATCTCGAACCGACTCGAATTTTAACAGTTGTCATAAGGAGGCTTGAGATTTTCGGCTATCCTTCAAGGTTTTAAAGTACCCGAAAATGAGAAGCCCTATGGGTCTATTTATAGTGTAGATATGATACACTGGATAAACCTAATTTGAATAAAATAATATTAATTCAAATTGGTTATTGTCCATCTCTTTAATTATCTACTTAGGATAATATAAAACCCTAATTATCCTTTAATAAAACCGTCCACCACCTTCTAGGAATCTTTTGGAACCTACTGCTCAACTATTGAACAATTGCACTTTAGTCCTTGCACTTTCAATTAATTCTTTTAATCCCGAAATTAATTCCAATTAACTTCTGATTAAATATTAATCAAATAATATGATTTCTAATTAATATACTATTTTCATAATACATTAATAAATAATTTATTTCAATTTATTATTCAAATAATAAATTCACCATCTCTCCAGATGTCATCCTGTCTAGTTGCTAGTTGTAAGGGCAACTCAAAAGGACTGTGTTGCCATCAATTCAAGTATATACCAATTATAGTTATGGGCTTAGACACCTAATCCAACAATTTGTGGAACTGCTGATTATGGCCTATAGTTATATGTTTCTCCGTATTGCCTACTCTGATGTTGATTAGGCTGGATGCCCCTTTACATGTCGTTGCACCTCTAGCTACTATGTTTTTATGGTCATAACCTTCTCTCACGATCTTCCAAGAGACAAGGTACCATCTCTTGGTCCATTGCTGAGGGTGAGTATTGAGGCGTTGCAAACACGGTATTTGGGACGTGATGGCTGTGTAACTTGCTTTTGATGGGTTTTGGCCATATGAACATTCCTATGTGCACATGAAAACCCTAATGCTTGGAACTAGGTTTCTCTAATTAAACATACATTGAATCCAAGACTTCTAATGGCCAATAAAGTATAATAACAATAAGAAATCAGAATTAGAGGTTTACCTTGAATCACTTGCTTGATCTTCTTGTCCTTGGAGCTTTAGAGTCACAATTGTTACTCCTCTAATGGATTACAAACACCAACTAGCAAGAGGATGATTTGAGAGAGAGGAGAGGGAAGAGAAAATCGGCCAGGGTTTCTTTTCTATCAAGAGTACTGATTTCCCTTGACCCTTAAGGTCTATATATACTAGTGAGGCTCCTAGGGTTTCACCCTTAAACCCTAATTGGATAAATTAGGCCCTAAGCAATCCAATACCCTAAGTGATAAGCTCTTGGACGAATTCTAAGCCTATCCTAAGCCCTAGAAATCGTCCACCCCTTATCCATAAGGGATTATATCCCAAAGTATAACTATCATACAATTGACACTTTTATGCCCCTTTATTCAATTAATCTCTTTAAGTCACCAAATTAATTCTTAATTAATTTATGACTTATATTAATCAAATAATAATAATATTATTCCTTATATTGTTCTCATAATATATTAAAAATATTTCTTCTCTCATAATAAATCATCCTGTCAAATTGCTATGGTGAAGGCAACCCAAAAGGACCATGCACAACCGGGTCAAATACTTGCCTAATATAGTTGCAACCTTAGACACTATTCCAACAGTCTCCCACTTGGATAAGTCTAGTAACTATATACACAAGTATAATCCGATTAGCAATCGTAGCTCTCAAAGATGCTGTCAAACTCTGATCTAATCAATCTTGTCCTTTAGATATGGGATCGTATAGTCCTCTGTTTAGATATTATGCTGACAATTCTATGGAACCAATTTTTCAAGCATTTGGTTTCTCGATCTCCGATTCATTTGACATAGAACTTAATCGAACACATCAATTCAGTTCTGACCGGGCCCGACACATAAGTCAAATCAAATCATCGAGCGGCCGAAATATCGCTTTTACCCTCTTAGGATAAAAGTAACAGATAAACTTCGACTTATATGCATTTACTTATTCATTAATCAACTATACACAACAATGCGTTTTATAACATCAAGTTATTGATGCGGTTTTGCATTATCAATGTACAACCAATTAACAAATAACAAACCATATATCTTGGTTTTATGACCATATGATATTATCGTCTTGCGATCACCCTCTTTATCACATTCCATAAGGTGATTCCAGCAAGCGCGGGTTTGTTCCAATGCTCAAAACTAGTTCATAAGCACTCATGAACGTTGCAGCAACCTTTTGCTATGTCTAATACCATTTAGACAATCTACACACCAATTCATGACAATCTTCATTCATATCTACTTCCAACATATGAATGATTGTGGACAATTTGAATAATTCGATTATTCTTAATAAACTCAATTATTCTGGAAGTCAAAACATGCAAAGTGAAACAATAGTTAAACAATTAACATTAGGCAGTAACATTACTCATAAATAATACTCTTTTATTTAATCATCAAATGTTAATTACATTTATCTATTACACGTTTCCAATACTATCTAATCTATACTACTATCATCCTTCAGCCCAATACTTCTAGCATGCTGTAAGTGCTTAACCCTGCTCAGTCCCTTCGTAAGCGGATCTGCTGGGTTATCTTCTGATGATATCCTCTTTACCACGAGTTGTCCTTCTTCTACACGATGTCTAATAAAGTGCTATTTTCTGTCGATATGTCGAGATCTACCATGATCCCTCGGTTCCTTGGTCAAGGCAACCACTCCTTCATTATCACAGAAAATCTCCATGGGCTCCTTTATGGCAGGTACAACTCCAAGATCACCGATGAAATTCTTCAACCATATTGCCTCCTTCGACGCTTCGCTCGCTGCAATGTACTCTGATTCACACGTTGAATCAGCTACGGTTTCTTGCTTGGAACTTCTCCAAGTTACTGCTCCTCCATTCAGGGTAAAGACCCAGCCCGACTGCGAACGGTAGTTGTCCCTGTCGGTCAGAAAGCTGGCGTCACTATACCCTCGCACCTTCAAGTCATCACTCCCTCCGAGGACTAAGAACCATTCCTTCGTCCTCCGAAGGTACTTAAGGATATTCTTGACGAAATACAATGGGCTCTGCCAGGGTTCCCTTGATATCTACTAACCATGCTCAAAGCAAAGGCTATATCAGGGCGAGTACAAGTCATAGCATACATGATTGAGCCAACTGCGGAAGCGTATGGAACTCGGCTCATTTCTGCTATTCCAGCTTCGGTACTCAGACTTTGAGTCTTACTCAGCTTGGCATTACTTTGTATCGGTAATTCTCCCTTCTTTGAGTTTTCCATACTAAAACGTTTCAGTACTTTATCTAAGTAAGTGTTCTGACTAAGTCCTATTAGTCTCTTACTTCGTTCTCTCACTATCCTTATTCCCAGAATGTAGGAAGCCTCTCCGAGGTCCTTCATAGCGAAGCACTTCTCGAGCCAGGACTTAACCTCTTGCAGAGTCGGGACGTCGTTTCCTATGAGTAGTATGTCATCGACATACAGAACGAGGAAGCTTGCTATACTCCCACTGGCTTTGACATATACGCATGATTCATCTTCGCTTCATACAAATCCAAACTCTTTGACTTTCTCATCGAAACAAAGATTCCATCTGCGAGACGCTTGCTTAAGTCCATAAATGGACTTCTCAAGCTTACACACTCTATTTGGATGCTTCGGATCGACAAAACCCTCTTGCTGAGCCATGTAAACATCCTCAGCCAACTTCCCATTAAGGAAAGCGGTTTTGACATCCATTTGCCAAATCTCATAATCATGAATTGCGGCAATAGCTAGCATCACTCTAATAGACTTTATCTTTGCAACTGGTGAGAAGGTCTCATCATAGTCAACTCCAGGAGTTTGAGTAAAGCCCTTCGCAACCAATCGCGCCTTATATGTGTGTACGATTCCATCCACGTCGGTCTTCTTCTTGAAGATCCATTTGCACCCAACGGTCTTACGTCCGGGCACATTATCAACCAAATTCTAAACTTGGTTGTCATACATGGACTGGATCTCGCTGTCCATTGCCTCTTTCCATTTCGCAGACTCCGGGCCTGCCATGGCTTCCTTATAGCTATTAGGTTCATCTAGATTTATCAGTGTACCATCACTAATATACGTATCCCCTTCGGTAGTAATATGAAAACCATAAAACTGGGGTTGAACTCTAACTCTTTCGGAATGTCTAAGAGGTAATGACTCGTCAATCGGTTCAACCGGAGTTTCCTCCTCGGGTTGAGTGCCAGCGGTAGAGGTTCCTTCATCTATCAACTCTTGAATCTCTTCAAGCTCGATTTGCCTCCCACTATCTCCTTGGCTTATGAGTTCTCTCTCTCGGAAAACTCCTCTCCTCGCAACAAAGACAACATTGTCCTTCGGTCTATAGAAGAGATATCCAAAGGATTTCTGCGGGTAGCCGATGAAAATACATCGCTCACTACGAGGTTCGAGCTTGTCGTGAGTATCTCATCTTACGAAAGTCTCGCAACCCCAAACCTTGATATGTGCTAACGAGGGATCTTTCCCTGTCCACATCTCGTGAGGTGTTTTGGCAGCCTTCTTAGTAGGGACTCGGTTAAGGATGTGGGCGGCATTCTCTAAGGCATACCCCCAGAATGAGATAGGTAGTGAAGCACGACTCATCATAGAGCGAACCATGTCTAACAAGGTTCGATTACGCCTTTCTGCCACACCATTCAACTGAGGTGTCCTAGGTGGCGTCAATTGTGAAACTATTCCACACTCCTTGAGATAGTCGTGGAATTCAAGACTTAGGTACTCTTCTCCACGATCGGATCGAAGCATCTTGATTTTCCAGCCCAATTGATTCTCCACTTCATTCTTGAACTCTTTGAACTTTTCAAATGTTTCTGACTTTTGCTTGATTAAGTAGATATACCCATATCTACTATAGTCATCGGTAAAAGTCACATAGAAGCGGTTTCCATCCTTCGTGGTTGATCTAAACGGTCCACATACATCGGTATGTATTAGGTCCAATAGACCCTCACCCCTTTCACATGTACTAGTGAAGGGTGACTTAGTCATCTTTCCAAGCAAACAAGACTCGCATGTGTCATCTTCCCTAAGGTCGAATGACTCCAACACTCCATCCTTTTGGAGTTGGGCTATGCGCTTCTTGTTGACATGTCCAAGACGACAATGCCACAAGGATGCTCTATCCATACCATTGGAAGAATCCATGCATAAAACATCATTTCCTAAGTTATCTACAATCATAACAGTTTCATGAATTCCATTACACGGTATTGCTTCAAAATATAAGACACCATTTAGATAAGCAAGAATAGAACCATTCTCATTATTAAAAGAAAATCTAAAACCTTGTCTAAACAAACCATGAAATGAAATGATGTTTCTTGCCATTTCTGGCGAATAGCAACAATTTTTCAAATCTAAACATAAACCATTCCTAAGCACTAAAGAATACACTCCAATCTTGGTCACAGGCGACGATCTTCTGTTCCCCATGATTAGATTTATTCTTCCATGCTCCACATCCCTATTTCTTCTTAGTCCCTACAATTCAGAACAAATGTGGTAACCACAACCGGTATCAAGGACCCAAGAAATAGCATGAGATGAATCATTAGATTTAATTGTGTATATACCTGCGAAAGACGGCTTGATCTTTCCTTCCCTGATGGCTTGCAGGTAGTCTGGGCAGCTTCTCTTCCAATGCCCTATTTTGTGTCAATGATGGCACTCTGCCTCTTTTGGGTTAGGGTTAGGCTTAGCGGGATCAACTTTGGTCCCACTAGAATAGGAACCATCTCGGGACTTTCCCTTGCGGTGGCTCTTAGACGGAGCCTTCCTCTTCTTGCCTCTTCCTTGCCCAATGGCCAAAACAGGAGCAGCGGGTGGATTGGGAGTGGGTGCAACAGACTTGTCCTTGAGGTTGCTTTCAGCAACCCTAAGGAGACCTTGGAGCTTACTTAGGGTGACCTCTTCTTTGTTAATGTGGTAGGTCATCCTAAATTGATTGTAACACGGAGGCAAAGAGTGAAGCACCATGTCGATCGCCAAGTCTTCCCCAAAGTCAACATTCAACTTGCGAAGGCGATTGACATACCTTTGCATCTTTTGCAGGTGCACAGTTAGAGATTCTCCATGACCCATTTTGGCGGAGATCATGTTAATGAAAATCTCGTAACGCTCCTGCCTCCCGTTTTGGTGGTATCTCTCCAACAAGTCTTGGTGCATTTCGTACGGATACATGTCCTCATAGGACTTTTGGAATTCAGCGTTCATTGTGGCTATCATGATGCAATGAACCTTCGTTGCATCACGTTCATGAGTCTCAAAAGCAGTCATTTCAGCCGGAATAGCGATTTCTGGGTTGATCTTCTCGAGCTTCTCATCGAGGACATACTTTTTGTCCTCGTAGCGAGCAATCGTGCGAATGTATCTTATCCATTCGCTAAAGTTCGTCCCATCGAAAGTCACCTTTTGGAAAAGGCTCATCAATGTGAACGAGCTAGCAGCAGCGTTGTTTGCGTTCGACATCTACAAATAGAAAGTACAAAGATAGATTAGATTTTGAATCCCTAATTATCACCCAATAAGAAAAATTAGGGCTAGGATCCAACAACAATATTTACATATTAGAAAAGGGATGCCGTAATCTAACATGAAAACAATTTGAAGGTAAGTGAATGACGATTCACTAATTCTCCATCACGAAGACATAACTTTAAGTTCTAAATGTATTGAGAATTCCTAGGTTTGGATAAGATTCATTGAAACTTTTCAATGGCATGTTTAAATCTCGATATGCCCCTTTCGTTTGTGACTGGGATACCGAGGATCACAAAGTGGGTGTGAATTACCATGCAAATTCACATGGTGCCTTCATTGTAACAATCACCTATTCGATGTGTCGGTAAACCACACACGCTCCATCGAACTATGATAAACAATGAATCACCATTTGCCACCTTTTCTTAGAACCAATTAGTGTGCCGGTAAACCACACACGCTCCACTAACTTCTTAGCAAGGGTGCAAAGTGTAATTTCATGGGATTGCATCAATTCACTTTTCCTAAAGTAACTAGGATTGGGAATTTTGAAAAACATGTAGTTACTTTGTATTTCATATTATACTTTTAATGAAGAGATGAGGTTGCCCTATCCTACCCGTTCGGCTAACGACCCTCCACCGATCAAGCAAGCGGTGGGTGTGAGTGTACACCTATTAAGCGCCATTTTATAGGCAGCAACCTTATACCCACCTTATAGACCGGCTTCGTGAATGAGGCCTACTAACGGTAAGACTAGCATTTTAATCATACATATATATATATATATATATATATATATATATATATATATATATATATTAATCTTGTAATATTATAGTAGTATAGGGTTGAATTTTAAACTTGTAAAATTCTAGGGTTTGAAATTTAAATTGTCTAAATTAATCTTTTAATCACAAAACATAAATTTCAAAACTTGAGGGCAAGTTTTAAACTTTTCAAAACATAGGGGATCAAATAACAAATAATCTAAATTAACATTTAATCACATAATTATCCATATTTGATTTATTTAATAATTTCTTGCAAAACAATTTACCAATTTAATCAAAATAATTAATCAATTATCACATAAGGAAATAAATATTTTATTAATTGATAAATATCTTCAATTAGATCAAGAATATACTCATATATATATATATCATAAAATCGGATTTATATTGATCTAATATGATAAAGGCAAGTATCTCAAATATAAACAACAAGAAATCCCGATATTTGCTCTTTCTGACGCTTGGACTCGCCGAATTCCCCAATGGACTCGCCGAGTCGAGCCTACTCGCCGAGTCCACTATGGGACTCGCCGAGTCCATTAGACAGAAACATAAAATTCAAATTTAGCAAGCATCAAACAAGCAACCAATGCATCAATTCAATAGAAACCAATCTAGGCTCTGATACCACTGATGGGTTTTGGCCATATGAACATTCCTATGTGCACATGCAAACCCTAATGCTTGGATCTAGGTTTCTCTAATTGAACATACATTGAATCCAAGACTTCTAATGGCTAATAGAGTATAATAACAATAAGAAATCAGAATTAGAGGTTTACCTTGAATCACTTGCTTGATCTTCTTGTCCTTGGAGCTTTAGAGTCACAATTGTTACTCCTCTAATGGCTTACAAACACCAACTAGCAAGAGGATGATTTGAGAGAGAGGAGAGGGAAGAGAAAATCGGCCAGGGTTTCTTTTCTATCAAGAGTATTGATTTCCCTTGACCCTTAAGGTCTATATATACTAGTGAGGCTCCTAGGGTTTCACCCTTAAACCCTAATTGGATAAATTAGGCCCTAAGCAATCCAATACCCTAAGTGATAAGCTCTTGGACGAATTCTAAGCCTATTCTAAGCCCTAGAAATCGTCCACCCCTTATCCATAAGGGATTATATCCCAAAGTATAACTATCATACAATTGACACTTTTATGTCCCTTTATTCAATTAATCTCTTTAAGTCACCAAATTAATTCTTAATTAATTTATGACTTATATTAATCAAATAATAATAATATTATTCCTTATATTATTCTCATAATATATTAATAATATTTCTTCTCTCATAATAAATCATCCTGTCAAGTTGCTATGGTGAAGGCAACCCAAAAGGACCATGCACAACCGGGTCAAATACTTGCCTAATATAGTTGCAGCCTTAGACACTATTCCAACAGCTTTGTGAGCTTAACTACCCCTTCTTTTCTGCTACGCTTGTGTACTGTGATAATGTCAGTGCCATTTATTTGTCCATCAATCTGATTCAGCATCAACACACAAAACACATAGAGATCGATATTCACTTTGTGCGTGACAAAGTTGTTATGGGTCAGATTCGTATCTTGCATGTCCCATCTTCGTCTTAGTATGTTGTCATCTTCACCGAAGGGCTTCCTTTGAATTTGATTCTTGACTTCAAATCCAGGCTGAAAGTTCGCTTTCAAACTCCTGTTCTGACTACGAGAGGATGTTAGTTGTACATATTTATTGTACTCTATATATTTATGTTGTAGTCTTTTATTGTATGGCTCAGGGAAAATGACTTATGAAGGTAACTAACTATTTCAATTGTCCATATATAGGTAATGTTCTTTTTTTTGTTCTCATTAATGAAACCAACTTGTTATTTATGTTCATATTTAGGTAATATGACCGACTATTACCTATTTTTTCCCGTTTTAACCGGTTGCATCAATTTTACTCACCATAATCACCTCCCAATTTTAGATTCGATTCACCAAATTGAAGATTAGAGTTTGGAGTTGAAGTTACGTGTTGAAGTCGACTTTAAGATGGGGTCCCAATCATCTACAGGTAAGTATTTAACTGTAGATGTTCATTACAGTGGAGTATTTGCCCAAAATCCGTTGAAATACTTAGACCTCGAAAAGATAAAAGTGTGTGATGTCAATTTTGGAGGATTTACGTATAAAGAGTTTCTTTTGTGGCTTAGTAATTTAACCAATGGAAGTTGTGATTATGTGTACTACTGTAGTAGAAAGGAAACCTTGGGTGAGAGTATTATAAGAATCGACAGTTATGCTGATTATTGGGAGTTTGTTGAAGCTACTTATACTCCTGAAGCTGAGTTGGATGTCTACATTGACCACCAAAATGATCCAATCCTTGATTGGGCTGAAAATGAGGTGTTATCAGATGGTAATTGGTATGACTTGGATGACAACGAAGAAGAGGATGACAATGAAGAAGAGGATCACAAGGAAGAAGAGGATGACAGTGATGAAGATGATAACTTGGATGATATTATGGCATATGAGCATGAAGTTGATGAAGAAGTCCATACCTTTAACAAAACTGTTGGTGACGATTTTTTATACAAACTTTCAGGTAAGCTTAGTGATGATGATCAACCTAATGATGGAAAAGATGATAAGGTTGTATCCCCTGTCCATGATGAGAATCAAGAATGGGATAAGATGGTGCCAATTCTAGGTATGAAGTTTGCAAACCCAATGCAATTGAAGCTATGTCTAACCAATTATGCAGTGAAGAATGGGTATGATTTGTCGTATGAAAAAAGTGATCATAACAGGTTACTGGTGAAGTGTTGTACAGGTAAGAAGAACAAGAAGAATAAAGTTTGTCCCTTTAGGTTGTGGGCAACCTGGATGAGCAATGAAAGGTCATTCCAGATTAAATCTTTAATTGATAACCACAATTGCTCAAGAGTCTTCAAATTTGGGTCCATTGTTACCTATAAATGGATAGGGAATCATTTCATGAATGAGATACTCCAGAATCCAAAGATGAGTGTGAGGAAATTAAAGGCTAAAGTTAGCAAGACATTTAATTTGATTGCTAGTGTGGGACAGTGTAGAAATGCAAGGATGTATGCATTTAAGGAGATAGAGGGTACTTTAAAGGAACACTATGCTAAAACTTGGAGCTATGGAGAAGAGCTAAGAAGGACTAACCGTAGATCAACAGTGAAGATGGATGTAGATGTCATGCCTGATGGAGCCACTTACTTCTCAAAGTTCTATGTATGTTTTAAAGGGTGTGAAGGATGGATGGATTAAAGGTTGTAGAAGGGTAATTGGACTAGATGGCTGCTTCTTAAAAGGTGTTTGCAGAGGTCAATTGCTTGCTGCCATAGGTAGGGATGCAAACAACCATATCTACCCTCTTGCTTGGGTTGTGGTTGCAGTTGAGAGTAAGTAAACATCGAAGTGGTTTGTTGACCTTCTCCTTGATGACATTGGAATGGGAAATGGACATGGGTTGACATTAATATCAGACCAACACAAAGTAATGATTTTATATGCTCTCTTTATTTAATACTTGATTTATATGAAGTTTATGTTTTGTTTGTAATGCTGATAGGGATTACTTGAGGCTGTCATGGAAAGGGTACCTGCAACAGAGCATAGACAATGTGCCAGACACATATGTGCTAACTTCATGAAAAAATTCAAGGGTCAATAGTTCAGTACACTTTTCTGGCATGCTGCTGCTTCTACTACCCATGCTAAATTTGAGCAGCATATGAATGAAATCAAGAAGATAGAACCACTTGCCTATGATCATCTAATGGAGAGGGACCCTAAAACTTGGAGTAAATCATTCTTTCAGACTGATAGGGCATGTGATGCATATGAGAATGGTGTTTCTGAAAGTTTTAACTCAATCATTGGAGCTGCCAGGAAGAGACCTCTAATCACTATGTTAGAGAAAATTAGAATTTATGTGATGGAGAGACTTTGTAGACAAAAAAGTAAGGGGAATTCTTGGGGAGACTTAAACATATGTCCTGCCATTAGACTGAAATTGTCCAAGATTAAGCAACTTCAAAGGTTAGTGGTTGAATACCTTATATATATATATATATATATATATATATATATATATATATATATATATATATATATATATATATGTCTGACATTCAATTGTATATACTTACATTTAAGTGTGTGTGGACATATTTTAGAGAGTTGTACCATCTGGTTATCAACAATTTGAAGTGAGACTTTTACATGATGCATATGTTGTAGACCTTGGTAAGAAAACATGTGGATGTAGAGGCTGACAATTAACTGGTTATCCTTGTGTACATGCATATACTGCAATTTCAAACCTCAATAGGGATCTAGAGGACTATGTATCACCATGGCTGACCACAACAATGTTTTGTAATGCCTACATGTACACCATTAAGCCACTAAATGGTAGTGATATGTGGCCTGATGTGGATTACATCAAACCATTGCCTCCTCAAAAGAGAAGGATGCCAGGAAGACCATCAACAAAAAGGAAAAGGGATCAGATTGAGAGTGAACTAAAGGGCAATAAGCATACAGTCTCAAAAAGGGGAATTGTTATAAGATGCAACATATGCAGAGAATTAGGGCATAATAAAGCAAAATGTCCTCAAAAACCAATTGGGGAATCATCTAATCCAAAGCCAAAGTCAAAAAAATAAAAAAGCCAACAAAAAGGTATTTATCCTCCTTTACCTTTTGATTACATTATAACAACTTCTAATTCTAACATTTGAATTATTTCATAACAGGTAAAGTGAAAGTTGAATTAAATCAAGAAGTTGATGTGGAAAGTGATAGTGACAGTGAAGTTCAAAGGGAGCCTGACAGTGAGGTGGAGTCTTATGAAGTTGATTTTGAAGAAGGTAATCATACATATGAAGATGTAGACCAACCTGAGGTTGAAGTTGAAGAACAGGTTGAAGTTGGAGGGGTTGAAGCACTTGTTGAAGTTGAAGTTGAAGAAGGTGAATACCAGGCTGCAGTTGTAGATCAAGTAGAAGTTGATGCTGAAGGACAGGGTGATGGTCAAGAAGGTGAAGAACTTGAACTTGAAGTTCAAGATCCAGTTGGACAAGATGACCAAGGACAGGCTGCAGTTCAAGATCCAATGGAAGAGGAGCATATGATGGAAGTACCAGCATTTCAAGTTCTATAGGGAAAGAGAAGAAGGAAACCTTTAGAAAGAATCACAAAAATTCAAATAAGAAAGAAGTGGGAGGGGAAACATGGGAGTAGTGGTGAAAATCCAATGGAATTGGAATAGAATTTGACAATTGGTTATTTTTTGGCATCATTGACTGGGAATCTTTTGTGTAGTAATATGTGTAACTTTTGGACTTGTGTCTAGTCATATGTGTTACTTTTGGAATCTTGTGTGTATCTTTTGACAGTAATGCATGTGTAACTGTGTTAAATTCCAATGTTTTGTAAACAATGTTTCTTGGGAATCCAATGTTACATTCCCATGTTAGATTATATTACATCCTAATGTTTCAATGTATACCATTCCAGTGTTTAATTATTTTTCATTCTAAACATGTAACAAAAACATCAGAAGCAAAAACATGTAACAAAAGTTCCATCCATTCATTACATACATAAGCATACACAATAACAGGTGGACTACATCCATTCATTACCAATCAAGTTTCAATCATGAACTACATCATTCAACCCTAATACATCATGAACTACAATTAAATCAACATTTTCACATACAATACAAATAACAAAATCAGTGCCGATTTGTGAGTAAACAACTTCCACTTGACTTTGTCCAATTCCTGTCTATTAACCAAATTGCTGTTGTTTTCTTGTTCGATCTTCATCCTACATATGTTGATTTCATTCTCCAAAGTGCAAATTTTCAAGATTAAATTACAGCTTTCTTCTGGTTTCCTCCAGTAAGGCTTTCTTCCATCTGTCCTCCCTTCATCCTCATCCAACCATTGCCAGAATTTACAGCTTGGACTTCTTCCATTCTTGAAGAAAAATTAAAAAAAAATGTTAAATTAAAGGATGAAGAAGAAGAAAGGGTATCCAACAAGATGAAGAAGAAGAAAGTTGCAACGTATTCAACAATACTGATTACCATCGAGTTTTGACAAACTCTAAATTTTCTTCAAGGGTTGTCAAGGGTTCTTGAAGTCTTCACACAAGATGGTAAGTTGCAATCACATGGATGATCAGCTTAAAATTCATCTTGTCGTTTTGAAGAATAAGATGAGGAAGAAGAAGTCATTGTCGATCTAGGGTTCACAATCAGGGGTGTAATTGAATGACTTTTTATATTGCAAACGAAGAGAATATATGCACAATGCCACGTAGGTACAACGTATTCAAGTCACGTGACAGATGGCTGCCACATAAGCAAAAACAGGTAATAGTCGGTCATATTACCTAAAAATGAACATAAATAACAAGTTGGTTTCATTAATGAGAACAAAAAAAAGAACATTACCTATATATAGACAATCGAAATAGTTAGTTACCTTCATAAGTCATTTTCTCTATGACTCATGTATAGTTAGCCCACATTCATAACCCTTAACTTATTTGTGTTATATACTTAGTGGAATTATTCAAATTATGAGAAAATAATTTGTTTGTTAACAAATATGTTCATTACTTCATTTTATTAGTATGTATTCTTGATTGTGTTCTTTTTTGTTTTAATCAAGAAGAATATAAACAATATATAAAAATGTTACCTAAAAATAAAATACTTTTCTTCTATATAATAAAAGACCAGCCAAGTTAAAAAGTAAATAAATAAATAAACCACAGGGATCGAATACGTAGAAGTTTCTAACATTACCCTTTAACCAGAGTTTTTGACCATAATAAGGTTATTGAAGAAAATATTTACCATTTTAGTGTGCTTTAGAAAATATTTACCATATTAGTATTGTTTTTATTTTTCTTTACTTTTCAGCTTTTCTTAATGGTTTTTTATTTTAAATATCTGATTTTTTTTCTTTTTTATTTTACCTTTTTACTATTTTATTATTTTTTAAATAACAGTTTTTATTTTATTTATTTTCTTTTATTACTGTTTTTTTAAATAATTTTTTTTTATGTTTTTTATTTTTATTTTTTTATTTTAAATATCCGTTTTTCTTACAAACCTTTAACCATCAAATTTTAGCCATCATAAATTAAACGTACGATATATTTTAAGGTGCAAAACTCGAACATTATACATACAATGTTTTTAAGGAAAAAAACTCATTGTTTGTTACACAAAAAAATACCACAACTAAAAAAAACTCAAACATTATTTGTCATAAAAAAATCACAATTAGCTTGAACTTTAACCAATACCAAATAATTAATTGTAAACAAAAAAAAAAAACAAACATCACGTTTTGCTTGCTAAATTATTTTATAATATATCAAAAATAAAATATATTTTCAAGTCACAAAGAAAATGTTATAATTTTCAATATCACTCAAAACAATTATCCCAAAACTATACTTGAATCCAAATATAAATTTGAATCCAAAGATAAATGAAAAAAAAAAATCCCAAAACTTATAATAAGGAGGCTTAATATCATTTTAATATGCATTGTATATAACTATATATAGCGACCATAATTATTGTTGATCCATTTATATGAATATTTTGCTAGTTAAACTCATTACCGGTGTTAGATTTAGACAATTATTTGGTTGGCATAGATTTTGTTGTTGATATGGACTTTTAAATTATTATTTGTATATAATTAAACCATCTAAAATGTTAAAATTTGGTTACTTCAAAACTTCCTAATTGCTTGATGTTGTTTTGAATCTTTTGATCACAATTCACACCAACATATGCTGATTGAAACACGGAAACAATAGACACACTGATTTGTTTAACTGTGGTGTTTTTTTTTTAACAAACAATGAGTTTAATGTTATACCTTAAAATATATTATACGTTAAAATATATTGTACGTTTAATTTATGATGACTAAAATTTGATGGTTAAAGGTTTGTATAAGAAAAATGGATATTTAAAATAAGAAACATAAAAAAAAAATTGTTAATTAAAAAGAAAAATAGTAAAAAATAAAAAATAATAATAAATGTTATTTAAAAAAATAGCAAAATAGTAAAAAGGTAAAATAAAAGAGAAAAGAAAAAAAAACAAATATTTAAAATAAAAAACCATTAATAAAACTGAAAAGTAAAGAAAAATGAAAATAATACTAATATAATAAATATTTTTCAAAATATACTAAAATGGTAAATATTTTCATTCCTTAAAAATGGTAAATATTTTTCAATCACCTTCCTTAAAAACTCCCTTTAACCATATGACAACTTGCATAACTTTGTCTAAATATTATACCTGGTGTCGGCGGGGTGACGGGAGTTATAGTTGCCTAGTTGGTGGTCCACAGCCTATTGGTTCCCGGGATCTTTTGGTCATGGGCCTAAGCCCAATTATATATATAGTTTCAGACTGATTTGCATCGTTTTCATACATTTTGATATTTGTTGTCGGCGGTTTCCAATTCCTTACTTTCTTTCACTTATTTTTTGTCCCATTTCTCCGTTAATTTTGCCAGGTGATAACATCCACATTTCTACTTTCTCCCCGATCACTCCGCTACGCTGTAAGATTTTCACACGCAGAATCTGCATTCATCTTCTATCACTCGACTTCTATTCTATATAAATATAAAATCAATTTCTAGATTTTGATCCAAATCCAAATCAAATAATGTGCTAAGCTAGATCTACCTCGGCATACTGATAACTGATCTGAAGCAACTTCGATCTTTTTCTCTTTCTTCACTCTTCAGGTTTAATGGCTAGCAAGATAGATCATGATTACGATTACTTACTCAAGATCGTCTTAATTGGCGACTCCGGCGTCGGAAAAACCAATATTTTGTCGAGGTTTACCAGGAACGAGTTCTTCCTAGAGTCCAAAGCCACCATTGGCGTCGAATTTGCTACCAGAACTCTCCAGGTTTCAATTCTTTCCCAGATCTACAATCACAAACACAATCATTATAACTTATTTAAAATTTTCTGTATTTGCTATAAGTTGGATCCATGATTTGATCACAGGTTGAGGGAAAAACAATAAAGGCACAGATATGGGACACAGCAGGACAGGAAAGGTACAGAGCGATTACAAGTGCTTATTATCGAGGCGCAGTAGGAGCTCTTCTTGTGTACGACATTACTAAGAAGCCAACTTTTGATAATGTCCAGCGGTGGTTGAATGAGCTGAGAAACCACGCCGACGCCAATATCGTTGTAATGATGGCCGGAAACAAATCCGATCTGGAGCACCTCCGAGCAGTGGATGAACAAGATGGCAAATCATTTGCTGAAAAAGAAGGCCTTTCATTTCTCGAAACATCAGCACTTGAATCATATAACATCGAGAAAGCATTTCAAACTGTTTTGACCGAAATCTATCACATCATTAGCAAAAAAGCATTAGCAACGCAAGAAGCAGTCGGTGGTGCACCTGGAAAAGGGACCACCATTAATGTCGGTGACTCTGTCTCCTCATCTGCCACCACAAAGAGCTGTTGTTCATCTTGAGAGCCAAGATTCGGTATTTTTAGTTCTTGCTTCTTGTTCTTTTACATAAAGGAAATAGTGTGAAACTGTGAATTGTGAAAGTGTATGTTTTAACTTTTAAGGATATGTTATTATTATTATTATAAAGATAAAGATTCAATTTGTGCAGTTACATGATGAACTCCGTATCTACCTTCACATAAATCTTTAACTTTGTGAAGAATTTCATTTGAATCGATATTTGTTTCGATTATTACATGACAAGATAATACTATTTTTCCCCTTGTGATTGCCCACACATGTAGATCATGAACATCATCAACTCCATTGATGCTGTTTAAATCTTTTTTCAAACTAACAACATCGAATTCACTTGGTGTGCTCTCCATTAATATAGAAATTATGTTTTTAACCATTGGTAGAGTTGTAGCTAGAGCAAAAACAGAGGAGATCAAAGTACAAACCAAATCAACCATTAACCAATCTGGTTTCACCCATATCACCAATCCAGCTATCATCACTCCAATCGATTGAATCATATCCGATATCACATGTAAATATGCCCCTTCAATGTTTATGTTCATTCTCCCACTCTTTCCTTTAGAAGTTGACTCCACCAGATTTGAACTCTCTTCTTCATTCACATCATGCCCATGATCATGATCATGATCATGACCATGGCCATGATCATGAGCATGGTCATGACCTAGCCAGATGACCATGATGAAGTTGATTACAAAACCAAAAGCTGAAATGGCAAACATCAATCCACCATTCACGTCTGATTGTTTATGAACGATTCTTTTGATTGCTTCGAAGATCAAGTACCCAGAAATGACCCAAATCATTTGTACAGATAAAAGAGCACCCAAAACCTCGATTCGACTGAATCCAAATGACTGATGTGGAGTTGCTCTCCCAACTGAAGCCCAAACAGAAACCAGAGAGATTGAGAATCCACCAATGTCAGTGAGTAAATGAGCTGCATCTGAAAGAACGGCTAAACTATTTGATTTTAAACCTCCGATAATCTCAACTGCCATAGCGATTATGTAAAACAATATGAGTCCAGAGAGCTTGGCTGTAGATCTGGATCGTTGTTCTGAATCAGAAACATTATGTTCTTGTTTGGAGAAATAGCAACAACGATCACAACAGAGTTTTTTCAGCTTCGAAGCTTTTACCATTTCCAGTTCTGGGAGATGGTGATCTGTGACTGGAATCGGAATTGCAATATGATGATGTTCCATCTACATTAGTAAATTAAGGCGATCAGATCTCATATTTTAACTTCGAATCATTCATATTTTGAACAAAACCTTAAGAAAACAATCATAACTACCGATGATTCAACAATAACATAGATCTGTTAATACTTAAGCTTCAAATCATACACCAGCAGTCCAAAAAAAAAACGATTAATGGTGTTCGGACGAGGTTCGAACTTTGAGTTTGACTCGTGGGATTGATGAATACCAACTATTATTTGATCAAATTAGCGGATTCGAGCAACATATTGAGCTTAAAATAATCGGAGAGATCAAAACAAAGATATGTAATGATAGAGCGAAATTTTGGGTTGACTTATTACCTTTGAGTATGATCTGATGAAATTGAAATGGAGAAACTTGGACGAAAACCCTAGTTAGAGTTCAGAAGTTCCGATCTGAATGAATTCGTATTAAAGGTCGCGATTGTCTCAATTTGCATTGGTCTGTTCATATGTTAATGACAATTACGAAAGGGTCATGCTATCCACACCTGTAAAACGTGTAAAACAACTTGTTTTTTGAACAATATTTTTTTCAAACTTCTAAACGTCTTGTTTTTTTAAACAAGTTTTTTTTTTTCAAACTTCTAATCTTCTAATTTCATATTTATATTAAAAAAAATCTCCCTACTTTATTCTCATATGTCATCATCTACCTCTACCCTATTTAATAACTGACATGCTTGTTAAACCATTTTTTTCTATAATCTCATGATTTGATTTTAACAATTATTGTGATCCAGTACAAATATGAAAAGAAATCAAATATTTTTTTACCTTTTATTCCTATTAATCTTCATATTCATGATCAAGACAAAATATCTAAACTAAAAAATAAAAACTTAAGATAGAAAATCAATGGATTCTACATGTCATTGTTTTATATGAATATGAATTCCTATTCTAATAAAAAAAAAATAGTTTTATTCTATTTTTGACATGTGTCATCTTATTAGGCCTCCTAATTAATGTATATTTTATTCTCCTTTTGTCATGTGTCATCTTATTATATCTCTTAATTAATGTATGCCACTTGTCAACTCCATTTCAAATTTTAAATTTTCTATTCTAATTACATTAAATTAATAATATTAGAATAAAAATTAAAATAAAATTAATACAAGTTATAAAATGACAGAATTTCACATATTTATTTAAATCAATGATTAAAATTTATATAACTAAAAAAATCTCTTAATTAATAATTTATTTAAAATAATTAATTAATAATTTTGATTTTTTACTATAAAAAATTAATTAATTTTATAACCGTGGTTCCCACAGGTTATAAACTAATATATGAATAAAGAAAAAGTAAATGGTATTTAATTTTCAAATATAAATATTTAGTTGGAGGATATTGATCATTTCTTAAAAAAATATATAATTTTAGATCATCGACTTAACCGATGAATGGTTATAATTCTAATATGTTCTTTTATAGTTTTATTTAATATTTAATGAGTATATTTTACTAGATAGAGCATCTCCGATGCAAATTGATAAAAAGAACAAAAAAAAAACTTTTATCCCAAAGCATTTGTATTTAAAACTTTTTATCTCTCAAGTGATTAATTCAAGTTATAATAAGTTTTTAATATTTACAAAAAAAATATATCTACATTATTAAGAAGTTTAATAGTTAAAACTGATATATCAAAAACATAAAAATATAAACTGAAACTACATGTAACATTCCTAAAAAATGTAAAAGATTTGGATTAAAATCGTAATTTGGTCATTTTTATGAAAGTGATGAGATTATAAAGATTTAGTATTATGAATTAGTTGAAATATGTTAAAAGTTATCTTTATGATGACTTATTATGTTGGTTTGAGTGATTTAAGCCACTAATTGTATATTTAGACCACATGGGTAAAATGTAAAATTTTACATTTTGGTAGTTACTTTGTGACTTAATGGATTTAACTTCATGTGTATTAAGTCATAAATGACGTAATGGGGTTGTTAAGAGCTTTCCTTGGTGACGATATAAAGTTCATAGAAATTGAATATAAGATGAGAAAGATATGTTTAGTTGAAGTTAGAAGGAAAATTGGTAACAACTGGAACATAATCAGTAATGAAGTATGTTGAAATGTCGATTGCATGACGCGTTAATCTTGTATGACGAAGACGGTGAAATATGTTGCTTAATGAGGTATATACCTGGTTAGTGAGGTATGTACCTCCAAACTACATTCAGGGCACTAAGGCTTGATTTGCTGAGGCATGTACCTTCGAACCACATTCGGAGGGCCGACACATGATTCGTGGAGCTATACCTATCGAGGCTATTGAACCACGAAAAGGAAGTAAGGTTAAGAGAACAAGCATTATGTACAAGCAACGGGTATACAACTAATAATCCTGACAAAGGTCATGTCGTACAATACTTAAGGCCTCTAACGACTCTCCAATAACAAACTGACATGATTGGTGACTCCTCTTTAGTACCATTCTTATATGTTCGACAACGGGAGCATTATGAGGATTACACCCTCGTATGCACAATACATTTCGGATCGCTTATTCCTAAGATGAGCTGATATAAAGAGAGCCTCGGTAGGTAGGTAAAGGTATGAAAAAGTACTCGAACTTACATTTACACAAAACACTATTCACTCTATCTTTTCCTGACTTTATCATCAGAGTGTTCTCCGGGAGCATTCCCGGTGAACGACTCACGTGTGTTGTTATCTCAGGATTTGTAGCTTCTACATCACCGGCGTTACGGGATCATTGAGGACCAAAATCTGGATATGCATCATGTGGCGTTATCTATGGGACCCATAACGAATGGTCACCACCAGAAATCCTATAAAAACGTCAATAACAGTCCGTTCACGAGGATGCAACCGTTAGAAGCACAAGGCAAAACACCACAAATTGTAACACTAGTGAGAGATACAAATGTACCTTCTCTTAAGGAAGAAGTGCAAAATGAGTAAGATATGAAGGACTTTGAGGAGTCCCAACGATTCAAACCCATGAAGAGGTCATATAGGGACAAGGAGAAGAAGCCAACATGCAAAAGAGAAAACGATGACCAAGTATCGGTGCATACATGGCGTTTAAGTGCAGCAACTGGAAAGGAAATGGAGGAAGAAGGAAGGAAATCATACATGCAAGAAAGACGGAAACTTAAAGATTCACATGAAAAAGGTCAAACAAAAAGAATACAACAGATCACTGGGAAAGCTAAACTTCAGAAACCCGTTTACTGATGACATAAGTGACACACCTATTCCCGTGGGTTTGAAAGGACCTAGAGTGAAGCCCTATGACGGCACAGGGTACCCAGACGGTCATGTGTCCAATTTTCAGTGGGCAATAAAGATTATTCCTACGAATTCAAAACTGTGGTGTTTATACTTCGCAGGAACCCTTGACGGGTCACCCCTTAATAGCTAGCTAGTCTTCCCCCGAGGAGCGTCGACAGCTTCGAGGAGTTATTCCAAAAGTTCTAAAATAGATTCATACAATAAAGGAGATTCCAGCAGCAAGCCCATGCAATATTTTCATGCAGAAAAGAGAAGGAGAGTCGAGCAAGGCCTATTTTAAGCGATTCAACGAGATAAGCAGAAGAATATCTACTAGAGACGATCTGATGATCATAGCGACTTTCACATTTGGGTTATTATAAGGAGAGCTCTTCTGTAAATTAGTAGGACGAGATTGGAATAATGCAGAAGGGTTACTTAGGAAAGTTAATTGGTTTCTTAGACAAGATGATGAAAGCGCGCAAAAAAATATGCATGGAAAAAAGGATGAATCCCTCAGAACGTAAGGAAATAGCCCCGACGCTGGCTCAAACACTCGGTTGGGACAACCCCGACATAACAAGAAGATATTCTTGTACAGAGCGACTAGATAGGGGAGAGTACCGCAGTAGGTCTAACCCCTATAAACATGAAGCATATGATGTAAGACCGCAGAAAGAGATGAAAATAAGATAACAACAAAAAGGCCTAAAGAAGATACATCCGAGATCCCGATCAATACTGCGATTTACACAAAAAGCTAGGGCGTGTGACTGTCGATTGCGAAGGTTTGAAGAAGGAGAAAAAAAGAGAGGTAAAGGGGACCCGAACAGGGAAGTCCCATAGGCTCAGAATGAAGAAATGGTATATGATACTGAGGTGATGATGCTACGGTTTGGAGATAATAAGCAACCAATAAAGAAGAGAAAGTGGGTTGGGTTGGATTTTTCCTCGAATGATCCCATTACCCTTAGGCATCAAGGAACCAAACCACTAATCATCAAAGGTTCAGTCGGAGCACATGACTAGGATCCCCAGCGTCATCATTGAACATCTCTTGAACATCAATCATAGCTTCCCACCGATCAAACAGAAGAAGAGGACAATAACAAGGGAGCAGAATGATGTCGTGAACCAAGAGGTTGCAAAAATAGTCCATATGGGGGTATTTTAGGCTACCCAATTCCCGGTTTGGATTGCAAATCGGGTCCTGGTGACAAAAAGTGATGGGTCGATGCGAATGTGTGTGGATTTCACCAGTCTAAACAAAGCTAGCGCGAAGGATAGCTACCCGCTCCCAGAAATAGAAAAAAAGATAAAATATTTGGGAGGTCATAAATGGAAGTCATTCCTAGATGCATACAAAGGATATCACCAGGTGCAGATGGTGAAGGAGGATGAGGATAAAATGGCTTTTACACAGAAAATGGAACATTTTGCTATCATAAAATGCCTTTTGGATTAAGGAACGTAGGGGCGACTTACCAAAGGCTAGTTGATATGGTATTCGAGAAGAAAATAGGTCAGATAGTAGAGGTATATGTCGACAACATGGTGATTAAAATCAAGAAGACATCGAGTTACTAAGGGATATTGAGGAGATGATGGTTCACCTAAGAGAGACCAACATGAAACTAAACCCAAAAAATTGTGTTTTCGGGGTCCATAAGGGAGAGTTCTTGGGACACAACGTGTCCACTCAATGGATCAAAGCCAACCCAGATAAAGTCAAGGAATTGATAAGCACCATAAGTCCTAGAACTGTCAAGGAGGTGCATAGTTTGAATGGGAAGATGGTCGTCCTAGGGAGATGCATAGCAAAGTCAGCAGAACAATCACTTCCTTTCTTCCAATCCCTCAAAAATCACCTGGGGAAGGGAACCATCACTTGGATGGACGAGGCATAGAAATCCATGGTAAATTTGAAAAAAAACTTGGGAAGAATTCCTACACTAGCTAGCCCTAAGGTCGGGGAACCTCTATCCGTATACCTATCTTCTAATAGAGAAGGTATACGTGTAGCAATCATGGCTGAGAGAGACAAGAAGCATGTAATTATTTACTTCGTAAGCTAGATTCTACAAGGAGTAAAGCTAAATTATTCTATTATTGAAAATATCATGTTGACATTACTGTATATACAACAATGAGGTTGAAAAGGTATTTCCCCGCACACCCCATCTCCGTTTTAACAAATCAACCCTTCAGACAAATTCTGATGCAGCCTGAATGCTCGAATCGAATGACAAAGTGGGTCGTTGAGCTAGGAGAATATGTTACCGACCAAGGGCAAGCATGAAGGCTCAAGCCATAGTAGACTTTCTGACTGAAATGACAGATGAAGAAACCACTAGCACATGGGTAGTGGCGACACCAAACACCAACCCAACAAGGTTGTGCCTAACTCAACAAAGGAACGACCTGCAAATCCCCTGGACGATGTATGTAGATGGGGCTTTGAGCCATGATGGTTTAGGAGTGGGTATCATTCTCATCAGTCTAAATGAGGACCGCTTAACCTACACATTATGTTTCGACTTCAAATTCTTAAACAATGAAGCAGAATACGAGGCATTGCTTGTTGGGTTACAAATTGCCTTGGAAGTTGGAGTGTAGAAGGTTCGGGTGTTTATAGACTCTCGCCTGGTGGAAAATCAAATAAACAGGGATTTTTAGGCTAAAGAGGCCTACATCATGAGGTACCTGGAGAAAGAAAGAGAGTTGATCAAACATTTTAAAAAAATTGACATAATCTAGATCCCTCGATCAAGGAACAAGGAAGCAGATGCCTTGAGTAAGTTGGCTACGATAGTGTTTGACCATCTTCCGAAAAATATTTTGGTGGAAGTTCTCCAAAGAAAAAGTATAGAAGAAAACTCAGAGGAAATAATGAATTTGAATGAAGAAGCTGGTCGATGGATGGTACCAATGACACAATACCTTCAAAGCGGCATGTTGTCCGATGACAAAAAAGACGCCCGAAAAGTACAAGTTAACGCAACCAACTATACCATGTATAAGGGTAGGTTGTATAGAAAGGGCTACTCGACCCCATGGTTGAAGTTCTTGACTATGGAAGAAGCCCGAAATGTGATTGAGGAAATTCATGATGGAATATGTGGGAGTCACGTGGAATCTCGAGCAGTGGTGCAAAAGATCCTACGCACATGGTATATCTGGCCTACTATGACTAAAGACACAAATGAATTGGTTCAGAAATGCCATTGTTGCCAAATACATTCCAACGTGTCGACCTTGCCTTCGGCTCCTATGATGAGTATCTCTAGTCCATGGCCCTTCATGTAGTGGAGGATTGATATCATCAGTCCATTCCCTGAAGCCCCATGAAAAGTGAAATTATTGATAGTTGCCACGGACTACTTCACAAAATGGGTAACATCAGAGCCGATCGTTATCATATCAGGGAAGAAGATCATTAAATTCGTATGGAGACAAATGGTATGATGATTTTGGTTGCCTCACACAATCATAAGTGACAATGAGAAATGGTTTCAGATAATTCGTTCAAAAAGTGGTGTCAAGACAAGGGTATTAAGCAAAATTTCACGTCAGTAGCCCACCCTCAAGCAAACGGGCAAGTAGAAGTTACGAACTAAACAATAGTGAAGGCTATCCAAACCACTCTAACCATGTAGCTGAACATCGAGACCAATTCCACCAACTTAAGAGAGTATAAGGATTTACTTGACGAAAGACGTGAAAATGCGGCCATACGTCAGGCTGCATACAAGAGTTTAGTAGAAGGGTATCACAATAAATGAGTGAGGGGAAGGGCATGTAAGTTCGGTGATATGGTACTCAGGAAGAACGAAGCTAGCAGGAAGGAACCCATGGAGCAGATAATTCCCAATTATGAGGGACCATATAAGGTGGTAGAGGCCAGACACAATATGTCGTATGTATTGGAAAACATGGAAGGGATGAGACTACCTAGAACTTGGAACATGCATAATTTGTGTGTTTTTCATTTCTATGACAAGGTCCACCCCTCGGAAGGGCCTAAAGTAGCAATAACCTAGCTAATAAGAGCAGGTGAAGGAGGTTTTCTCTCTCCTTTTTTTTATCTTTAAATTGTCTTTCATGAGAAAAACATATGAGATTTAAGAAATCTAGCTGTATTGGACCAACTTATCTTAATGAAGTACACTTTTAGTTTCGTATCAAACTTTGTAAGGAGCTAAGCCACCATGGTTCTAACACTATTGTCCGGTCATATTAGGTCACCATGACTCACACATCATGGTTCGACCTGTCACACCCCCGAACCAGACGGCGGAAACGTCCGAGGTCTGTTGTGACTCAATTGAATACCATGACAGTGAATATACATGAAACATAACATCATTCATCACCATGCATTGAAATATTACAACTGGTATTGTTTACATTTAGTACATTGTTTCAAAACATTACATTCCCAAAAGTAGATTGTTCGATACTAGTTAAACAAACAACAAGACATCACTGAGTACATTTTTCCTTCGATTTACCTGTTACCTGAGAATACAAGTATTTTGGAAAACGTCAACATATGAAATGTTGGTGAGTTCATAAGTAATGTTTGAAACATAATGTTTTGTATTATTTTGAAAAACCACCAGAAAATCCGATATTTTCTGAAAAGATTATTGTAAGTAAGAAAAAGTGTGAAGATCCGTAAGTATGCTTGTTTATTTCTATAAATGTGAAAAATTGTTAGACTTGGTATGCATCACGTAGGGGTAAGTGTTGAAACCCCTAGGAAAACCCGATGTTTTCCTAATACTTTAAATTACGCGTTTTATATTTGGTTATACCGTTGCGACGTGTGTATTCGATAATTCCAGGTGACATTGGATTATTTAAGGGTGGTGAGTTGTTGTAATCACGCATTAATGAAAATGGATAGCTTACGACTATACAAACGAACCCTTAGGCGTCGTTCGTACTACTCACCTAATCTAACCACCCTGACTTCCCATAGCC
This sequence comes from Lactuca serriola, assembly GCF_051521515.1. NCBI lineage: Eukaryota > Viridiplantae > Streptophyta > Magnoliopsida > Asterales > Asteraceae > Lactuca > Lactuca serriola. The sequence continues at coordinate 110,697,911 of NC_136415.1, forward strand.
CCACAACCTAGGAAGAAAAGAGGTGCGAAGCCCCCGTTAATTCCACGAGTCGTTAAAGGCTATCGTGAATGCGAAAGGTCCTTGGCCCGACTCGCATTTGTGAATTCTCGACTATGCTAGAAGTACCAAAGGAACCTTGGGGCCCAACAGCACATGAGCTATTGAAAGTCCTTTTACACGGTATTAGGTCGTATAAGACCCAGTATCATGTAAGCGCGTTTCCTTCGGGCCTAAAGATCATGTCATTGGGCTAGCTAGGCCCAGCAAGCACGATTTGAAACTTTCAGGCCCAAAGATGGTGTATCGACGTCTGGTGAATTCCCACGTGTGTATTGACTTCCCGTAATTTCAGCATGTCTATTATAGTATCGTCGTGAATAGATTTTTGATTCGTTATTGATTCGAGACCGAATCAATTCGTTTGGTAACGATTTTTGGTGTTGAAGGTGTATTATATTTTGTCGGAAATCGTGGTACTAGTATTTTGTCATAAAGGATCTATTGTTTAAAACCTTTGAATTTTTCTTTTTGAAGCCCTTTTCTTGTATAAATTTACACTTTTCACCCTTTATATATAAGAATTTCCATTTTTGTCCTTAAGCCATTTTTCTTGACACTTTAGTATCAAAACTTGTTGAAAAGGTAATTTTCAGCTCAAGTTTACTTGAAAAATAGTTTTAGTCCCTCAAAATGAAGTTTTCTTGGTTGAAACCTCTAATTTTGCAATTTTTACAATTTTGACCCAAAATGGAAATTTTTTGCATTTTTGGTCCCTCTTAAATTTGAAAAGTATTTTTAACCCTTAAAATGAAATTGGTACACTATTAGTCCCCTGTTTTACAGAAAAGTGCAGTTTCAGCACCTCTAAATTAAAAATCTCGCAATTTGGGCTATATTGGGCCGAAAAGTTCATTTTTGGCCCATTATGTTTAAAAATTCACATTTTATTCCTTCAAAAGGGTAAATTTCCAGGAAATACATTTTTGAAAATGTTTTGACTCATCTCATCCCTCAGAATTTGTATTTTGACATTTTGGGCCCTTTAGTTTTATATTTTTAGCATTTTGAGTCCAAAAATGGGTTTTAAGCCCAAAGATGTTCATATTAACCAACTTGGTTATTTTTTTAGAAATGATTTGTGTGAAATAATGTAATTTATACATATTTCATACAACTTAATGTAGATCTCGGTTTTAAGGTCTTTTTGACTAGATCCAACACCACAATCACATAAGAATATATATATATATATATATATATATATATATATATATATATATATATATATATATATATATGTATCTTGCAAATCGGTTACACATTGATAATATGTAAACGCACCAGTAACTTGGTGTTATAAAACATATTGTTGTGTGTGATTCGGTGTGTGAGTACAAGCAAGCATTGTATCAAAGTTTATCCGTTCCTTTTATTCAAAGTAGAATAAAAGCGATATCTTTGGGCCCCTCGATGATTTAGTGATGACAAACATAAATGCTCGGCCGGGCTAGGGCTAATTTGATTTGTTCAATTAGTCAGTCGTCATAAATCGGGAATCGAGATATAGTACAAAGAAAATGATTTGAAATCATATCTCATACGATATCTAGAATGGAGGAATATGTGATCCCTTATCTAAGGACACGCGTATTTGATATGATCAGAGTTGACAGCGGCTTTGGAAAGCTACGATTGCAGATCAGGATCCGAAGTCATACGCAGAATAGTTGTTAGACTTATCCAAGTGGGAGACTGTTGGATTAGTGTCTAAGTCCATAACTATTTTGGTATGTACTTGACCCGATGGTGCATGGTCCTTTTGGGTTGCCTTCACCAAAGCAACTTGATTGGAGAAATAAATAGAGAGAGAGGATAATATGATTTATTAATATGTTATAAGAATAATATATTAAAGGAGAAATCATATTTGTTTAATTAATATTCGTCAATAATTAATTAAGAATTAATTTTGTGATCAAGTGTAATTAATTAAACTAGAGGGGCTGAATTGTAATTATGTGATAGTTACAAAATAAGGTAAGAATTATCTTATAAGTATGGTGAACGAATTTAAGGATGGAAAGCCTTAGAATTCGAGTATGATAAGGATTCAAGGATTATCTTATTGGTTGCTTAATGGATAATCAACTAGATAAGGATAATGACTGAAACCCTATCTCTACACCTATATAAACACCCCTAGGGTCATGAATTCGTGTATCCCTTCCCAAGAAGTCCTAGATACGAATTCTAACCTCTCTTCTCTCTCTTTATACCTTCTCCACTTGCTTATGGTGTTTGTGAGCCATTAGAGGAGTGACACTTGTGACTCTCTGCTTTCCAAGGTCAATTCAAGGAGGAATTGGATTGTTATTGCTATATAACAATCAAGGTATGTTCTTAAGCCTATTTACATGTGAATTCTGATTTCCATATGTTAGAATTAGGGTTCAAAGTCTTGGATTCAAAGTATGTACAATAGAGAAACCTAGATCCAAGCTTTAGGGTTTGTATGAGCACATAGGATGTCTTATGACCAAAACCCATCAGTGGTATCAGAGCCATGATTGGTTTCTATTGTATTGATGCTTGATGTAACTGAAAATCGTGTTTTGGCCTCACTGTTCGACCGGACTCGGCGAGTCAGCCCTACTCGGCGAGTTCCAGAGGGTGACTCGGCGAGTCGGTGCGTCAGACAGTGCTTATCTCGGGATTTCTTGCTGTTTTTGCATTGGGATAATTACCTTATCATGTTAGATTAATATTAATCCGATTATATGATATATTTGACTATATTTTTAATCTAATTGAAGATATTTATCAATTAATAAGATAATTGTTTCCTTATAAGATAATTGATTAATTATTTTAAGTAAATTGATAAATTGTTTTGCAAGAAATCATCAAATATGGATAATTATGTGATTAAATGTTAATTTGAATTATTTGATCCTTGTTGTTGTGAAAAGTTTCATATTTGGCCCTTTAGGTTTTATAGTTTAAAATTTGAACCCCAAAAAGTTTTGTTGTTTTGAAATTTAAATAGTTGAAACCCTAATGTTTTGAAAAAGGTTTCAAAACTTGCCCTCAAGTTTTGGAATTTAAATTTTGATTAAATAGTTTAATTTTGATGCATATTTAAATTCTAAACCCTAATGTGTTGAAATGTTTCAAAACTTGCCCTCAAGCTTTGTTAAAAGTTTAATTAGGAATGTTAAATTCTAAAACTCTAGTATAGTTTTGAAAAGGTTCAAATACACCCTTATGGTTTTATTAATTAATTAAGGTGTATAATTAAAATAGATTTAATAAATCCATAAAAAGTTTAGGTTAACCATTTAATTAAAAGTATAATTGTTATAGTTAACCACATAGTATTTTAAAAGTTATAAAATACACCCTATACTATATATAACATTAAAAGTCTAACATTATATATATGTATAACTAAAAGTCAGTTTTACCGTTAGTAGGCCTCATTCATGAAGCTGGTCTATAAGGGGTGTTTAAGGAAATTGCCTATAAAATGGCGATTGAATGGGTATCCACTCTTACCCACCGCACTCTTGACTAGTGGAGGGTCGTTAGCCGAACGGGTAGGATAGGACGAAACCTTCCATTAAAAGTATAATGAATTATAAAAGTAACTAAATGTTTTCAAAATTCCCAATCTTAGTTACTTAGGCAAAAGTGAATTGATGCAATTCCATGAAATTACACTTTGTGCCCTTGCAAAGACGTTAGTGGAGCGTGTGTGGTTAACCGGCACACTAAATGGGTCTAAGCAAAGGTAGCAAAGGGTGACTCAATGTTTGTCATGGTTCGGTGGAGCGTGTGTGGTTTACCGGCACATCGAATAGGTGACTGTAACATGTGAGGGCACCATGTAGTTTGCATGGTTATTCACACCCGCTTTGTGATCCTCGGCATCCCAGTCACAAACAAGAGGGGCATATCGAGATATAAACATGCCATTGAAAGTTCAATGTATCTCAAATGATCTAGGAGTTTTCATAGATTTAAAACTTAAATTTAATTTTCGTTTTTCATGGTGGAAATTAGTGAATCGTCATTCACTTACCTTCAAATGTTCTGCAATTTGGGTTACGGCATCCCTCTCCCGAGTTGTAGAATATTGTGTTGGGTCCTAGCCTTAGTATTTCATTTGGGTGATTTACTGAGGACTCAATAAATCAACTAACTTGAATTCATTTTCTCCCGTATTGTAGATGTCAAAGTTCGACAACTATGGTATTCCCAAATCCCGTGGAACAAGCATTCCACATGAAGATGGTATTCCACGATTCAATCGAGGAACAAGAAATCATGCTTCACTTCCTCCTCCTCCTCCAATTATTCTCCCTAACCCACAAGTTCAAAGGCTTGAAAAGTTCAAGATCACTCAAGCCCTTTTGGCAAGTAAACATAAAGAAGGAAAGTCCGTGTGTGCACACGTCCTAGGGATGAAGTCACACATTGATAGACTAAGAATGTTGGGATTCGTTGTCTGTGAGGAAATAGCTGTTGATTGGGTTCTTCAGTCACTTCCCAACTCATATAGTGAGTTCGTAAGAGAGTACTATATGATGAATCACGACGTGACCCTTATAGATCTCACCTACATGCTTATTGCTGCTGAATCAGTAATGGTTTGGCACAATAGAAAAGCAAAGTTGATTGGTGAATCTGCCTTCAAGACCTCTATGGATATAGACAATGGCAATGAAAGACATGCAATGATCGAAAAGTTTGATCATAAGAGAAAGGCGATGTCTAAAGTAGTTCCATGTGTTGTTCCAAAAGAGTCATTTTGCTTTTATTGCCAAGAGAAGGGGCATTGGAGACGAAGTTGCCCTAATTACCTAAGAGATCTAAGAGATGGGAGAGTCAGAACGTATGGCTCTACTTTAGGTAAGAATCCACTATCTAACTCCGTTAAGTTCCTATTCATTGATTCTTAATACATGATGTAATAAGATTGCATTTGAGTGTTTTTGCAGGATCGGTGAAAAGAAAGGAAGCTTGTTGAGAGAGCAAGATGAATCTAATCACCAAGAGATGGATTTTGATCGCATGGACTTGAAGATTAGATTTTGAGCTTAAATAGTTATGATAGAGTTGTTAGAAATTTTCCTTTTACATAGTTTTCAATGGATTTTGCATTGTAAGGACAAATTTTTTCGCTGCTTTTATAAATAAAATAAATTTTGTTTGACTTATTTATTTGTTTATTTCCTTGCAATGAAATCGTTATGAAAATTGATGTTTGAATATTTCTACAACGAATGGATATGATTCTTATTTATGGTGTTTATGAAAAAATCGCGAATTTACCAAATAGGGAGAGTTTCTCATCGCCCAAAGTTTCAATTGGACAGAAATTTGGAATCACGCAACTTGGTTGCACGATGAATGAGAAATTTCATATTTGGAAATTAGACAAATTCATTGACAAAGTGTCAAGTGAGGGACTAAGAGATCGAGCACACAATGTTGCGTGTTGATCAAGTCAACCATAAGAGTAACAATGATGTTCGTCATGATTTACTAAAGGTTTAGTAAATATGATTATACTTACAAGATTAAGTGTAATTTTGAATTGATTAAAGGGTTTAGATCAATAGCAGAACGGATAAGAAGAATCAAGTAGGCAGAAAGATAAAAGTTTCTCCATTCTAAGAAGATGGGAGAGTACCTTTTATGCTTTATGATAGGTCTTAATGATTAAGAACTATATCTCAATTGATCCTCTAAGTGAGTCTTAGTACAATTGTATGTCTAAGAATAGGAATCAAGAATTGAAGAAATGGTTAAATCAATAAGTCAATCATACTTCGTTCCAATAACAAATCTTAAAGTTAAGATTGTGACATTGAGTGAAAGGTATTAAGAAGGTTTGTAACTTTCATTAAATGTGGAAAGTTGTGATGTCTTGGATAAGACAAAGACCAACTAGGACCAATTTATGAAGTGTTTTGATAAATACTACACTAACTCTTGAATATTTGTTTGTCAAGAAATGTTTATTGACAAGAGAATCTTATATGTCAAGGAGTCAGTGGGAGTCTTAATGGTCTTGAAAGGTTTCAAGAACAAATCAAATAAACCTTATCGATCATCACTAGCACACGAGTTGAGGTTACAACCTATCGTGTTGACATTATTTTGATTCTGTGCCAATCCAATCGAGTTAATTATGCATGTGAGTTCTATGAGTTCTCATTTTGAACGCATAAAAGGCAAAGCACCTTAATCAATGAAAGGTACATTGATAGGAAAGGGTGAGCTGCTTAACTACTTGGAAGACATGGTGGGCAGCTGTGCTACCATAAAGGCAAGAAATCAAGATCAAGAAAGTTCGATCCATAAGAGTTTGAATTTATCGTAAACTTTGGTTTTGACAAATTCACATGGATAGGAACACATACACCACTCAAATCTAAGTGTCATAAGATTTTCTCCTTCATGAAAATGATTGTAAGGAAATGCTTTCACTAAGAAAGATTTAAGAAGATAGTGATTGTAAAATTGCATTCTCGAATTCGATTATGGTTACGGTATCCCTTTCCATAATTTGAATTGTGAGGTTTGGCAATTAGTCTTAATTGTTTAAACACACATATGAACTATCGAAGGCAAAGGTGTATAAAGAATCCTTGATAAAAGATTATCAAAGTGCTAAGTATTAGAAACATGAACTTAAGAAATTCAATAAGCATTGTTTTCTGAAAGATAAGATGTTTATGAATACATGTCGAAGCTAGTGGGAGCATAAGTGTTATGTTTTATAATAATCATCATGATAGTGGGAGCATAAATGTTATGATTGTATGATTATTAAGGAAAGTATTGCAAGATTAGCAATATTAATTATAGAAAACAAGAGTCATACTTTGCAAAGTCACAATAATTGAAGAGTTGTTTTGCTATAATTAAGGGAGAGAATATTATGCTTCATTTCAAATAAAACATTATGCGTCGTGTCCCATACGCTTCGGGTATAGGATCGATTGCAAATGCTTTAATGTTTGACCATTCTAAAATTTTCCAAATGTCTAGCACATTTAGAGGGAAAAAGGACTAGAATCGGTTTAGACTAAAATAATTAAACAACTATCAAAGGACAATCCAAGTTCGACGAGGATTGGTCGCTTATGAGTAGTTGGAAGTATAGTATTGGAAAATATGGAAATGTTTCCATATTGGATGGACCATATCGACATCATTACGAATAGATAAGATTCTATTAAGAATGAGTTGTCATATGGAACATATGGAAGTGTGTCCATACTGGGAATTGAATATTGAGAAATCTATGATTAGATTAGAAACTTCTATGCAAAAGGATGTTCAAAGAATGTACTTTGAGTGAGAGACATCACGTCTATGGAATTGTCTTGTAACAATCTCCGATAGAGGACTTTGTAATATCATTGGCAATAGTCTTTGTGACTTTGGTGCAGTGACATTACGAAAGGATAAGTTGCATAGAATGTTAGAATCTAGCATATTCTATAAGTAGCGAGAATTTGATATTCTTTAACTTATGGAAAAAGGATTTGGAGTTGTGAAATGAGAATGATTGGAAATGTGTTCAATATGATCTATTTCACAAAGTAAGAACCATAGGTAAACATTGTGTGCATGCTAGGAGCATGGGACAAGTGTTGTAATTCAAGTAAGAAGTTGATTACCCGAAACGACAAATAATGAGTAATCGATATGGTGATAAATAAAAGGTGTTTTATTTATACTCAAAGGTTTGAGGCCATATGGGATTAGTATTATTCTTGTGTTTCACATTTGCATGTTTTGACTTCCAGAATAATTGAATTTATTAAGAATAATCGAATTATTCGAACGGGCCACAGTCGTTCATATGTTGGAAGTAGATATGAATGAAGACTGTCGTGAATTGGTATGTGGATTGTCTAAAAGAGTATTAGACATAAGCAAATGTTTGCTGCAATGTTCATGAGTGCTTATGAATGTGATTTGAGCATTGGATTAGACCCACGCTCACTTGGATCACTCCATGGATTGTATCACGAGTGATTGGTGAGATGATAACATCTTATATTCTTGAAACCGAGATGTGTGAGTTGTATCTTGCAAATCGGTTACACATTGATAATATGTAAACGCACCAGTAACTTGGTGTTATAAAACATATTGTTGTGTGTGATTCGGTGTGTGAGTACAAGCAAGCATTGTATCAAAGTTTATCCGTTCCTTTTATTCAAAGTAGAATAAAAGCGATATCTTTGGGCCCCTCGATGATTTAGTGATGACAAACATAAATGCTCGGCCGGGCTAGGGCTAATTTGATTTGTTCAATTAGTCAGTCGTCATAAATCGGGAATCGAGATATAGTACAAAGAAAATGATTTGAAATCATATCTCATACGATATCTAGAATGGAGGAATATGTGATCCCTTATCTAAGGACACGCGTATTTGATATGATCAGAGTTGACAGCGGCTTTGGAAAGCTACGATTGCAGATCAGGATCCGAAGTCATACGCAGAATAGTTGTTAGACTTATCCAAGTGGGAGACTGTTGGATTAGTGTCTAAGTCCATAACTATTTTGGTATGTACTTGACCCGATGGTGCATGGTCCTTTTGGGTTGCCTTCACCAAAGCAACTTGATTGGAGAAATAAATAGAGAGAGAGGATAATATGATTTATTAATATGTTATAAGAATAATATATTAAAGGAGAAATCATATTTGTTTAATTAATATTCGTCAATAATTAATTAAGAATTAATTTTGTGATCAAGTGTAATTAATTAAACTAGAGGGGCTGAATTGTAATTATGTGATAGTTACAAAATAAGGTAAGAATTATCTTATAAGTATGGTGAACGAATTTAAGGATGGAAAGCCTTAGAATTCGAGTATGATAAGGATTCAAGGATTATCTTATTGGTTGCTTAATGGATAATCAACTAGATAAGGATAATGACTGAAACCCTATCTCTACACCTATATAAACACCCCTAGGGTCATGAATTCGTGTATCCCTTCCCAAGAAGTCCTAGATACGAATTCTAACCTCTCTTCTCTCTCTTTATACCTTCTCCACTTGCTTATGGTGTTTGTGAGCCATTAGAGGAGTGACACTTGTGACTCTCTGCTTTCCAAGGTCAATTCAAGGAGGAATTGGATTGTTATTGCTATATAACAATCAAGGTATGTTCTTAAGCCTATTTACATGTGAATTCTGATTTCCATATGTTAGAATTAGGGTTCAAAGTCTTGGATTCAAAGTATGTACAATAGAGAAACCTAGATCCAAGCTTTAGGGTTTGTATGAGCACATAGGATGTCTTATGACCAAAACCCATCAGAATGAACATGTTCAACACTCATTGGTAATTCATTGTTGATGTACTGAGTTCCATAAGGAAGAAGAAACTTGGTATTCTTGGACTGTCTAGGAGCATCTGTTCATCCTGAGGAGGATGGTCTTGATGGACCATCTGATGACACAAGGTTCAACTTCTTGACTTTGTTGAGTAGCTACTGAATTGCCGACTTCACATCCCGAGCATGAATACCCTTGTGTTTATCAACAATTTCTTAAATTTGCATCCACTTGTTGTATCCAGATTTGATTAGCTCAGAGGCAAATACAACCCCAGTGTATTCATATTCAGACTTCTTCCTTACCAAGTGAAGCTTCAGTGACTCGTTCCTAGTTTTGGTGCATCTCACTTTAATAGTGGGATCAAGATTTGTTCTTTGAGTCAGAACATCACCAAACTTCTTCCTTTCAATTTGTTCATTTAGTTCTGAAACCCTGTGTTTTTTCTCCACACTGTTATTGAAGAGTTCAATTTTCTTGACTTGATCATTAGTTCTTTCATCAACGGAAGCAAGAGCTTGAGCAAGTTTTCCAGACATACATTCTCCTTTTCTAGCTTGTTTCTTCTATTGAATAGCAACATTATTCTACATCATGATTTCTATTACTTCATCAATAGATAATTTCCATATTTTGGCCAATTTATTCATGTCAAAAATAAGCTTGATTTTTTTGGAATGAGAAAGTGTTGAAGGAATACCAATAGTAGAACTTCCAGCTTTAGTGTCATGAGCTCCCCCTGATAAGGAGGCCTTTCTCTTTCACATATTTAGTTGATCATTACCAGACCCAATGACACTATTAGTTCATTGAGGAACCTCCCCCTCAAATTAAGATCAGGGTAGACAACATTTAAAGGGACAACAGGAACAATAGCTGGTGGCATAAATCCAAGATCAAGAAACCCTTCATAGTTATCGGTCTCTGATTGATCACCAATGTCTGAAATGGACTGATAAATTGTTGTATCAGCGTCTGGAATCTCAGCAGAAACAATAATTCCCTTTTGAAATTCAGTTTCAACCTTTCCAGTTTCACGCATCTCAGGTTGAGATGGAGTTGGTGCAACTACCACCATTTGCATTTGCTGATTAGAGAACCTTTGATTATTGATCTCCCCCTTTTGGCAACATCAGATTGGGGAGGAGAACAATAATATGGTGAAGGAGTGTGAGGAGGAGAATGAGATGGTGTAGGAGGTGGTGGAGGAAGATTTGTTAATGGAGGTGGAGATGGAGGAGGGTTATCACCTGGAGAATTTTGTGGGGTTTCATCAACAACCATATCATCATCATCATCATCACCTAATTCCATAAGTTGCTTCATCTTAGCCACATCCTTCTCTACTTTAGTCAACCTTTTACCCAGTGATTGAGTAATTATAAAATTAAAGAGAGTTGAGAAAGCACATTAGTTTGAAAATTAGAGCTAGATTCTTCCTGATCATCCTGATGAAAAGAAAAAAGTCTTAATAAGAGTTGGCATAGGAGGAATAGTCTCACCGTGAGGAGGAAGAGGAAGAGATGCTCATTTTGGAGAAGTTACATCTTGGACCATTGGCTTAGCGGTTCCCACTAAAGGTGGGTTTGATCCATGTTGTACAACAATATTTGTAGAGGGATTGGATGAAGAAGTTGATGAAAATCGAATGTGATTATTCATCCTTGGAGGAGAGTTCATTCCCCGAGCAGAGTCTTTTCCTTTATCAGTGGTTGATTCTTCTTCATCTTTATCAGAGTCTTCTTCTTCATCAGCCCCTTCTTTATTACCAACGCTTTCTTCATAATCATCATCACCATTATCTTTATCAGTGTCTTCATCAGTTTTTTCTTTGTTATCATCTTTATTATCCTCTCTAGAGTCTGAGGATTCAACCACATAAGGTTTTTCAATACATTTTTGCATCCTCATAGTAATAGGCAAGTTACCTTCAGATGGGGCGACATTAATAATCTTTGAGGAAAGGGCAGGAATTGGAATGATAACCCCATGACTATCAACATATCATTCCTTATGCGATAAGATCAGTCCAAGCCAACATGGATAAGGAACATACGCTGGCTTCTTATTCCCAATGATGCAGTCAATCACTTGATAAAGAAAATTTTGATCAAAATCCAGTCTTTTGTTGTTTAAGATAGAACATAAGATCCTTTGCTCAAAGAGATTCAGTTGATCCAAACTCCATTTTTTGTATCCAAGACATTTGTCAATAACTCCTATCAAATACTTGCATCCTACATTAAAACACTAAAAAGGGTGTTCTTGTATGGATCACGATTGATGCCCTTAAGTTTGAATTCATACCCTAATTTTTCACGAACAAACTTGCAACTTTCTTCAGAGGGAGTTTCAGAGTAATCTTCAAAACGAGGAAGACAAAGAGCAGTTGGAAAAGATTCCACATCAACAGTAACTCTAATTTGGCCATCTCCAATGATTCCAGTAATGGTTCGAGCATGAAAATCAACAAAGCATGAATAGTAGAACTCACATACTTGTTTAGCGTAGAATGGGTCTGGAAACTCACAGAAGGCATATTGAAGAAGATAACTCTTGACATAGTTGACGAAGTATTCGATTCTTGAGTTTGCGAATTGCTTTGGAATTTCATCAAAGAACACCACATTGTTCACTTGAATGATGGGAGAGTCGGGGGCATGAGCACCTTTGACGACATTAGCGTTGGGGGAAAACTCATACAAGAGGATTAGGCATGGTGAAAGCTTTGAGAGAGATGATGGTTGAGTCCTTTTTTTAGAGAGAGAGAGAGAGAAAGAGATAGAGAGAGATATCCAATTGCTTGAATATCTTGTAAAGTGAACTAGGACGGGGAATTCCCAATTTATACCAAAAAGTTTCTTCCTTTTTACGTAATTATGATTAAAGAGATGCGTCGTAAAAATAGCGTATCCCAGGATAATGATGATCTATTAGACGTCATCCAAAAAGTTATCGTTGAGATAAGGAAGTTACATCTGTGAGTCATGCCATTAGCGTAAATGAACATCAGTGTAAACGATCAGTGAGTGAATTAACGATGGTCACCCAGTTAGTTTGTAGATTGATACTCATTCTTCTCATCTTTCTAAGTAATTGGTAGATTCATGATGCAAAAACACTTTTGTGATTGTTATTTTGTTGCCATGAGTGTCTAGTTTCTCTATTTTGGTCAACTTTGGCTAAAACCCTTAGATATTTGTGGGTTTTGAAGGACTTTTGCTTAATGGTCATTTATCTTATGTTTATGATTCTTGTTTATATTTCTTATGCTTGTTTAATACTTTGATCATGATCTTGGTACTTGAATGAGAAATTGTTGGTTTATTTCTTTGGTTTAGCATTGAATCATTGATTTTACTTAGAACAAGAGCTTTATGATGGTAGAAATCATCTCTAGCAATCATGACTCCTTTATGGATATGTAATCATTGACATCCTCTAGGAATTGGTGATTCCTTCAATCTTAAGGCTAATCAACTTCTTGGGTTCAATTGCTTCAAATGAATCCTTGATTTTGATTAAAAAGGTGTGTTGTGGGCTTCCCCAACCTCCATACTACCTATGAGGAATCTTGGCATATCATGTTTCATGATTGCTATAACCAATTTGGGATGAATGATAAGCTTCATATTGAATCCTAATGATAAACACACAAATGTCCATTGTGTTGAATTGCCGTGGTTGACCAATTCTGTCTAATATTTGAGCATCTCATCATCTTGCTTAATTGCAAGCTTTTTATTTATTCAAGTCTTTTAGTTTTCAAGCAATCAACCCCCCCCCCCCCCCCCCCGCTTTAGTTTAATTGTAGTTAGTTAGTTTATTTACACTAGTTCTATTGGATTGCATTTGTTATTGAATACAACCATTTCCCTAAGGATCGATACCCCATTTTACTATTATATTACATTTTATTTGTAAACAAAGGGTGTAATTTGCTTGGTGGATTTGACATCCCACCATGATTGAATCTTCCAAACTTGGAGTTGGAATGCTTATTTCGACTATAAGTTGCTTATTTGTTTGATTAGTTGTTTCTGATGTTTTTTTAATTACAAATTTCTGAATTTAATTTTTAATTGGGACGAACCAAAATGATGTCTTCACATTGAAAAAGAAAGATACCCTTTTCTGAATTTAATGGATGCCCAGTTGACAATTGTCATATATGTTTATGCAGAAAGAAAGCTACAATCATTATGTTGTTTTAAAAATTAGTGACCATCCTTGCTTTTTTTACAATATTGGAATTGGAACATTTGTGTAATTTATTTCAAAACATGGATTGTTTATCCAACTTTTTATCGCATGGATCTTTTTTGTATTTTAATTCCAGCACAAACACAATGTACTTTACAGAAACACTCACACACACGATGAGAGAAGGTTGCTTCATTGCAATTACTAAAAACAAACACGAACTATTTAGGTTGCTTTAATTAGAACACAAAGGAATTATGTCAATTTTAGCAATTTACTTTGAAAGTACATTCTTATTTTAGGGTCAATTTGCAAAATATTTTAAAAAACAATGTCATTTTAATGTGTTATTTTTTTTCAAATAAATAGTAACATGAACATGTTTTATAAATCAGAAATATAGCAGGTTCAAGATGCATTAATTTTAGGTTTGCAAGAAAGAAATAGGATATGATAACAGAATGGCTAAAATAAGTGAATATTAAGGGGATGTTTGGATAGGGAAAAAGATGATGCTTATTGTTTATTGTTTTTTTCCACCACAATAAGCTAAGTTTAAGTGTTTGGATAAAAATCTTTAAAAATCAGCTTATTGTGGTAGGGATAAGCTAAATAAGCTGATTTTAATAAGCATCTTCCCCTTGCTTATTGCTTATTGTTTATTCCCACCGCAAATAAGCTAATAAGTTATAATCTAATTTATCCAAACACCCTTAAATATAAGGCTCAAATAGTTAGATTTGAGAGTCAAGTTGTCAATTACAAAGAGGCAAAAGCAAGCCAAAGCACAATAATGATACATGCCGCTGCTTTATGGACTCGTAACATTTTATGATTTGTATACATTGGAAATCATGTGATGTGTCTTTATATATTTGATTTCTGAATTAAATTTACAAAAGTTATTATTACTTTTTTACTAAATCCAAATGGGTGAACTAGAGCCACGTGACCACTATTATCATGTCTTATTTTAAGGATATTTCCAAAATAACTAAGATGCAATGTCAAATTACACTCCCAATTATTATTTTGATTATTCTAACAAAAAAAATCCAAAAAATATTTATAAGATTATTCATACTTGATGAAAATACATATTATTTTGCGACATAAATCACATTTCATTCATTCGTCATGTTAATTAATAGTTTATTCTGTAGGGTTTAAGTGCATCACTTTCTTGTTTATTTGTAATATATTAGTGCCATTTTCATGATTTATTGTGTTTTTTTTTTCATTATACTCTAATGTATATTGTATCATACAAACTCATGATGTTATAAAACAATTGAATTTACAAAACATAAATTATATATTCATAACAATTTATATATTTATTTTAAACCAAAATTATAAAGTTACTAACATAACTTCTATTTTTGTAAATTAATATATATTTTTCCCAAAATTTTAATTAGTTATTACAATTTCAAATTATTAATAATGTTTTTTATCAACCGTGGTTTCTACGGGTTTAAACATATATGTAAATAAATGTATTTGATTTTGGAAAACGGTTTCTTAAGAATTAATTTTTTTTTATCAATATATGCTTCCAAAAAATCTACACAACATTTTACTAAAACCTCGTGACTTTTCATCAAGAGAACATTTTATAAAACTTTATATGGTTGAAATATTCAAAAATCATTTTCATAACAAAAATACATTTATATTGGTTAAAACTTAAAACTATACTGCTTTTATCTCTTTCGAAAAAAAAAATATATATATATATATATATATATATATATATATATATATATATATATATATATATACTACTTTTACCAAGTCTGTACAATTTCATTTCATCGTAAACACATAGAAAAAACATTATCAATGTGCCTTCACTATATCATTTTATCAAATTGACCCTTGTTAAAAAAAAATATTATAAATTAATTAAACACTAACTTCTACAACTCCTAGTTTTATAAATTTTCCTAATTGTCCGTAGTTTCATCAACAAAATTTAAAATTAAACACAATTATCTTTTTTTGTAAACTCAATAGTGTTTTTCTTTTATAAAAGTAATTATTTATTAAACAATAATGTATACAACTCCTGTATATTATTTGTAGTTTTTATAAGAGTGATGAGTATGGACACTCTAATAACAGCGTTTTTGTGTGCCACCTAAGCACCAAAAGTTTTCATAATCTCCACCTTTATTTGTTGGGGGTGGTGTTCAATTTCCTCAACGTCGTTGAGGTGAAGAAATGCAGAAAAAGAGAAAACCATTGATTGGCTGGAAATTGACGTTTCAACTCGTTTTCGTGGCCACGAGATTCAACCAACGAGATGCAACGAGTTAGGGGGGGTGGTGTTCCCCTCGTTAAGACGACGTTGAGCCGTGCCACGTCACACTCGTCTCTTCTCGTTGAGGCCCATACCGGGTGCTCTAAAACCTTATTCTTTCTTGTAGGATGTGCCTATTGGTGGTAGCTTGAACTTATCTTGTTTCCATCTCTTCAAATTTGAATCATTCGTTACCTTCTTCATGAACACGAGATTCAAATCTTGGTGAATTTGGTCCTCTTCCAAGAACGATCTTTAATTTATTTGTCATATCAGTTACATGAAAACATTTTTTATTGATAACGTTTTTTATAACTTGATAATTCTAAATGTCATCGTACAATGAGTGAGATGGCAAACGGGCAACAAGTTGTGCCGCTAAGCCTTTTTGAATGGTAAAACTAATTATTTTAAAGACTATATCCGAAGATCTAGGGGATATAGCATTACTATGCATGATTCGTTGTACTCTTTTAAGAAGCTCTACCGCATCCGGTGCGAGAAAACCAAACTTATCAAATGCAAATGGTATGAACACGTGTTGATTTTCCAAACACGATCTCTCATGTTTGGTGACTTTGCCTGTGGCTGCTTTTAAAGCACCATGTCCCGCTGTGAAACCCCCAACCCTCAGGCCCACAAGAGGGGATACCCCTGTAAGATCCACACATGCGTGTTTCTCTCCGACCCATCCAAAAATCAAAATGGCAGCCGGTCTGAGGGTTGACCTTCCTTCTGTCGGGTCAGTCAAGAAATTAACAGGTGTCTCTTTCTTAGCGGAAACTCCGGCACGCTTAAATATATCAAACAAGACATCCCTAACCATATCGTGCCTATATTTGAAACCCGGGAGTTCTTTACAGTTAACTGCATGCTCCCTAAAAGAGTCCAAACATGTCTTGCGACACACAAGACATATCTCGTCAGCTGGGAAAATGGGAATCATTAATCGATATTTTAGAATAATACGATACTCCATGGAAGACATGTGTGTCATTGTCATCTAGATAAAATATGCGTAAGAAACAAAATAAAACCTATAAATCTTATCATGGTCTTTCACAATAACGTAAAGGGTTCAAAGATCAAAGAATTTTGTAGACCTACAAAAGTGATTGAAATACCTAATTAACATTGATATTTTTAAACTCAAATATCAAGGAAAATTTTGGAATATGATAAAATTTATGTACCTTTCATGACAAAATTGGATTGAAATTTGATCTGTTAAGACAAACCACAAAGGCATAATGTCAGGAAAATGATGTAAGAAAAGTTACTTGAATTTATGTGTTCATGTCATACAAGACATTTTGATAGACATATAGTATTAAACATAAACCTGAAAAGAGAAAAGGAGGTGCACCAAAAGAGACAATTTGAATATGATGCAACAAAGACTCAAAATATGAAATTATCGTCAAAAGTATAGTTAGATTTTTAGAGTGAAACAAAAATACTCAAATCAAATCTCAACGTCAAGATCATTATGACATCCTTTATTTTGCAGGGCATGACAAACTATACACATGGAGCTTTGCACTGTTTTTGAAATGCATTGGGTTATAACTACTAAGGTTAATTGAAAAAAAAAACCCTCCAATTTATCCTTTACTTTAAAAAATGGGACATTGATCTCTTGTGTGTGTTGCAATTGACGATGCCTAAAATAATGTAAATTTATCTCTACTATTGGGATCAACACCACAATCTAGTAGTAAGAGTGCATAATATTTTCAGGTAGCTCATAGGCCTCCACCAAAGCACCTTGTAAAATGACACATAAATTATTATTGAGAACAATCTCATAAAAAGTATTACTAGCTAATGACTTAGGTGTTGTTTTTTTAAGCAAAAATTCATGAAGTCTTTGGAGCATTCTTGAAACCTTCTGCAGCAGAAGATGTGGATCAAACGACTGCAAACTGTAATAAAAAAAGTGTTTGTTTTTTAACATCTGAATGTTGCTGCAGATATTAAAAAATTAAAATAAACTGATTTTATATACCGAAAATAGTTTTTTTTAATAACAAAAATTTAATAATGTATGACATTTCAGCGAGATTTTATGATATTTCAGCAAAAAATAATGATATTTCAGCAAGAAATTATCATTATTCAATATAAAAAAACGAAAAAAAAAAGGTGAAACAAGAATTCAGCAAGATTTTAGCAACATATAATCAAGATTCATCATGATTTCAGCAAGAAAAAAAAGAGACGGGAAGAGATAATACAAGTGTTGCCCCAAACAGAACACACGTATAAGTTTTTTACTTTGAAGACTTATAAAAAACAAACAAATGGGTGATTGAAAATTATTATGTGTGTGCTTAAAAGGACCTCCAACCATTCATTATTCTCAAATTCTATCTTTGAAAGACACTACCAAGAAGTTCGATGTGAGAGAGCTAATAATCACATGTGTTGACATCAAATTAAAATTTGCCAAACAACCATCAAAACGGGAATAGGTACCACTCAGCAGTAGAAAATGCTAAATGAAAGATACAACAATGTATTTTAATGTATTTGTTTGCATTATTTCTATTACAACGTTGTGTGAATTTACCATTTTTAAATTAACAAAAAAGCCAATAAGAATTTGAATTATTTCCGTTGCAGTCCCATGAATGGAGAAAACCAAAACATATTTAATTTAAATGAATAATAAGAAACATTGGATGAAAGGATTACTTGAGGTGCTACATTGATTTTCATTATATCCAATATCCACCATCTCTTTGAACTCATTTATTTTGCTAACAACAACAAGATGTATTCAGGGCCGGCCCAAGCCCAGGGCGAGCTGGCCCAGGGCAACAAATTTTATGGGGCAGCAAGCCATTTATACCTAATGTTGTAGATACAGTTATATTGGGCCTCACTTTATGTTTGTTCCATAATCCCATTGTAAAAGGAAGAAGATGTGTGATTCGTGAAGCGGGATATTAAGTTTTTCAACCAGAAAAACAAACGCACACCTAATTAATGTATCAGATGTCGAGATGGGAGAAGACGAGGAGACGAGCATGGGGGTGAGGAGTAATGAAGAGCAGAGCCGCCAAAGCATATATCAGTTGGTTGGTGTCGCCTGGTATTTCTTTTTCATAATTCTTATTCTCAATTTTCTCCTAAATCCTAAATTCCTAATTCATTATCCTAATCTGATTTGTGTTGTTAGTTCAATGGTTCTCCTAAATCCTGATTCTTAAATGCGAAAGGTATTGGAGAGACTATGTTTCTTTAATAATTTCATTATCCCTTTGTCGTAAGTCTAATTCAATATTCTAAAGTCCTAATCTGATTTCATCTATTTTCTTGGATATGCTTTCTACTTGCCTTCTACTATTTCTTAAGTTGCAAAAAACATTGAATTGTAGTAAGAATTTGTGCTGATATTTTCATTTTCTTGTGTATTATTGTATTTTAATTACATATAGACGGTTGTACTTGAGATTTTGTATAACTCCAATTTCATCAGATTGGGAAGTTTCTCTTTCTTTGGTAGCTGAAAAGCTGAAGAATCAGGTTTGTTCAAAATCGTTTATGTATCCATCACTTGCCCATTCTTCATTCCAGTTTTATTGTGAATATTGTATGGTATGATTTTCTTAACAAGTGACGATGCAGGGGTCTATTGAAATTGTAGTTATTTTATTAGTTTAATTTCTTATCGGATTTTATCTTCTAGTTATGTTCGGATGCATATATTTATGTTTATGGCTTTAACTTTTTAACGAGTTCCAACTGTTCGATGAAAGTACTAAATGAGATGTTAGGGAAATATCATGAACTAAAGTGGCTAACCATGTTCCTCAATTCTGTTTACCATATCTATAAAAGCAATTAATCATAATAATAAAGAAATAGAGAAGATATGTTTGTGATGTAGATGCTCATCATGTTTGAGAAGCAGATTTTTGGCAAGACTTGTACATGAACTATATCAAGTTAAGAAATGAAAGATATTTGTTTTTCATTGATTTTTTCCATTAACCTATTACACAAAGGTATTCATCAAGTCTGCAGAAAATTAGAAGTCGACTTGTTTCTAATTACAACTCAATTATTATAATTTACTGAATATAAGTGAAAATGTTCTGTTGGTTTATCTACGTTTCAGAGTGCCAGATATTGAAAGATTTAACTCAAGTTAGAGAATTTTTTATTGCTTGTTGGACATCTAGTGTGGGAAACTACAATAATCAAAGTTATTTTTAAACTACAATTATAAGTGTCTTAATTTGTATGCTTGCAGTTTGCACGACATGTGCATTTTCAATATCAAAGCTTCACTCTCTCGTAGAGAAACAATAGCGACTTTTAGTTATTTTTATTTATTATTATTATATTTATTTGTCGCATTTTTGTAACATATTTTGGTAATAGCCAAATAATTAATATAGGGAATTGACCTAAGGCATTGGCATTATATGATACATAGGGGCATTATGACCTTTGTTCGTCCAGGGCATCGAAACCCAAAGGACCGGCCCTGGATGTATTCAATACCCAACAAACCTAGTTGAGAAATTACATAAGGACCTAAAAAACGATGAACCCACATGATCAACATCATACAAACATACAAAAAAATCTATGGAAATCCAAATTGTTTTTATTTTTATTTTGAAATTCTAGGTTTGGGTGTAGAAATCAATGTTTTCATTTGAAATTGATTTGGTTTGCAGATCTACTATGAACTCAACGAGAAAACTAAAATCAAGAAGAAGAAAAGTGCGAAGCAAAACATGATAGGTGAAACTGATTATTTTCTTCTCCTCCATAGCTTCTATTTCATGTTGCTCTTTCCTGGTATGAAATCGATGATAAAGTAAGTTATTAGATCTATTGATTGTGTACCGTAGATAATCTTTGTTAAAGGGGCGCACTAAGGTATGGAAAATTTATGGATTGATTTGGGTTTTGAATTTGAATTGAGTGTTATAATTGTCAAATGATTGATTGTAAAGAATTACAATCAATCCCAATTAATTAGGGATTAAGAATTTGATTTGTTTTGTAAATGTTAATCAACATGATTTTATTTAAATTTAAAAGTAAAATCATAGAAAATTAAATGTCATTTTTAGAGAGTAGGTGAAAAAAATGAAAATTATAAGAAAATGATAGGTGCATAAAATTGAACTTTTTTATTAGAAGAGAATATATATATATATATATATATATATATATATATATATATATATATATATGGGAAAAGTGAATATACCCTTAAGGGTATATAAGCTTAGGTACCCACACTCACCATACTATGTCGTTTTGTATCATTTATATACATTGTAATTGTCTAATGTTCTTATAATTCAACTTCTAACTTGATTTATTTCAAAGATTTTTATAAATTTCGCATTTATCTTCCTTTTATATAATTTTCATTTTCAACTACAATATATATAACTTAGTAGGTGTTCGTCAAAAAATGTGATGTAAGAGGAAGATAATATTGAAAATTTGAAAATTTTGAAAATAAATCAAGTTAAGGATTGAAGTTTAAGAACATTATAATGAATATATTAAACAAAACGACGTATTATGGTGAGTTTGGGTACCTAAGCTTATATACCCTTAAGGGTATATTCACTTTTCCATATATATATATATATATTTTGGTATTTCCACTTCTTTTGATCCATTCACTTAACAAAATTAGTGTTTTCCCTTTCTACCCTTTAAAACCGCCTGTTTCCATTAACATGGTTTTTTCTATTATTTTGAAATTATGTACCCTATTGTACTTTCTTTTTTATACTTAGAAACCAAGCGTCCATCTTTTCTCAATTCGAGTTGTAATTGGTTTTATTCTTATTTTTATTCTATTATATATATATATATATATATATATATATATATATATATATATATATATATATATATATATATATATAGGGGAGGGCTCATGCGAAAATGCGAGAACCAATTATAATTTTACACATCATTCTTATATTCTTTTAATTATTAAACATTTCCATTAAATTAAAAGGGTATATCCGTAAATTTAAAAGATAATTGCATACCCACTTTCATAGTTGGGTTCTACTTAAATCGTTTGAAAACTTCCTCATACATAAAAATTTTAATTGAAAACTTGGTCATACATTTGAATCTTTTCAAAGTAATATAAGAATACTTCGTATCCTTTTTTGTAACTTATATTCTACAAATTTGAATCTTTTCAATAGTATTTATACACAAATATCGCACTTTTGAATTAAGATATCTTCCATAAAATCAACATCCCATGCAGATTTCCAAATTTACCTCTCTATGTAAACTATAAAGTTAACTTAATATAACAATTATTTTTAATCCAAAATACATATGTAAACCTCACTGATTTAAATTAAGATAAATGTCATTCTGTGTATTTTCCAAAACTAAATCTTTGCTCAAGTAAAAATAAAACCAATATATAAATCTTAAATCAAACATAAAAATAACTATGAATATAATCCTTTAATCGATAATAAAAATCAACACTGATATCATCCATATGAAAAAAAATAACAATCAACAATGAAGACTTCAACCATCTACTTTTGTTTGGCATCTTCAAACCTCTTTCAATGTGGATGAGAATGCAGTCACTTCATCAACGCAACATCACTAAAGTCGCTTAAAACAAACTTCAGTCATTGAGGTTGTCATTATGTAACGATCGTCTTCTGAGGTATTAATTAATTTAATTTCTTGAATGTTAGTGGGCTTTGATTAGTAATTGTCATCTTGGACTGGATTGGACCTTCATGACTTTGGGCCGAGATGTAAGCTGCCCATAAGCCGTACGCGGGGCGTAACCCGTCGTACGCGGGGCGTAGTGCCTTTAGTTTGCGCGGGTTTTGAGAGGCGTACGCGCAGCGTACCTAGAGGTACGCCCAGCGTACGCGACCAAGTGGCGAAACCCTAATTTTAGGGTTTGAGACGTATTTAAACCCCATTATAGCCTCCCATTTGGCCTCCTCACTTATCCTTCACCCCCAGAAAACCCTAGTTCGTTCCTTTCTCCTTGTTTGTGTGTGTGGTTGATCTTTTGGGCTCATTTTTTGTGAAGAAAAGTTGTAAAGAAGAAGAAGAGAAGTGGAAGAATGAGAACTTGAGTACCTTGAGCTCAAAGATCTGGGATCATTCTTTCATTTGGCATTCAAAAGAGGTATAAAGCTTCCAACTTTCCTCTTGTAAGTTTAGATCTAGGAGTTTTTGGAAGTTTGGACCTTTTAGATCCAAAGGAAGAACCTTTATCATGCAACTTCGTTTTTGAGCTTGGGATTGCTATCCTTGAAGCTCAAAGTGTCCCCATAGCAGTAAACTTTCGATTTTTGAGGCTTTCTTGAAGCCATGCATGAGATCTAGTCACCTTCTTAGTAATAGATGGTTGTTTTTTAGAAGTTTGAGGCTTTCTGGAAGCGGTTTCACGACGAGATGGGAACTCGTCTCCATTTCAACACCGCTTTCCACCCTCAGATGGACGGGCAGAGTGAGAGGACGATTCGGAATCTCGAGGACATGCTCCGGGCATGTGTTCTAGATTTCGGTGGTAGTTGGGATACGTATCTTCCGTTAGTGGAATTTTCTTGTAAGAACAGTTACCATGCGAGTATTGACCGCCCTCCTTTCGAGATGATCTACGGGAGGAAGTGTAGGACCCCAATTTGTTGGGTAGAGGTAGGTCAGTGTGTCATTGGGAGCACCGAGGTGGTGCTCAAAACGACAAAGTTGATTCAGCAGGTTCGTAGTAGACTGCAAACTGCGCAGAGTCGGCAGAAGAGTTACGCCAACAGGAGGCGGTCATACTTGGAGTTTCAGGTAGGCGACATGGTCCTCCTGAAGGTACACCCTGGAAGGGTGTCATCAAGTTTCGTAAGAGGGGCAAGTTGGTCCCTAGGTTCATCTGTCCTTTTAGGGTTTTGGCCCGGGTGGGTCGTGTGGCTTACCGGTTGGATCTTCCGGCAGAGCTCAGCCAGATCCACAACACCTTCCATGTTTCCCAGTTGCGGAAGTGTTTAGTGGACGAGTCAGCAGTTGTACCTTTGGAAGACATTCAGGTTGATAGCATCCTGAATTACATTGAGAGACCGGTCGCGATTTTGGACCGAAGGACAAAGACCTTGAGGAACAACGTAGTTCAGCTAGTGAAGGTACAGTGGCAGCACCGGAAGGGTTCAGAGTGGACGTGGGAATCCGAGGAGGAGATGTTTGAGCATTACCTAGAATTTTTTTCAGATTCAGTGACAGCGGAATTCGAGGACGAAGTCTGATTCAAGTGGGGGAGATTTGTAACGATCATCTTCTAAGGTATTAATTAACTTAATTTCTTGAATGTTAGTGGGCTTTTATTAGTAATTGTCATCTTGGACTGGATTGGACCTTCATGACTTTAGGCCGAGATGTAAGCTACCCATAAGCCGTACGCGGGACGTAACCCGTCGTACACGGGGCGTAGTGCCTTTAGTTTGCACGGGTTGTGAGAGGCGTACGCACAACGTACCTAGAGGTACGCCCATCGTACGCGACCAGGTGGCGAAACCCTAATTTTAGGGTTTGAGACGTATTTAAACCCCATTATAGCCTCCCATTTGGCCTCCTCACTTATCCTTCACCCCAAGAAAACCCTAGTTCGTTCCTTTCTCCTTGTTTGTGTGTGTGGTTGATCTTTTGGGCTTATTTTTGAGAAGAAAAGTTGGGAAGAAGAAGAAGAGAAGTGGAAGAAGGAGAACTTGAGTACCTTGAGCTCAAAGATCTGGGATCATTCTTTCATTTGGCATTCAAAAGAGGTATAAAGCTTCCAACTTTCCTCTTGTATGCTTAGATCTAGGAGTTTTTGGAAGTTTGGACCTTTTAGGTCCAAAGGAAGAACCTTTATCATGCAACTTCGTTTTTGAGGTTGGGATTGCTATCCTTGAAGCTCAAAGTGTCCCCATAGCAGTAAACTTTCAATTTTTGAGGCTTTCTTGAAGCCATGCATGAGATCTAGTCACCTTCTTGGTAATAGATGGTTGTTTTTTTAGAAGTTTGAGCTTAAGGGAGTCTTGTAAGCCATCAAGTAAGCAACTTTATGGTTTAAGACGTGGGATAAGACCTGGATCCAAGATTTTAGCTTCTGAATCGGATTATTAAGCACTTAATGAGATTTTTGGCTTATCAGGGCTGTACGCTGGGCGTACAAGGAGGTACGCGCCGCGTACAAGCCAGCAGCTAGTACACTCAGCGTACCTTGGTGTACGCCCCGCGTACGCTGCCAGTTTGGGCTTCGAGCGTTTGGGCCTCGGTGTGGGCTGAGTTTTGGACTTAGGGTCTTTGGGCCTTAGTGGCCATCAGAATTCAGTTGTTATGGGCCAAGGATTAGTATTGGGCTTGAGTAAGGCCCAATAAAGGGATTTGGGGCCAATGGAGCAAATTGGGCCATTAGTGGGCCTTTAGTGGGGCCATGGATGGACTTAGAAGGAATTAAAGGATTTGGGCCATGTTGTGACCCATGCCATAACAGGGGTAAAATGGTCATTTTACCCATTGGAGAATCCCTATTCTGACTTAGTATTTTATTTCCCATGATAGCTGGGAAGCAGCCGGAGTAGCAGTCAGGGATTTCTCAGTCAGGAGTTCAGCAGTCAGCCTCACGAGGTGAGTTTCCTTCCATTAGGAACGGGTCTAAGGCCACAATGTCGGCCCGTTTAACTAGCAGTAGTTTCCGGACTTCGGTCTGATGCAGTAGTTAGAATGTGTGATGCCTTCGTGGCTCAGATAGGGTTTATGTGTTATGTGTTCCGGGCTACGGCCCGATGCAGTATGCAGTTTATGTGTTCATGTAGTTGATATGTTTATGCTATGCTATGTTATGCTCAGTCAGTTTCCAGACTTCAATCCGATGCAGTTAGTTCCGGACTCCGGTCCGACGCAGGGGACAAGGTCCCAGTCAGTTCCGGACTTTGGTCCAATGTAGTTAGTTTCGGACTTCGGTCTGATGTAGAGGGCAAGGCCCTGGTTAGTTCCGGACTTCGGTCCGATGCAGTTTCCGAACTCCGGTCCGATGTAGTGGGCAAGGCCCAGTATGTGTCATACGTTATTGTATGGTATGTGGTAGTTTGGGGGAGCTCACTAAGCTTCATGCTTACAGTTTCAGTTTTGGTTTCAGGTACTTCCGTAAGTAAAGAGAAGAGCTCAGGATGATGGCATCGCACCTACCACAACTTCAGTTTGTCTTGGGAAATGATTTAGCTTTTCATTGATATATTTTGATTCAGTCTTGATACGGTTTTCTTGTGATACGTGTTGTGGTTTTGAGATATTGACGTATGGATTTTATTTTATGGCATTGATATAATGATTTTAGTAATGATTAGCCAAAAAAAATTGGGTCGTATTTTGGGATGTTTCAAGTTGGTATCAGAGCCTTGGTTTGAGGGATTCAGATACACCTTCGGGTGTGTCTGAACTCAAACTAAGGAAACGGTAAAAGATTTTCAAAGGAAAAACATTTTCGAAGAAGGAATTTTTTTTGAAAGAACTTAGAAAGAAAAAGAGTTTTGATAAAAAGGAAAAAGGTGTGGTGCGTGCGATCAGCCGAGCTCAAGTAAGTACTCCCAAATTACCCATACAAGTTTATATTATTAGTTTCAGTTCCAGATCCAGATCAGTTCAGTTTCAGTTTCAGTAGAACAACATGCTAGAATAGGACTAAGGATCTAGGAGGATGCCTTATGTGCCTGCTTTATGTGTTTCAGCTTGATGAGAATCGCATGCTAGTAGTGAATATATAGTAGTAGGATAGCCTGTTTAGGTTATGCCTGATAGTATGAGCTTAGCATTGTATGCTAGTACACTTTCTTGTTATGAGAATAAATTGTTGAGTAGTTTCCCTTTTGTCTGAACGCTGTTTGCTTTGTGCTTTGTGGGGCTCTGAGTAATGGGAGTTAGCCATTAGGTGAATACGTCATGTCACATGTGGTCAGGGTTGAATAATCTCAGAGTGCCGGATTTGACCCTATTGCGCAGCTCTCGTTTGAGTCTAACCGTTGTAGGGACGAGTCTTTTACTCCAAGGACTATCCGAGCCTCATTGCATGTGATGGTATTCAGGTGATGGCTAATTGACATTATAAGGAGACCTTCAGCAGCTGAGGACTGGTTTGGGGTGGAGTCAAAGGTTTCCCTAGGGCAAGCCAAGGATGTGAGCAGCAGAAACCAGTAGCAGTAGAGTGACTTGGTAGAGTCAAGGCAGTTCTTGAGGAAAGTACGGATAGATGTGGAAGGTAGTATGGGCTCGTACTAGTGAAAGCAGAGGATCCGTACTCGAATCAAGGAAGGCTAAGATGAGGCCGGGAAACTTGTAGTAGCAGCGATCCCTTGAGATATTTCAGTGTACTAATGTTTGCCATGATATGTTTTCGGAATGGTGGTTTTGCGACCTAGGCCAACAGTCGGCAATTCAGGTGCCGAAGAGGGATCCGGACCAGGCTCGGGAGCCGAGCATCTAGATGAGCAGACTAGAGAGTTTTTCACTTCTGAGGTGACCCGTATCATTCTTGAGCAGACTCCAGTGATCTTTGGTTCGATCAAGGAGGGTATACTAGAGTTGATGGGGGAGAGACTAGGCACATTTCGTGCTGAGGTGGCGGCCATGATGGGGCCACGCACGCTTACGTTTAGGGAGTTCCAGGCATGTGGATCTCCAAATTATCACGGGGCGCGGGACCCCATAGCGAGTACTAGATGGTTGGCGGATGTGGCCAACGCTTTCCGCACGAGCAGATGTCCCGAGGGGGACAAGGTTAGATCGACGTCCTGTCTTCTGAAGGACAGGGCACGGGATTGGTGGGAGGAGGTCGGACATGTCATTGGAGATGACGCAACTTTGGATGCTATGACCTGGGCTAACTTTACTGCCAGGTTCAAAGCTGAGTTCGCACCGGTTATTGAGGTGCAGCAGTTGGCCAGGGAGTTTCAGGACTTCACCCAGACGACAGAGACAGTGGCGGAGATCACCGCCGAGTTCAGGGAGAGGGAACTTCTCGTTCCTCAATACGCAGCTGATGAGGAAATGAAGAAGGCCTGGTATCATGAGATGCTGCGGAGTGATATCCGCCAGTTTGTGAGCCGGTCCAGCTGTAAAACGCTGGATGACATGATTGCGAGGGCTCGAGAGAGAGAGATATTGACCTTGAGATGGAGAGAAAGAGGAAGCCGGAGGCGGCTCCAGGTTCAGGGAGTTCAGGCAAAAAGCCCAAGGGTTCAGATCACAGAGCTAGGAGTCAGCAGAGCCACGATCGGAGTGGTAAGTATGGGAGATTACACGAAGGGGCGTGCAAGGCAGGGAGTGTCGGCTGCTACAAGTGCGGCCGGACTGGGCATATGAGCAGAGATTGTACAGCCACTACTACCGCCATTGCGGCATCAGATCTGATTTGCTTCCCGTGCAATCAGAGGGAGCATAAAAAGTCCTAGTGTCCGAGTTTAGCTGTTGTAGGGAAGGTGTCAGCACCTGCTCCTGCTACTTTGAGGATTACAAATGGCCGTCAGGGCCGAGTTGAGATGCCGGTGGCGAAGAGTAGGGCTTTTCAGCTGACAGCAGAGGAGGCACGAGCAACTCCTGACGTGGTGACGGGGTCGTTCTCAGTTAACAACATTTCCGCCACAGTATTGTTTGATTCGGGGGCTGCCCAATCATTCGTCTCTCTTGTGCTTAGCAAGAGGTTTAGCAGAGCTCCAGGTGAGCTGGATTGTCCACTTGAGATTGAGATAGCAGCATACATGACCATTAGGGTGGCAAGAGTACACAGAGGATGTTCTCTACAGTTATTCGATGAGCAGTTTCCGGTGGACTTGGTCCCTATTCCCCTGCGAGGGAATAAAGTCATAGTAGGCATGGATTCACTGAGCCCCAATGGGGCGGTGATAGACTGTGAGCTACAGTTAGTGAAGGTATGCACTCCCAGTGGGGAAGAGTTAGTGATTCAGGGCGAGAGGCCATAACGCGGACCAATTCTGTGTTCAGCAGCGAGAGCGAGGCGCTATTTCCATCAGGGTTGCACCGGTTATATTGCCTATATTTTATATGCCCGGGAGAAGGGCAAGACGACGGTTGACGATGTTCAGGTAGTGCGAGACTACCCGGATGTATTTTCCAGAGGATTTTCCTGGAATATCTCCCGAGAGACAGGTCGAGTTCAGGATTGACCTGATCCCTAGTGCGGCTCCGATTGCTAAGGCATAGTATCAGTTGGCTCCCCCAGAGATGCAGGAGTTGTCTACGCAGCTGCATGAGCTGCTAGACAAGGGTTTTATCAGGCTGAGCAGTTCGCCCTGGGGAGCACCGATTTTGTTCGTGAAGAAGAAGGATGGGTCGCACCGTATGTGTATTGATTATCGGGAGTTGAATAAGGTAACGGTGAAGAACCGTTACCCACTCCCAAGGATAAATGATTTGTTTGATCAGTTGCAAGGAGCGTCTTGATTTTCCAAGATTGATTTACGCTCCGGGTATCATCAGATGCGAGTTAGGGATGAGGATGTGCAAAAGACTACTTTCAGGACCCGGTATGGTCATTATGAATTCGTGGTGATGCCTTTTGGGCTCACCAACGCTCCAGCCGCATTCATGAATCTCATGAACCGCGTTTGTAGGAAGTTGTTGGATCGATTGGTGATAGTATTCATTGATGACATCTTGGTTTATTCCAAGACCCAGGAGCAGCACGAGGAGCACCTGAGGGAGGTGCTAGAGATTTTGAGGAGGGAGAGATTTTTCGTAAAGTTCTCCAAGTGCGTGTTCTGGTTGCACGAGGTGCAGTTCCTTGGACACTTCATCAACCAGAAGGGTATTTTGGTAGATCCAGCCAAGATAGAGGCCGTGATGCAGTGGGAAGTCCCGAGATCTCCATCTGAGATTCGAAGCTTCCTAGGTTTAGCAGGGTACTACAGGAGATTCATCCAGGATTTCTCCAAGATAGCTGTACCGCTCACCCGACTGACTAAGAAGTCGGTGGTGTTTTGCTGGGAGCCTGAGCAGCAGACAGCATTTGAGGCCCTCAGGCAGAGATTGTGCGAGGCACCGATCCTTACCCTGCCAGAGGGAGTAGAGGATTTTGTAGTCTACTGTGATGTTTTGATCACAGGTATGGGAGCAGTGTTGATGCAGCGAGACCGTGTGATAGCTTACACCTCGAGATAGTTGAAGCCTCACGAGGCTAACTATCTTACGCATGATTTAGAGCTGGGGGCAGTGGTGTTTGCCCTCAAGATTTGGAGACATTACCTCTGTGGGGTCTGTTGTACCATTTACACGGATCACAAGAGCTTGAGGTACCTCATGGATCAGCTGGATCTGAACATGAGGCAGAGGTGATGGTTAGATATGTTGAAGGATTATGATTGTGAGATCCTTTATCACCTAGGGAAGGCCAACATAGTGGCCGACGCCTTGAGCCGCAAGGCGGCAGCGGCCCCGATCAGGGACATATGTTTGAGGATGACAGTAATCACTCCGTTGTTAGAGCAGGTCAGAGAGGCTCAGGTCGAGGGCCTCAAGGAGAAGAGGCAGAAGTGTGAGAGGATTGTGGGCCGAGTAGCTTCCTTCGACTATGATAGTCGAGGATTGTTGACCCTTCATAGGAGAGTTTGGGTACCGTACTGGGGCGGTGTGCGGTAGGTATTGATGGACGAGGCCCATAAGTCTCGATTTTCCATCCATCTAAGGGCGACGAAGATGTATAGAGATCTTCGACCCTATTATTGGTGGCCCTGCATGAAGCGGGATGTCGCCTGGTATGTGGAGAGGTGCCTGACCTGCAGGAAGGTCAAGGCAGAGCACCAGAGGCCTCACGGAAAGATGCAGCCGTTAGACATCCCAATGTGGATATAAGAAGACCTCACCATGGATTTCATCACTAAGCTTCCCAGGACCGCACGTGGAGTGGATTCGATTTGGGTTATTGTGGATCGGTTGACGAAGAGTGCTCATTTTATACCGATCCAGGAGAGCATATCAGCGGAGAAGCTATTCGATATTTATGTATGAAAGGTTGTGGCACGGCATGGAGTGCCTGTTTCGGTGGTGTCAGACCGAGACGTCCGTTTTACTTCCAGATTCTGGAAGCGGTTTCACGACGAGATGGGAACTCGTCTCCATTTCAACACCGCTTTCCACCCTCAGATGGACGGGCAGAGTGAGAGGACGATTCGGAATCTCGAGGACATGCTCCGGGCATGTGTTCTAGATTTCGGTGGTAGTTGGGATACGTATCTTCCGTTAGTGGAATTTTCTTGTAAGAACAGTTACCATGCGAGTATTGACCGCCCTCCTTTCGAGATGATCTACGGGAGGAAGTGTAGGACCCCAATTTGTTGGGGAGAGGTAGGTCAGTGTGTCATTGGGAGCACCGAGGTGGTGCTCAAGACGAAAAAGTTGATTCAGCAGGTTCGTAGTAGACTGCAAACTGCGCAGAGTCGGCAGAAGAGTTACGCCAACAGGAGGCGGTCATACTTGGAGTTTCAGGTAGGCGACATGGTCCTCCTGAAGGTACACCCTGGAAGGGTGTCATCAAGTTTCGTAAGAGGGGCAAGTTGGTCCCTAGGTTCATCTGTCCTTTTAGGGTTTTGGCCCGGGTGGGTCGTGTGGCTTACCGGTTGGATCTTCCGGCAGAGCTCAGCCAGATCCACAACACCTTCCATGTTTCCCAGTTGCGGAAGTGTTTAGTGGACGAGTCAGCAGTTGTACCTTTGGAAGACATTCAGGTTGATAGCATCCTGAATTACATTGAGAGACCGGTCGCGATTTTGGACCGAAGGACAAAGACCTTGAGGAACAACGTAGTTCAGCTAGTGAAGGTACAGTGGCAGCACCGGAAGGGTTCAGAGTGGACGTGGGAATCCGAGGAGGAGATGTTTGAGCATTACCTAGAATTTTTTTCAGATTCAGTGACAGCGGAATTCGAGGACGAAGTCTGATTCAAGTGGGGGAGATTTGTAACGATCATCTTCTAAGGTATTAATTAACTTAATTTCTTGAATGTTAGTGGGCTTTTATTAGTAATTGTCATCTTGGACTGGATTGGACCTTCATGACTTTAGGCCGAGATGTAAGCTACCCATAAGCCGTACGCGGGACGTAACCCGTCGTACACGGGGCGTAGTGCCTTTAGTTTGCACGGGTTGTGAGAGGCGTACGCACAACGTACCTAGAGGTACGCCCATCGTACGCGACCAGGTGGCGAAACCCTAATTTTAGGGTTTGAGACGTATTTAAACCCCATTATAGCCTCCCATTTGGCCTCCTCACTTATCCTTCACCCCAAGAAAACCCTAGTTCGTTCCTTTCTCCTTGTTTGTGTGTGTGGTTGATCTTTTGGGCTTATTTTTGAGAAGAAAAGTTGGGAAGAAGAAGAAGAGAAGTGGAAGAAGGAGAACTTGAGTACCTTGAGCTCAAAGATCTGGGATCATTCTTTCATTTGGCATTTAAAAGAGGTATAAAGCTTCCAACTTTCCTCTTGTATGCTTAGATCTAGGAGTTTTTGGAAGTTTGGACCTTTTAGGTCCAAAGGAAGAACCTTTATCATGCAACTTCGTTTTTGAGGTTGGGATTGCTATCCTTGAAGCTCAAAGTGTCCCCATAGCAGTAAACTTTCAATTTTTGAGGCTTTCTTGAAGCCATGCATGAGATCTAGTCACCTTCTTGGTAATAGATGGTTGTTTTTTTAGAAGTTTGAGCTTAAGGGAGTCTTGTAAGCCATCAAGTAAGCAACTTTATGGTTTAAGACGTGGGATAAGACCTGGATCCAAGATTTTAGCTTCTGAATCGGATTATTAAGCACTTAATGAGATTTTTGGCTTATCAGGGCTGTACGCTGGGCGTACAAGGAGGTACGCGCCGCGTACAAGCCAGCAGCTAGTACACTCAGCGTACCTTGGTGTACGCCCCGCGTACGCTGCCAGTTTGGGCTTCGAGCGTTTGGGCCTCGGTGTGGGCTGAGTTTTGGACTTAGGGTCTTTGGGCCTTAGTGGCCATCAGAATTCAGTTGTTATGGGCCAAGGATTAGTATTGGGCTTGAGTAAGGCCCAATAAAGGGATTTGGGGCCAATGGAGCAAATTGGGCCATTAGTGGGCCTTTAGTGGGGCCATGGATGGACTTAGAAGGAATTAAAGGATTTGGGCCATGTTGTGACCCATGCCATAACAGGGGTAAAATGGTCATTTTACCCATTGGAGAATCCCTATTCTGACTTAGTATTTTATTTCCCATGATAGCTGGGAAGCAGCCGGAGTAGCAGTCAGGGATTTCTCAGTCAGGAGTTCAGCAGTCAGCCTCACGAGGTGAGTTTCCTTCCATTAGGAACGGGTCTAAGGCCACAATGTCGGCCCGTTTAACTAGCAGTAGTTTCCGGACTTCGGTCCGATGCAGTAGTTAGAATGTGTGATGCCTTCGTGGCTCAGATAGGGTTTATGTGTTATGTGTTCCGGGCTACGGCCCGATGCAGTATGCAGTTTATGTGTTCATGTAGTTGATATGTTTATGCTATGCTATGTTATGCTCAGTCAGTTTCCAGACTTCAATCCGATGCAGTTAGTTCCGGACTCCGGTCCGACGCAGGGGACAAGGTCCCAGTCAGTTCCGGACTTTGGTCCAATGTAGTTAGTTCCGGACTTCGGTCCGATGCAGAGGGCAAGGCCCTGGTTAGTTCTGGACCAAGTTTTAGAAAACGACTTTTCGACAAAAGATTATTTAGAGTAGATAATCTTAACCAAGTTTTAGAATATGTCACAAGGTTTCCGTACATATAAAGAACGCCGAAATCCGAGTTATAACGAAAAAGTTATGGCCCGTCGAAGTTTTACAGCAAAACCGGCACGACACCGAAAGATGTAAATAGTGAATTTTAGATAGAGGACTTTTTAGCCTTAGTGATCTAAACCAAAGTTGTAGTATACGTTAAACCGAGAACATCCATAAAAAGAACGCCCAAATCTGACTTCGTGTGAGGAAGTTATGATTTTTCTAAGATTCGGCTAAGCAGTGCTCAGCCCGAAACTCAAATTTTAGTTCGAGCGGTTTTTGGCTTACGCGACCTAAATGAGAGTTGAATATCTCATTAATAGGAACTCAACAGTAAAAAGATAGACGAAAACGGAGTCCGTATGAAGGAGTTACGAATTCTTCGCGGTCATTTAACAATCTAAACGCCTCCTACTGTTAAATTTGAGATCGGTCGAGAATTAGCCGACGGAGTCTAAATGAAATTTGTAGATCTTGATTTTACCTATGCATTGAAAAAAGAACGTAGAAAATGGAGCTCGTATTCTAGAGTTATGATTTTTCTAAGTTTAAAGGCTGATACGCGATAGGGGGTAACGTGGCACCACCAGAAGGCTGCCACATGCCCCAACTCGGCGAGTAGGTCCTCCTACTCGGTGAGTCCATCAGGAATTCAGCATATAAATAGAGGTGTCGGGTTCCCTCATTCTTCACACCATCCCAAAATATTCTTTCTCTCTCTAGACTCTCTCTCTAGCCCCCTAACCCCCCCTAAAAGTCTAGGTAAACCCCCTAGCACCCGAAGGAAGCCCTGAGGCTCCCGAAGCCCCGAGTAAAGAGCCTTTTGGCTCGGGAACACTGCTCCAGCGAAGCCCGATTTCAAGAAAACCCGCTGTAAGTGAGCTACGCCTAACCTATCTTTAGTATAGTTTATGTTTTAATATGGTAATGTTATTAGGACCTTATAATAAATATTTGGGCTATTATTATGAGTTATATTGAGCGTTATTTAACGCTTATATAATAATAATAATAATAATAATAGCTAGACTATTAATTAGCCACGGTTAACGTCAGACTAAACTCTAGTGGTAATGATAGTAGGTTTCGTCAAGGGATAATTATTTTAAGAGTAACGAAGTGCTGTCCGAGTACCGACTCACCACCTTACCAGGTGAGTGCATAGTTACTTTCATCTTACACATAGATATGAAGTATTTTATATAAACTACGTGCTATGTGTGAATATTATTTGTATAATTGATATCTATGATGAATGAACGATTTTATACATATTTTAAATGATTTAAACTGTATATGTATTTTATATCTACGATAATGTTGGGGTAAAACATGAGTAGATGTAATAGATGGAGTATCAGTTGGACGATGAGCTGAGAGGTGGAATAGACCGTGAGTTGAGGGTGAGAGGTAGACGATGTGAGAAGCCTTTTTCCCAAATGATCGCCTCGTCATTCAGCAGAGTATGGATGACAATCACAGGTTATTCTTGACAATCCAGTGGAACACTAGCAGGCTCGCAACCTGTAGGTGTTGTAAACGATGTGTTCACCGGTGTACTCTAAAAACCCATTGACACGTATTGCGAGTGGATACTGTCGATAAACGAAATAGCCCTGGCAGCTATGGATTTAGTGCCTGTTGAGCAAACCCTGGCAGCTATAGATTTAGTGCCCATTGAGTAAACCCTGGCAACGATGGATTTCGTGCCGATTCCTTAGGATGATCCTTAGGAATGAATTAACGAGGAGTAGCTGATTCTTAGGGTAGACCCTTAAGAGTAAAGAAGATAATGGGGATGGGTAATTGGGTTAACTGTTTGTCGATTAAACATAATAAATATATTATTGTGGGTTGAAAACCCTATGTACTCACCAGGTTTCCCAACCTGACCCACTCAGTTTATTTATATCACAGGTGTTGATAGGAAGTCACATTACACTGAGAGATTAAGGAGATATCGATCACTAGTGACAATGAATGTAAGTTCTGTTTATGCTTATGTTTCTGTATTGACAATGACATCCCAAATGTTTTAAAATGAATAAAAACACTTTTCATCGAAAATACTTTGATAACGTATTTATCATGTTTTACTGGGAACAAATTCCGCAACATTTTGATTAAAAGAGATACTCTGATTTTTATAGAGCATAAACAAAAATCGGTCTTTTCTGGTCGTGAAAATGGGGATGTCATAGTTGGTATCAGAGCATTAGTTTAAGCGAACTAGGAATTTGTAGGATTTCTAGACTTAAAGTTAGAATGCTAAGCGATGATTGTGAGCTGTGAGCACTAGCTTATGTAGGAAGTATGTCTAATATGCTTTTATGTGCTAAATGATTTATAATGCTTTGTGATGCTAAATGTATGATCAGATCTATGGTCTGTTTCCGACTGGATCTGGAAACTTTATGTGTTCAGATTTCTAAACGTTTAATTACAGTATTAGAACTCACATGTAATTTTTCGAAGAGATAAGGAGAATTACACGTCGATCGTAAATAAAATCTTCTCTATCTAAATTCTCGTCACTCTACGCCGGACATCTAAATTCTATGTATAGATCGACATGATGCACACTCAAAGCAAGTTCGGAGATAGTAACCTGCAGCCTAAGCAACAAGTGATTGAGCGTACACCAGAAGTAGAAGTTGCACCCGAGCCAATCACGATGGAAGGAGTACAGGCAATGGTGCGGATGATGTTGGATCATCAGATGAGAGAAACAAGGTGCTTAATTCAACAAAGTAAGGACGAACTTACTGTGCCAGTATGCCAGGCACCCACTCTTGAGGCGACCATCTGGGTTGTTAAGTCTGTCGATGAAGTGATCAATGGTAGTATCACCAACAAGGTTGATGTTGGCAAGAAGAGGAAATTCGAGGGGTCTTCAAGGTCTGACAACAACAACATGTTCTCAAAGTCTGGAGGAGTAGGTGAAGCAAAATGGTGTGACAAGTATGGAAGAAAACACAAAGGTAGATGCCCTAAGGAAGTAACCTGCTTCAAATGCGGGAAGACTGGTCACTATGCCCACGAATGCCCAACCGAGGAAGAAGTTTGCGTTAAGTGTAGTAAAGAGGGACACTTCAAGCAAGAATGTCCGATGAGAGCTACAAAGCCAAGTATACCGCTGAAGCACCATGGGAGGTGCTACGAAGAAGTGACTTGTTTTAAGTGTGGGAAGAATGGACATTACGCCAATGTCTGTACATCCAACAAGAGGTTTTGTTACGGATGCAGGGACAAGGGACATATATCAAAGGATTGCCCGAAGAAAAGTGAAGCATCAAGAGCAGATGCACCTCCAAAGCCAAGAAGCATCCCTAACGAAGCAGCTGACAACGCAATGAAGAGTAAGGATTGATATCCAAAGGTCGAGTTATGATGTAGCCTATTAGAGGCATAGTCTAGGGTGAACTTGAATACCTATGTCATAGTTTCAAGAAATAATAAATCTGTCGTTTTGTTATCTGGTGTGTTAAACTGTTATGTGATTTTCTTGTATGGTGACTTGGAAACTACGAGACAATACTTGGGACGAGTATGAGTAGGTGTGAATGGTAGTAGAGGCCTATACTACCGGAAGCACATGACTCACACTTGGATCAGGGAAAGTCACAAGGTTACCAAGAAGCTAGTAATTGATACCGTTTTGTTCAAGAATGTCGTTACCATTATTTTGGTAAATGACTAAGAAGACGATTGTTATTCCGACCCTAGTGGTCATGTCACATTGAGTCTGACTACGATGAGTAGGTTACATGGTTCAGAGAACCAAGTTTGATGTAGCATCTAACTTAAACCAACCGATTTAAATCAAAGCGATTAATAGAAGCATCACGCTCGTTTTTAAATAAGTTGGTAGCTAGAAATACTACATGTTAAAATGTGATTATATCACATTAGACCATGAAGGAAGGTTATATTCCATTCTGGAATTTGACTCTAAGACACCTAAGTCTAAGCGTTGCAACATATGATGATAGGTCATTAGAATATGACACATCGATCCATAGTAGTAATAAAAGAACTTATCTCAAGTTCGTATCCAGTGAGGATTGAGATTGTGACTTGAAGGTCATAATTTGGAGTCTAGCCTGAGGTAGAGACCAGGTGCACGATCGAGTACTGCTTACAGTCAATGAGTCTAAGAGATAGACTTAAAGGAATATAGAAGTTATAATTATTACCTAGGATGAATAGATGACATATGGAGTCATTATACGAGCCCTGTTTCGTTTATGATTCCGGGACGTAATCATCCTAAGGGGGAGATAATTGTAACGCCCGCAGATCCGGGCTAGTCAATTTAGAGGCAATAGGGGTCGAAAACGACTTTTCGACAAAATATTATTTAGAATAAATAATCTTAACCAAGTTGTAGAATATGTCACAAGGTTTTCGTACATATAAAGAACGCTGAAATCCGAGTTATAACGAAGAAGTTATGGCCCGTCAACGTTTTACGGCA
The DNA here is from genome assembly GCF_051521515.1 of Lactuca serriola. Taxonomy (NCBI): domain Eukaryota; kingdom Viridiplantae; phylum Streptophyta; class Magnoliopsida; order Asterales; family Asteraceae; genus Lactuca; species Lactuca serriola. Next base: position 110,736,054 of record NC_136415.1, read on the forward strand.
AAATCGGCACGACACCGGGAGACATAAATAGTGAATTTAAGATAGAGGAATTTTTAGCCTTAGTGATCTAAAAAAAGTTGTAGTATATGTTAAACCGAGAACATCTATAAAAAGAACGCCCAAATCTGACTTCGTGTGAGGAAATTATGATTTTTCTAAGATTCGGCTTAGCAGTGCACGGCCCGAAACTCGAATTTTAGTTCGAGCGGTTTTTGGCTTACGCGACCTAAACGAGAGTTGAAGATCTCATTAATAGGAACTCAACGGTAAAAAGATAGACGAAAACGGATTCCGTATGAAGGAGTTACGAATTCTTCGCGATCATTTAACAGTCTAAACGCCTCCTACTGTTAAATTTGAGATCGGTCAAGAATTAGCCGACGAAGTCTAAATGAAAGTTGTAGATCTTGATTTTACCTACGCTTTGAAAAAAAGAACGTCGAAAGCGGAGCTCGTATGCGAGAGTTGTGATTTTTCTAAGTTTGAAGGCTGATACGCAATAGGGGGTGACGTGGCACCACCAGAAGGCTGCCACATGCCCCAACTCAGCGAGTAGGTCCTCCTACTCGGTGAGTCCATCAGGAATTCAGCCTATAAATAGAGGTGTCAGGTTCCCTCATTCTTCACACCTTCCCAAAATATTCTTTCTCTCTCTAGACTCTCTCTCTCTAGCCCCCTAACCCCCCTAAAAAGCCTAGGTAAACCCCCTAGCACCCGAAGGAAGCCCTGAGGCTCCCGAGCCCCGAGTAAAGAGCCTTTTGGCTCGGGAACACTGCTCCAGCAAATCCCGATTTCGAGAAAACCCGCTGTAAGTGAGCTACGCCTAACCTATCTTTAGTATAGTTTATGTTTTAATATGATAATGTTTAGGACCTTATAATAAGTATTTGGGCTATTATTATGAGTTATATTGAGCGTTATTTAACGCTTATATAATAATAATAATAATAATAATAGCTAGACTATTAATTAGCCGCGGTTAACGTCAGACTAAACTCTAGTGGTAATGATAGTAGGTTTCGTCAAGGGATAATTATTTTAAGAGTAACGAAGTGCTGTCCGAGTACCGACTCACCACCTTACCAGGTGAGTGCATAGTTACTTTCATCTTACACATAGATATGAAGTATTTTATATAAACTACGTGTTATGTGTGAATATTATCTGTATAATTGATATCTATGCTGAATGAACGATTTTATACATGTTTTAAATGATTTAAACTGTATATGTATTTTATATCTACGATAATGTTGGGGTAAAACATGAGTAGATGTAATAGATGGAGTATCAGTTGGACGATGAGCTGAGAGGTGGAATAGACCGTGAGTTGAGGGTGAGAGGTAGACGATGTGAGAAGCCTTTTTCCCAAATGATCGCCTCGTCATTCAGCAGAGTATGGATGACAATCACAGGTTATTCTTGACAATCCAGTGGAACACTAGCAGGCTCGCAACCTGTAGGTGTTGTAAACGATGTGTTCACCGGTGTACTCTAAAAACCCATTGACACGTATTGCGAGTGGATACTGTCGATAAACGAAATAGCCCTGGCAGCTATGGATTTAGTGCCTGTTGAGCAAACCCTGGCAGCTATAGATTTAGTGCCCATTGAGTAAACCCTGGCAACGATGGATTTCGTGCCGATTCCTTAGGATGATCCTTAGGAATGAATTAACGAGGAGTAGCTGATTCTTAGGGTAGACCCTTAAGAGTAAAGAAGATAATGGGGATGGGTAATTGGGTTAACTGTTTGTCGATTAAACATAATAAATATATTATTGTGGGTTGAAAACCCTATGTACTCACCAGGTTTCCCAACCTGACCCACTCAGTTTATTTATATCACAGGTGTTGATATGAAGTCACATTACACTGAGAGATTAAGGAGATATAGACCACTAGTGACAATGAATGTAAGTTTTGTTTATGCTTATGTTTCTATATTGACAATGACATCCCAAATGTTTTAAAATGAATAAAAATACTTTTCATCGGAAATGCTTTGATAATGTATTTATCATGTTTTATTGGGAACAAATTCTGCAACATTTTGATTAAAAGATATACTCTGATTTTTATAAAGCATAAACAAAAATTGGTCTTTTCTGGCCGTGAAAATGAGAATGTCACAATACTAGCAAGATTTACTCCATGAACTTGCAAACTTAATGAAAATAGTGAAACTTGCGAACTGAAGTTAGCATACAAAATAGTTGAGATTTTCTTTACCCACACCAACAACACTTTTTTTTAATTTAACTTGATTTATGGTGAAACCAAACACATGACAACCCTAAACTTTTTCTCATGAAATAGCACTAAACTTTCGGAAATCGGATCAAACCCTTGATAACAATAATTTTTTGCACTTTAACAACAATCCACTATATGGAAAAATGCATCAGGTGAATAAAATCCACATTACATCTATGAAGTTTGTTGTATTGATAAACAACCAGCTCCTTGAAACAGTTGAACTGACATTTATACCCTTGAAAAAGTGTTTAATATATTCCAGTTAATCTTGTCTTAATATACTTTGCACCACCTGATAGTAGCCTAACAGAAACACGGGACAAACATGATGTACAATTCGACATGTAAATGTTGTTGCCCTTCTGGTTGAATCTAAATTATTGTTGTTGTAAGTGTTGTTGCACCATGCTCAATATAAAGAACAAAATTAAAAAACCTACTTTGGGGCTCTATAGCCTAGACAGATATCATAAAACCCAAAAAAAACTATACATACGGACTAGTCGTGGATACTTATGAATTCTTAATCGTGAATTTAAATAAGTTTTAAACTAAACTTGTTTAAAACATTTAAATTTGTTATTTTTTATGCATTCCATATAATCTACATATTTATTAAATATTCAACATAATAAGAAATCTTGATTATTATCATGCCCAATTAAGAATTCCATATGTAGTTTCAATAAATAACTTAATTTATTAAATATTCAACTTAATAAGAAATCTTGATTATTATGATGCCCATTTAAGAATTTAATATCAAGTTTCACTAGATAACTTGCTTATATATGGTTTAAAACTCAAACTAAAACCCCAAACTCGCTACCAACTTCTCTAAATCCCCACTCGACTGGCTTATTCCGGAGCACCTTGATTGGATAGTTAAAGCTCTCCATACCTGCAATGCCATTACTCATGGAATTGATATGTTTCTATATTGGCATAAGCTCACTCAGATTGCCAACCTGCATTTTAAATAAAAGAATCAGATGAAAAAATGAAGATATAGATATAGAGATTACAAGAACCAAAAAGCTTCAATTTATAAAAACGAAGTGGTGATAGAAAAACATAACCATAAACTTCTTATAAGGCATAATTTAAATCGAAACCAACAACTCATGTATGCATACAAACTCAAAATAAGAAATGAGAATCAAGGAAGAATCATCATGCCATGAGAACCATAAATACCAACCTACCCAATTCTAAAGAGTAATTTGATATAGTTGCAGGAGCGACCCATATGTAAAGAGGACAAAAGCAGGTAACTAGGGCACCAAATGATTCGAAACAAAGGAGATTTCGATGAAAGAACGGTTAATAAGCACTTGAAATAAAAGGAAATTTGAGGGAAAAGATAAGGAGATGATTAACCTTAGTTGATCACCAAGAGGAATAAAGAAGGGTGCACTTTGAAAAAGAAAGAAACAAACCTGTAAAGTATACATAAAGTATACACCCAGGAGGAAAAACAACATCCGAGCCAACCTCCTCATAGATCGTACAAAACTAACAAATTAGAATATTATGGCGCCCTAACCAAAATACATGCAAGTTTCTAACATCCCACATCAACAGAATCCCAATTCTCTGTCGAAACCGCATCGAGATTTATACAAACACTCTCAGTCGACGAAAAACAGAGGGCTTGTATCCGATCAGAGGGATCGATTCCTACCTGAGAGACTAGCAATCGAAAACCCTAAATCGTTGAGAGACTATCAATTGAAGACGCATTTGATTTCTTGGGAGTTAAAGGACACGCACCGGGAGTCCTAATGTGTTCTTGAAGGGTAGGGCAAGAAGGCAGTTGTCAGCGGAGAATCGTAGGTGCTTCTTTAAGATGTGGATGAGAAACGGTCGTCGAGGGTGGTAGATGAGAAACGATCATCGAAGGTGGTGGATGTGGGACTGGGCCACTGGGGAACCGCCTAAAACCATCTATATGCCTTAATTACAATAATACCCTTCCGTGTATACTTATTATATTTAATATATTATTAATAAATTTAATCTAATAATAACATGTGTACACTTCTTATTGGATAATATGTATTTTCGCATTTTCGCAACTCATTTGTGTTTTCGCATGAACCTACTTATATATATATATATATATATATATATATATATATATATATATATATATATATATATAATAAATTATACAAGTACAATAAAGTTATTTAAAATTTTGAAGTAAAAATTAAATAAAAAATCATGTAGATGTGATACTAACACCATACGACATATATCATATTCGGTTAAAACACATATAGATATGTAATCTAAGTTGGTATCGCCATCACAAATAATAGCAATCACTAGGAATGAACGTAATGCGGTTATTTTGCGATATGGTTCCATTTTTAAAACGGATTGGTGCTGTTATTTATAAAAAAATGTAGTTTAGTGTTTGGCCTTAGTTTTAGACTCCAAAACATCTTATTTATTGAGTGGCATACATGCCTCTAAACATAAGATATCAAAACATTAAGTATAAAAAAAATTCGGTATTTCCGGTTCTAGACGCACTCTATCCAGATCCACCCTACCTACCTTTATATTTCGGTTTTAGACCCACTAAACCCGGTCTCACGCCTGGAATCGAACCAGAACCGATTCATCCGATTCTACTAAATTCCATTAACCGGTTTCTGAGTTTTCCGGGTTCGGGTAAGAACCCACTTTCATCTCATTGACGGGGTGGTCGTGACATCGGTGTCAGAGGTGGTGGCGGACAAAAGAGAGGGAGGTGTTGGATTCATATATGAATATGAGTAAATTTGTATTCACTTATGAATAATACATCACACCCGTCGCACTGGTACGACGTAAGGTTTTGCGAGAAGATATAAATGAGTGGATGATACTGATTTTCTCATTTTCAACATTTTTTTAATTGAGCTTACCTCTTTATATATATATATATATATATATATATATATATATATATATATATATATATATATATATATATATATATAAAGTAAAAATAAAACCAATTACAGTTGGAATTGGTAAATGATGGACCTTGGTTTCTAATGCTATGTTTGGCGCGCCACAGCTAGCTGATAAGCTAGCTTATTTTTCGAGCTTTTTTATGTTGTCGTGTTTGGTAAGCCAAAAAGTAGCTAATAAGCTAGCTTTTTGAAAAGCTACTTAGACTAGCTTTTTAGGAGCTTTTTTAAAAATTTCCAAATACACCCCTAATTAATTATAAAAACACATATTCTTACATGCCCTTTTATGTAATTTTATATATTTCAGCTAGTTTTATCAAACGTTATTTTTTATCAGCTAGCTTTTCAGCTATCAGCTAGCTTTTTATTTAACAGCTAGCTTTTCAGCTAACAGCTAGCTTTTCAGCTACTCCGTCAAACATAGCCTAAGTATAAAAATCAAAATTAAAATAGGATACAAAATCAAAATAAGGAAAAAAATCGTGTTAAGGGAACGGTGGTTATAAAGGGTAGAAAAGGAAAACCATAAATTTGTTAAGGATGGATCAAAAAAGAAGTGGAAATATCACTTCCCATATATATATATATATATATATATATATATATATATATATATATATATATATATATATATATATATACTAGACGAATTTCAGCACGTTGCGCGGTGCAGGTTAAAAATATATTATTAGAATATAGTTTTCAGACATACCTTTTAATTAATTTGATTCATCAATTTAGGTTCATTTATTATTATTATATTTAATGTTTTCCTTTTAACTATGTTAAAAATATATATTGAATTTTTTTTAAAACATTATTTGATATTTTACTTTATGTTTTAAATTTTACACTAAATTTTTAAACTTATTTGATTATTAATGTAGGTTATTTATTTAAACTTATTTGATATATTAATGTAGGTTATTTATTTAACTATATATTGAAGTTAACAAATTAAGTATATCATATTGATAAGTCACAAATTCCTCCATTTATGATGATGTTTACAACTAAAAGCATATTTAAGTTAATAAATTAAGTATATTGTATGGAAATATGAAAGGTTGGGAGTTTCAAATGAATGTGGCGAAAGAAAAAATGCTTCATTTATAATATAGTATGATATGATGATATGATGATTATAGTTTTAATTTTTAAGTCATCGTGATATATACAATTATTTGATAATTTTATAAACCGTTTAAAATTGTGTAAATTATATATCAAACGTATAATAATCTATATATAACGGGTAACAAAATGTATGAACAAAAATATGAACTACAACTTTTAGTAATATAAAAATACAAAAACATCTATTATAACATTTGTATTAAAAATGATATATATACAACGAATAATAAAAAAAATATGAAATATAAACACTACAACTTTTAATAACATAAAAACACTAAAACATTTATTATTACATTTATATTAACATTTTTCATATTTAAATAAAAAATCTCTTCAAATAGATTAATGTTTTTAATGAGCAAAACTTTACAACCTTATAAAAGAAAAGAAAATAAAAAGTTATTAGTGATTACTAATTAATAATCATAAGTTAAAAACTCTTGAGTTGTAACTAATAAATATACATAAATTTAGAAAACTCTTGAGTTGTAGTTGCTGACTGAAAAAGTGCTGATTGAGAAAGGTCTGTCTGAGTAATAAGTTCTGACTGAGTAAGAAACCATGTTGTTTGATTATACATCTTAGTGAATGTGTTGACTGATGCAAAATGACCATTTTACCCTGATGCTCTTAATAATAATAATAATAATAATAATAATAATAATAATAATAATAATAATAATAATAATAATAATAAAAGTAATAATAATAATAATAATAATAATAATAATAGTAAAAGTAATAATAATAATAATAATAATAAAAGCAATAATAATAATAATAATAATAATAATAATAATAATAATAATAATAATAAAAGTAATAATAATAATAATAATAATAATAATAATAATAATAATAATAATGTATACAAAAATTTCCAGCATAATAGACATTAAATATACTATTTTAGAGATTAAAACACAAAAAACCCTTTAGCTTGCTGGTAAACGTCATTTTATGTATAGAGGAGACCCGAGTTCAATTCTTGTAACCTCCAATTTCGTTTGTTTTTATCCAAGGCCAAGGGTATTATTGTAAAGTCTTGCTTTCTTTCTCAGTCAGCCTCCTGCCAACTCCTTTCTCAGTCAGACATTTCTTACCGAGTCAGATGACCAAAGTTGGAATATCAAACAACATTTTGCTGACCGAGTCAGCCAAAAACGTCTGACTTGACTCGGTCAGACGAATATCAAACGGGGCCTGAGTTTCAAATGAATACGGTACTTGGAAATGTGTATTTATTATTATTATTATTATTATTATTATTATTATTATTATTATTATTATTATTATTATTATTATATTCGTCTAAATAATTGGTTTTGATGCATCATTTTTAATCCTTTCAATTATTAAACATAAAGATATTTAATTATAAATTTATAACATACATACGTGCTTATATATGTTAAACAAATCACATATAATATATATTTTCGTAAATGTTATATGTAATTCTTGTCATAGTAATTTGGATAAATTACTTTTATATTAAGAACATATCATGATAAGTCATCATAATTACATATCAAATGTTAAAAATTATGTTATCTTTTAAATATTGTCTTGTAAATATGTTGTGTAGGATAACCCAACAAAAAATAATAAAAAATAAGCATAATCAAAATAGAAAAACTACAATCGAATAAATAAGAACATTGGGTGGTTGAATATATAACTAAAAATGTTAAATAAATATACGTTTAAATCAAAAGAAAAAACTAACATTAGTCTACTTTGCTCAAACAAAAAAAAAACTTATATCCGTTTTCTGAATCTTCTTTCTTCATTGAACACCATTCAACCATAGAAATTTGATGACAATTATTCACTAATCTGCAATCAAACTATTTTTCTTGAAAAAGAAGAATGAGAAAGATATTCCAAGCAAAACATTGATGTTTGGAGTAACATTCAAGATTGAGTAATACATACAAATTACATATAAATGTCAAATAAGAAATTGAGCATAACAAAAGAATAGAAAAACTTCATTTGTTTTGGTTGAAGGAAAAAATCATATTACAATTACCATCGATGCAACATAATCCATTTCTTCAAATCATCATATTTGGATCGTGAATGTTTCAACTATATGAAAACTTTTGAAGCATAATATCTTCAACCAAATGACGACTTTTTGTAAGAAAACTGTACTAATATAACTACATATATAATGAAGGTGAAAGAGTGTCGGGGTTTCAAATGCATGAGGTGTTGAACTTATAAAGTGTGTGATTTTCTTGGAATGAGATTATGTGATTAGTTACTTTGAAGGTGAAAGGGTGTGAGGGTTTCAAATGCATGAGGTGTTGACAAATTTCTATGGGGGTTTCAAATGCATTAGATTCAAGAAAAAATGATAGCTTTATAAGTATGTATGATTATATTTTTATTTATTTACAACAAATCTTACACATAATTAACACATCAATTTATTAACATATATGCGTGCAGCGCAATATATATTGGGAACTATTTTATCTTTATATTTTAACAATCATTATAAAATTAATTAGAATAAATGGCTAATTAAAATACAAATATGAGATGAATGATATATATATATATATATATATATATATATATATATATATATATATATATATATATATATATATATATATAAAAGTGTATGATTAATGATTGATTAATCATGTTTAAGAATACAGGCATAAGTAAAAATATAAAAACATAAAAGAACGAACCTTTAATTCCTATTAAGAAAGTAAATGGCATGTTCTTGCATGTGCAAAGAATAGTTCAAATTTTCGAGTGAATTTTATATGTTATCATAATTTAAAATATATATTGATGTATATTAATGTAATGAAACACAAATAATATAGTAAAACTACCACGTAGAAATAAAATAAAAATGATAACTATTACAAAAATCTTCCCATTTCAAGTCTTATTCAACACTCGAGTAGATTATGCCATTATGTCATCATATATAATTATATATTCAAATGCATGGGCTAGTGTAGGTTTTTTGGATAGTTAAAATTAAATTATTAACTATATATGTTCATTATAAGGTTTTAGGGTATTTTTTATGTTTTGCAAGTTACTCCACATATTCCTTTGATTTCATATTAAATGATCATATACTGCATTTATCATTAACTAGTTTATAACTCGTGATAACCACAATAATAAAATTAATTAAATTTTTATAGTAAAAAAATCAAAATTATTAATCAGTTATTTTAAATTAATTGTTAATTAAGAGATAATTTTTTAGTTATATAAAATTATAATCATTGATTTAAATAAATATGTGACCTTATAATTTGTATTAATGTTGTTTTAATTTTCGTTATAATGTTATTAATTTAATGTAATTAGAGTGAAAAATTTTGAAATTTGAAATGGAGAATCAATTGTTGACAAGTGACATGACATTAATTATGTGGCCTAATAGAGTGACAAATGACAAAATGAGAATAAACATATTCTTTTATTAGAATAGAAAGATAGAGAAAACAGAAGAAAAGAGATAATGGATTTATTTTAGTCAAAAGCGAGATCATTATTCAATGTGAATGAGTTAAAAAGGTTTAATTTCTACTTTAGTATTTTAGACGGTTTTATGGCAAATATTAATTAAAGTAAGTTAAAGTTACAATTCTTCTCAAACAATAAAATACAATATTTAGTCTGTGAATTCATATATTGTTATCACTAGGACAATATTATTTATCTAAAGGTAAATGGTTTATTAAAAAGATCTAAACAAGCTAATAAGTAATTACCGTAATGCATTAGTTTAGCATCTTGCTTTAGCTTTAATCAAGCAAAGGTTTTGTACCATACACACTTTTCTGCAACACCATTATAAATATTAAACAATCTTGTCCTTGTGAACCCCAATGTTGAGCTGTAATTAATTTTTTGTTATTATTCTTAAATTTATATGGTATAATTTTCACGTTATAAAAGGGTGGTTTATGACTATGACACACACATTAGAGTGTGCAAATATGTGTTTTTGTTTCGGATTTTATGGTGGGAGGAAGAAAGATAAGGAATCGGTGTCACTAAACAAATCTTCTTTAGGAGGCGGAGGCGGAGGTGGAGGTGGTGTTGGTGGGAACCATACTGAAACTACCGGTGGTCATGAAGTTGGAGGCACGGCAGTCGTAGTAGCAAGCGCAACACATGTATCTGATCCTAGTGGTGGAGGAAGTGGAAGTTCTCATGGTGGTCATGGTGGTGGTGGATATGCTGGTGGTGGTGAAGGTGGAAGTGGAAGTTCTCATGGTGGCCATGGTGGTGGTGGATATGCCGGTGGTGGTGACGGTGGTGGTGGTGGCATTTGATAGGTGGTTGTGGTGGTTGTGTAGAATATTTAGTTGTTTATTGTATTGCTTTGTGATCGGTGATTTGAATTACATAACGTTGTGTTTCTTTTGTTTGTTTTTGTGCATTTTTAAGTTTTATTTGTTTATTTGCTTCCATATCTGATCAAAAATTAATTTCCGGATCATATGAAAAAATATTCGGTATAAGCATATTTAATCACACTTTTGTTCATTACTTAATTTGTTCCGGTATCGGTAGATGATATCCATAAGGAGATGAATAACTTTTCTGATTTTCTTGCCTATTGTATTTGTGAAAGCATAAATGCGAATAGAATCCATAAAAAGATTTAAAATATTTCTAAAATATGTAAAAATAGTCTAACGAAAGAAGAATTGCAACGTGATTTGGAGCATTTACTATTCCCGACCTTCGAGTTAATCTCAATATACACTTCGATCAAATAAACAAGCGTTTTGAGACAGTAAAATTGCAAATTGATGGATGTAAGGACATTTTTTTCACCTCTCACTAAAGTAGACTACTCAAAAATTATCTTGATTTTATATTAATGTAATAAAAAAAGAGATTAAATGTATCGGACATATTTGACAAAACTAGTTATTACTTGTAACATTTATTTATATATGAAATGAGTTCCCCACCATCCACTCTTATTCCCTATTTATATATGAAATGAGTTCCCCACCATCCACTCTTACCATCCACTCTTATTCCCTGATAGTACGAGGTTTGGGGGAAGGACTCGAGTTTGGTGATTATACTAAGCAACAAGTTTCAGAACTACGTCACAAACCTCTATCTCCTAATAGAAACCACCAACGTTGGAACTTAAGATCTCCCTTATGAGGTGATTAAATGTAACGTTTTAAAAATAATGACATAAAATTTTCGTTTATCAAATAAATAAATCGTTAATACATATCATTTTCATAAAACCGTGGTAATCAAAATTTAGCAAAACATCATCGAATCAGAGTAAATAATATAATGCGGAAAACATGTGGTGTGTGTCTTGCAACCATCCCGAGCTCTTCCATTTGAAAACCGAAGTATTTGAAACATAAACTGAAAACCGTAAGCACAAAGCTTAGTGAGTTCCCCAAGACACCACATACCATACATAACTTATCACATAACGGGCCCCACCCACACTTGCATAACGGGCCCCACCCACTAAGATGCGGGTCCCGCCCACACTCGCATAACGGGCCCCGCCCACACTCGCATAACAAGCCTCGCCTACTAAACATATAACCATATAATCATATAACATACAAACACATACGAAAATCACAAAGATATTAGCATACTGCACAATCATCAGGCCCCACCCACATACAAATCATATATGCATAACCCGATACTAGCATACAAAATAACAATCGGGCCCCGCCCAGTAAGCATACAAACACATACACATGCAAGAGTCACACAAATATCTAGCACTCTACATAGCAAACCATGGGCCGACATTGGTGTCTTCGACTCGCTAAACATAGTGAGGAAACTCACATCGCACTACTGAATCCCGAGGATAAATCTCTGGCTGCTAGCTGACCGATTCCCGAACTATAAAAAAAATCAAAACAAAACTCAATCAACATTAGGGTCCCAACCCATATTTATAAATCCATTACTAGGGTAAATGACCAATTTGTTGGAGTAGGTGTCTAAGCCCATAACTAAAATTGGTATGTACTTGACCCAAAAGTAGCATGGTCCATTTTGGTTTGCAACTCCCTGGAACAATTTGATAGGATGGATATTTGAAAAGAGGTTATTGTGAGTTATCAATATATTATAAGTATAATATATTAATTGAGAAATCACATTATTTAATTAGTATTGGTCAAAAATTAATTTAGTGGTCAAAAGAGACTGATTAAAGTTACGGGGACTGGTTAGGTAAATCAACAATACATATAGTTGACCCATGATCCATGTTGACTAGGGTTGGACTAAACCTATATGAGAGTCCATAAAGGTTTAGCCAAAAGGCCTATGTAATATGAAGAGTCATGGTGAATTAGTGTTGCATGGATGAAACCCTAGGCTATAAAAGTAACCCTAACTCCCTAAAATCGCCCCCTAAGCACACTAAAGTAGAAGCTAGCCGATTTTGTGCTCCCTAACCTCTATATCAAGTTCATCCTTTTGTTCTTGGTTTGTTGTAAGACATTTGAAAACGGGTCATTCATTCATCATTCAGAATCTCGAAAACGGGTAAACCCTACCAGTCTCGTCGAGTTGACTAAGGGACTCGACGAGTTCCTTCAGTCCTTTTGTGTTCAGTCCTTTCCAGTGGGATCCAAGGTCCCAAAATTCAGATCCAACTTCTCCTAATTTAGTTAGCACATAATGTTACAAACTTTACATGCATGCAAGGCCTCATAAGGCTAGATCACCAAAACTAAGGTTCCTACAAGGTTTTAGTGCATGGAAAGGGCCTAAGCTGGATAAAGTGAGCAACTTTATGTCATTGAGGACCTAGAGATGTCCAGATCTGGAACCATATCGTTGTGATAAGTCCAAATCCGAGTATGACATCCTTTTTGGCACCAAAAGTGACCATTTACTTCAAAGAAAAGGGATCTAAGCAACTAAAGATCAAGATAGTGACTTTATACCTCAAGATGGTTGCTAATACATAGTAGATGTCGGATCTACTGTTTCTCTCCTTGCTCCTTCTTATTCAATCTCCAAAATCCTTCACAACCACACCAAAATCACTCTCAAAATCTCTCTCTCTCTCTCTCTCTCATTCAAGAAGGTGCAAGGCTCAAACTAGGGTTTCTCTGGCTGTAAGAACGATAGAAGAGGCTGCAAATGAGCCATAAGTTCTTTAAATAGGGTACAAACCCCTTAAAATTAGAGTTTCTCTTACAGTGCCTACTCGTCGAGTCGGGTCCTCTGACTCATCGAGTAGGTCTGAAGTCCCGCATCCTTATAGTAACCTCTACTCGACGAGTTGGAGCTCCCCAACTCGTCGAGTCCATGTACAAAACCCTAAAAAATAGATAAATTAAATAATATCTGGAACATGTGTTACAGAACGTGCCCAAGTGCTCATCCAAGATCTCCAAAATGCTCTCATTGACCGAACCTAAGATCATAGGAGTCTGATCCAAAATACCATGGGTAATCTCCGATGAGATGAACTCTCGTATCTGCTCGCTAATCGGCTCAGTACCTGCACCTAAGCCGGAACCAGAACCAAAACCAGAACCTCCTCCTTGAGTGCTCATCACCAAACTTAAATACAACAAGCCAAAGATCATAACATACCTAAGAATCCTCCTCCTATAAGCTTCTTAGATTCTCCAAGACTCTCCCTGATTCGAGTATGGATCATGTGCTTTCAGTAGTACGGGCCCAATACTACCTTCCACACCTATCATTAGTTTCCTCAAGGATCATCCTGAATCCTCTAAGTCACCTTCTCAAACCGATGCACCAAAAACTCGCTAAACAGAGCAACCAAACCCACTGAAGCACTTCCTCGACTCTCCTGGGTTCCCGACCTCACCCAACCCTCAACTGCTGAAAGACTCCCACCAATTTCAACTAGCTACCTCATGAATACAGCCACATGCAACAAAGATCAGATAATCCTTCAAGTAAAAGACTCAACCCTAAGACGGTTGGACTCAAAAAAGAGTTGCGCAATAGGGTCAAATCCATCACTCTAAGGTTAGTTAACATGTTCCACATGTGACTTAGCATATTCACTTGGCAGTCAATTCACATCACTAAGAGTCCCACAACGCACGAAGCAAGCAACATTCAGGCAACGAAAAATCTAACCAGCATACACTAATCAAGCCATTTTATCCACTTATCTGAAAACCATACTAGCATGCAATTCTAAAAGCTCAAACAATCAAGCATATAAAGGCATCTCTTCTATCATAAAATCCTGAGCATATACTTTACCCTAATCTAGCATGCAATTCACATAATCATATCACATATCATAATAAACATGTATTGGTGTTCTGGGAACCCCTTACTTCAGCTCGGCCGCTTACACACATCATACCCCTTTCTTTGATTAGAAATCCTTTTTGATAAAACATTTATTTTATGAAAATTTTCACCAAACCCTTAGTTTGAGTCCAGGCATACCTAAAGTATGATCGAATCCCTCATACCAAGGCTCTGATACCAACTTGTAACATCCCAAAAATCATAGGGTGAAAAAATAAAATTTTAATATATATTCAAACATTTAACTATATTTATTCAACATTTAAAAGTATTCCATAGTAAAACAATTATCAAAGTAAAATCTCAAAATCACGAATTGCGGAAAAACACAGGTGTATGCGCTGCGATCAAGTCGGGTCCTTCCCTTTCGAACCAGAAGTCCCTGAAACCATAAATCACAAACTGTAAGGACAAAGCTTACTGATTTCCCCAAATACCACATACCATACATATCATACGAGCCATACATATCATACATATCCAACAATCAATAGAAAGTGCTATGTGCCAACTATAGTCTTGCCATTATGCCATGAGTTGTATCATGGTCTTCCTTGCCAGGCCGAGGGCCAAAACCCTGGTCTTAGAGACAAGTGCCAAGATCCACCTACTAGTCTTCCATGCAAGCATCACAAAGACTACTAGCATACAATCTACAACTACTTAACTACTTAACTGCCAGAGTTCAAATTTTGGTCTTGCATACATATTGCCATGACCCGCATCTTGGTCTTTCATACAAATGGTCTTCCTATAATACATAAACCAAATGGGTCGGCATTGGTGCCTTTGACCCATAGTACAGTGAGGAAACTCGCCTCAACAACTAAACCCACGAATAATCTCTGACCGCTGATTCGCTAGAATCCTTGTGGTATCAAACAAATAACACCCAATTAACAGCTGTGTTCCAAATCAAATTCAATAATCCATATATGGGGTAAAAAGACCATTTTACCCCTCACCTAGTTTGATCTAAGACTAAGGCCCAAACTCACAATCATAAGGGCCCACCAACCAAACTAATCATCCAAAGCCCACTTATGGCCCACTTTTCCAAATTGGGCCCAAACCCTTACTTGGACCTTACCCTAAATCCCAATAACTTGTTCTTAATCCAAAACACATATTCTTAGATGGCGCAACAAATCCCCAAGCAATCCAAGCCCCAACTCGAAATGAGACCATAAGGCCCATTAAGGCCCAAATATCCAAATTGGGCCCAAACCCATCATGGGCCTAACTCGAGAAGACCCAACATCCAAAAGGCTCAAAATAACCAATGGTCAAACCTGGTCAAACTTTTGGTCAACACTCTATGGATAACAAGTCAACAAAAAAAGAAAAGCCCAATAGGCCGAGTACGCCCAGTGTACACCCTTTGGGGCCAATACGTGCAGCGTACCAGATGGGTATGCCCATCATACTCCCCTGAACCCCAATCTTCTCCATTAAGTACTTAACCACCTAATTCCTTGCTTCAAATTCTCAGATTTGCTTCCTATGGATGACTTATCATGAAAAGTTGGCAACCTTACTTGCATGCATGGATTAATGGGACTCTAGAGCTCAAAAAAGCTTAATGAAGGGTCTTAACACATGCATGAGTCCAAATAAACCATGAAGATCACATTTTTATGTCTTAGGGACACCTAAAACGTCCAGATCTAAAAGATCAAGCCTCTGAAACAACCTTAGCTCACAAGGACCATCCAATGGGGCTAAAATGACCATAATCAAACCCAAAAGAAGATCTAACCAAGGAAATGACAAGATCAAAGCTTTTTACTTTCAATAGATTTCAAAAGATGGAAAACCTCTAAATCTACAAGCTCCTTTCCAGGTGGTGATTCTTCAACAAGCTCCTAGCTCTTCAAAGTGCACAAAATACTCCAAGATCCTTCATAATGGCTTAAAAGTTCCAAGATTAAGGCTAAGGGTCAACTTCTAGGATTTAGGAGGCTTAAAGGTTGATAAAAGATGAGGCTCATGAAATAAATGAGGTTTAAATAGGGTCAATGACCAAAAATTAGGGTTTTATGGATGAAAGGAGTACGCCCCACGTACCCCTTAGTGCGCCCGACATACTCAAGAATCACCCGTGACCATTTAGCTCGGTACGCTCCATGTACACATCTAGTACGTCCCATGTACTAGATGGCCCTCCAAACTCCAAAACTTCATTCGGCCATAACTCCTTCGTCCCAAGTCCGTTTCCAATGAACTTTATATCCACAGAAAGGTGACGAGAAACTCTACGCTTCTAAAAACTCACCATATCCTTAAAACTTCTCGAACAAGAACCTAAAATTCATAAAGGCCTGAAGTAACAAATTACGATTATACCCTTGGGCTCCGAAACGCCATCGAACACTCTGATCACTTAAACTATAACACTCACATCCAAAAAGGGCCAAATCATTCCTTCCCCAAGGCCCTAAGCCTCATGATAACTGATGATTGGGCCATAACCCCGAATAATGAAGCAATTCGAAACCGAGTGTTACAATATATCCCTATTCTAATAAAAGAATAGGTTGATTCTTTTTTTTGTCATGTGTCATCCTAATAAACTCCTAATTAATATCATGTCATATGTCAACCTATTCATTATCCATTTTAAATTTTAAATTCGAAATTTCTCACTATAATCACATTAAATTAGATAACATTAGAATAAAAATTAAAATAAAATTAATACAGATTATATGTTTACGTATTTATTTAAATCAACGATTATAATTTTATATAACTAAAATATCTCTTAATTAATCATTTATTTAAAATAACTGATTAATAATTTTAAGTTTTTACTATAAAATTTAATTATTTTGTAACCATGATTTCAATAGGTTATAAACTAGTACATTATATATAGTTAATGCTTAAACGTGACATAGTAGGCTACGCGTGAACACCGCCCCAAAGATGGGTGGGTGTCTTGTGGCGTGGTACCCACTACAGAAGAAGACGATGACTGTGATTGGTGAAGAATTTCTTTGTGTCTATCTCTCTCTACAATTCCTCCCTTCTTCACCACCACTTCACTAGTAAACACCATTTCCACAAGCTAGTGGGTTGGTTGTGGAATGGTTAAACTAATGACATGGCTTTTTTTTCTTCCCTTCCCATGCATGAGGATACCTCTTAGCCTAAGGCTATGGGGAGTGGTCACACCCACCCCACCGGAAAAGTGCTGCCACATGTGCGCCACGTCAGCTTCACACCCAACCCACCACCAACCCACTAAACATTGGAAATGGTTACCACTCCACATTATTTATATTTATATTTTTTTAATTTTAAAACATTAGATTAAATAAAAAAAATATTATTATAAACTTAAGTAATCATTTTACTAATTAAAAAATCAAATAAACATATTATTAATTTTTAAAATTAAATAAACATAATTATATGTAGTTAAGGGTTTAACTTAATTCAAATAAAAGTGAAAGGTATAATATGATTAAATGACAGAATCTCAGGGACCAAATTTGTAACTTCCATTAAAACCCGTTTACAATTTGGTTGTCTTCTTCACCCAATTTGGAAAACGGGTATATCCCTTTTTTTTCTACTTCGATGATTAAAAGAAAAACTAACAAAATTAAGGGGCAAACGGTCAAAAAAGAAGCAAGCCAATAAGAAGCTCCGTCTTCTCGTGTCTCCGGAGCCACGTCACACAAAGCCTACTGGCTTTGGGGGCGGCATTCACGCGTGGGAGAGGCTGCCACCTCAGCCTAAGACGCGTGAAAAATCTCCTATACCGGGTAGCCTAAGAGTACCCCATTAAGGCTTCTTGTGAGTGGTTCCTAGGAAAAAAATATTAAAAAAATATGAAAAATAGACAATCTTTGTTGGTAACCATGCCCGCTACTCACTCTAGGTTGTATAGAAAGATTTACATGTGTCCAACTTTGTTAAAGGAAATCTATTAGTTTTTAGAGAAAATGACAAAAATAGCCAATTATCATAATTACTTTGCGGAAAATAGTAAAAAAAAATCAAATTTGCAAAAATGGCCATGAAAATCGCAGATGGGAATGATCCATCTGCGATTTGCACATTCCATCTGTGAATGTACAAGTGGCTAAAGCACAAGTGTGCTTTAGCCACTTGTACATTCGCAGGTGGATTGATTTTAATTTTTTTTGTATATATAGGGCATTTCAGGGATAAAATCGCAGATGGACTGTGTCCATCTGCGATTTTCTCTGTATTCCATCTGCGAATTTGCGTTTTTTTTTAATTTGATTATGAAATCAATTGGTTTGACTACGAAATAATGTTACTATATATAAACTTTTGTAGAAAATTATCAGTTTAGTTGTTATTTGTTTAGGAAATTTCTCTAAAATCTCTCTAAAAAATGATTGAATATTTGGTTTGTCTTGTAACCGGTGGGAGATGACAAGTTATTGAAACAAATCTGGAATACGTATGTCCATAGGGATGTATTTCTGAATTTGCTTTGATATTTTCTAAGTATATTAGTTATAGTGATTTTGTGTCTTTGGCGAGAAGCAAAATTGTTTTGTTAGACAAATATAGAATTAGTCTTCGTTTCCATCATCCTGAATTAAATTATTATATAGCTATAGTTGAAGACATGGATGTTAGAATGTTGATAAATGTAATCAAATGTAGTGGAGGAAGGGCTGTGAAAGTGTTTGTGCTGGTTGATGAAGTAGATGAGGTTAATGAGGGTGGTCACAGTGGAAATCAGCTGGTTGGTAATTTATGCAGTTATAAAGGAAGCAACGATCCGATAGGTACTTTCAATACTCCTAGTGTACCTCAGTTTCACAGTGTTGCTGAAAATGTTAATGTTAGTTATTCACCTATTAACTATGTGGATCCTGAGAATTACAAGTATGTTGGTGATGATGATGTTGGTACATATCTTAATGATGTGGGTGGTCGTTGTGATGATGTTGCCGAACAAGAAGTTAAAGTTATGAATAGGCGTGTGGTAGATAAAAGTAAAAAGAAAAAAATTTCGGGTCAAAAAAATGAAAAAAAAGCATGTTTACGGGGATTATGTTGATGTTGCTGATGTACGTTTAGATATAACCGACCTACAAAGCAATTCAGATAAAGATGAGTTGGGTGATCAAGTTAAAGCTAAGTTTCCCGATAACCTTTTTACGGTATGCCCCCTGTACCAGCATGCTCAGTTGATATTAATGAAGATATCCCAACACAGATGGTAGACATGAACCTTCAAAAGATTGAATGTGAGAGTATATTTAAGAACAAAGAACTTTTAAAGCGGTGTATTGATAAAAAATATCTTCGAGAAGGTTTTCAGACGAGGACAAGTAGATCCACCAAATCAAAGTATGAAGTTGTGTGTGTTTCGAAAAATTGTTCTTGGTTACTACGAGCAAAAGCAATTAAAAATTCTGATGGACTTTTCCAAATGAATAAGTTTGTTGATGTACACACATGTTCTTCAACAATTTTGCAACCTAATCATCGACAAGCAAACAAATATGTTTTGGGTGAATATGTTGCTGATGTTTTGGCTGAAGAATATAGTAGAGTTTATCGGGGAAAAGATATTATTAATGATATGAATGTTCAATTGAATATCAATATCCCATACCATCAGGCATGGCGTACGAAGGAATATGCATTGTTGTTGTTAAGGGGTACGAAAGAGGATTCTTTTACCAAACTTCCGGCGTATTGTCACAATTTGGTCAAACATAATCTGGGTACGGTGACACATATTTAAATAGATGGTGATGATCGCTTGAGTTTTTGTACGTCGCACTCGGTTGCTCGGTTAGTATTATAATATTTTATTAATTTTTTAATTTTTATTTTGGTGAATTTGAATAGATATACAATGTACTGTAGGTACGCGCTTTTGTCAAATTTTGTAAACCGATCCTAGTAGTAGATGGAGCCCACCTAAAGGGCGAGTTCAAAGGTACCGTGTTACTTGTAGTTAATAAGGACGGACAAAACCAAATATTACCGGTTGCATATGGTATATGCAAAAATGAGTGTACCGATTCGTGGACATGGTTTTTTCAAAAACTACGTGATTGCATAGGAAATATGCAGGAGCTTACAATTATATCTGATAGGTCTCCATCTATAGCAACATCCGTTGCCAACATTTTTCCTCACGCTCATCATGGAATATGTGGTGTTCCATTTGTATTTCAACATGGTATCTAGATTCGGGAAGAGTAACACAGTTAAAGGAATTTTTTGGGAGGCTTGTAGGGCGTACACAGTTGATGCTTTTGACGCTGCCGTGGATGTTATGAAAAAGACAAAAGAACCAGTATGGGAGTACTTAAAAAGTATAAATCCAGAAACTTGGTCAATGACACATTTAAAGGGAACCGATACAATCTTATATCGTCCAACAATGCGGAGTCTATAAATGCATTATCTAGACACGCACGTAAGGTGCCAATACTTATGTTGATCGATTTTTTTTTTCGTGCAACAATGCAACAATTGTGATTTTAAAGACGTAACTTTGCAGGTATTAAGTAAATTTTTAATATTAATGTTTTATTAATTTTGATGTTATTGATCTTAAATTCTTCATTTTTCCTGTTCTTTTAACGGAAGCAACAACAATACTTACCCCTTGGACCAATGAAATTGTAAAAGAAAACAAAAAAACTTTTACTAAGTGGGATGTTCGCATGGTCTCAAATACGAAATGCGAGGTCAAAAAGGGGGCACAAAATGTGATTGTTGATTTCCAACATATGACATGTACATGTAGGCATTGGCAACTTGATGGGATACCTTGTGGTCATGTCATAAGATGTTTAACAGTCAACCATTACCAAGACTGCTCGAGGTATGCATTAAATGCTTACTTTACCGAAACACTGAGGAAAACATATGAGGAATCAATAAACCCTCTGCCAAAGCCATCCGAATGGGAGATCCCCGATGATTTGATGATTGTTAAGCCACCTATAATGGATAAACGTCATCCAGGCAGGCCAAGAAACACAGACCGCATTCCATCCCAAGGCGAGGGTCCAATTAGAAAAGAGTGTTCTACATGTGGTCAACTAGGACACACGAGAAACAATTGTACTGGAAGGGAGTCTGGTAGCGGAGCATGTCACACAATTTCTACTGCAGAAATGACATTTAATATTGATGGTTCAGCGAGTTGCTCACAAACCTATGACGTTGATTTTGATATAAAACAACCTTGAAATGAAGAGTTGTTAACTTATTATGTATTGTAATTTTTTTTATTAAATCTTACAAGACATTGCTATGCTTTCATATTAGTTTAGTTTGTAGATTATAACAATTAATGAAGCTTTTATATTATAAAATTTAGTTTGCAGATTTTAACAATTACAACATGTTATTTAAAAAAAACAACAAACAATCCTTTTGCAACCTAATCTGTATCATGATAATATTACAACAATTTTCTAACTAATTTTTAAACTCATGGAACTGCAATGAGTACTTCTCTTTCTCCATTGTTATATAGTCATCCCTAATTCTCATTTTGTTTTCCAAACGATCTTTTTGCACCATAATGTGTATCAACTGCTCGTCCTTCTCAACAAGCCATTTTTCAGTCGTTTTGATTGCCTTCTTACTCTTTTTTATCCAATCTTCATGCTCCTTGATTTTGTTTTTATTGAGGTCTATCCATTCTTGAGTTTGTTTGCATTCCGATGCAATATCATTACCACGTTGAGTGAGAAGTCGGGATGACAAAATTAGCATTTAAACTTCAAGTATACTAATAACAAATATTAAAACTATCAAATACAACAAAATTACCCTTTCACAAACATTATAATTTCTTTTTTTTACACTAATTAATACAATAAATAATAAAATAATAAAGACATATACTAAATAAAATTTAATTAAAACATTAAAAGAGTTAAAATCTAACCATATTTGCGGGATTGTTGAAATAATCCTTTATTTTCTTCAAAAAATCGTCAAAAGAAATCCCCGAGAGAGAGAGAGAGAGAGAGAGAGAGAGAGAGAGAGAGAGAGAGAGAGAGAGAGAGTTTTTCTGTGATGAAGAGTGAAAAATGAAGAAAAAAAACGTTATATAAGAAAATCGGGATAAAATCGCAGATGGAAGCCTAATTCGCAGATGGACTTTTCCATCTGCGAATGTACAAGCAGCTAAGCACAACTGTGTTTTAGCCGCTTGTACATTCGCAGATGGAAAGCCTAAATCGCAGTTGAGGCTATTCCATCTACGAAATCAGTGGCCAAATTTGTAATTTCGATTTTTTTGGCTAAATTTGTAATGTAATTATTGTAATTGGCTAAATTTGTCATTTTCTCTAGTTTTTATGTCAAAAACTAACTTTTGTTAATAACTAGATTTTATCTTTAATAAAATATAAAATATAATAGATCAAAATATTTAATTTATTTTTCTCTACAAAATAAAACCAATATTGATATAGTTTTATACATATAAAATTTTAATATAAAATAGATTGGGTTGGAATTGAATTGTTAGGATAAATAATTAGATTGGATTAGGTTGTATATGTGCAAGAGAGAAAAATTAGCTATTTATAAAAAAAATTAAATTGGATTGGACTGCTAATGGAGATAGCCTAAAGAGGACGGGCCATATATTTTAATCCAATTTTTTTTACCGACCAAAACAAGAAACATTGCAAAATTGAAATATAATAGAATATTTTGTAGGATCAATTTTTAGACGGATAAAAATATTAGATATGTTTTAGATACTTTTTAATAATATAAAACTTAGTTACAATTCAATATATTTTTTATTAAAAGTCTGTTTGAAATTCTTTTTTCACAAACAAATATTTCAAAGTTTTATGACATTGACTCAAAATTCAATATTGACAATATTTCACTTTTTGAGATTACATCTTCAAAGTTTAATTTCAATATCTTTGAAACAACTTATATAGATCAACATAAATTAACATATATAATTCAAAAATTATAGATAGTAGGCATTTTCAGATTATCAACCTCATGAAATAATTCCAGTTTGAAAATTAATTCTCTTGTTAAAAAATAATTATAAATATTGAAGCTCACGTATGAGCGAAAACAATTACCTCTCAATCTCTCATTGTCTCATATGGGCGTAAAGCCCAAAACCAAAGTCCAAACTCACGTTTAACAAACTATCCAGTATTTGAAGCCCAAAGAATCACAGCAACCGACTTCATTACATCTTCTGAGTTCTGATCTTCATCTTATTCACATTACCACTCCGATTCTCTTACCTTAATTTTCCTGCAGCAACAAACGCAAATCGATTCTAGCAGCTTCTCAGAAATGACTCAAAAACCCAGATGGGGCGAATTGGAGGAAGAAGATGATGGCGGCGACTATGACTATTTGTTGCCACCGAAACAGGTTATTGGACCTGACGAACACGGCTTGAAGAAGATAATCGAGTACAAATTCAACGATGAAGGAAATCGGGTTAAGATTACCACCACCACGCGCGTCCGTAAACTCGCCAATGCTCGGCTCAGCAAGCGCGCCGTGGAGAGGCGCTCTTGGCCTAAGTTCGGCGACGCCGTTCAAGAGGACGTCGGCGCCAGACTCACCATGGTTTCAACAGAGGAAATCATCTTTGAACGCCCTAGGGCTCCAGGTACGTCATCCCTAGATCTGAAATTTCATATAATTGTAACGTACCTTTATAATTATCCGTCATAAAGTTATGCTAATACATGTGTAGTTAGAACAACGTTATTTTCATCTATCCCTACTTCTCTTCATCAGGTCTATCACCTAGATCAACTGTTTCAGTTCACTTAGATCTTCACTGCTGCCTATTAGATATACTGATTGTGATCTGTGTTGTTAATGCCAACTTCAACCTTTTAGGTACAAAAGCTGAAGACGCAAATGCATCTGGAGACCCATTAGCTCAAATGTCTAAAGGAGGAGCTGTATTGATGGTATGCAGGACATGTGGGAAGAAAGGTGACCACTGGACCTCAAAGTGCCCTTACAAGGACTTGGCTCAGCCCACTGAGACCTTCTCTGAGAACCCAAACCCTTCAGATTCATCAGCCACGGGTGCAACCAAGGGTGCATATGTCCCACCCACGATGCGTGCGGGTGCGGTTCGAACCACTGCTGGTGCAGACATGAGGCGGAGGAATGATGAGAACTCGGTTCGGGTGAATAACCTTTCAGAGGACACCCGTGAGCCTGATTTGCTGGAGCTGTTCAGACCTTTTGGGAACGTGTCTAGGGTTTATGTGGCTATGGATCAGAAGACTGGAATGAGCAGAGGGTTTGGGTTTGTTAATTTTGTAAGGAGGGAAGAGGGTGAAAGAGCTATTGCTAAGCTTAATGGGTATGGTTATGATAACCTTATTTTGAGTGTTGAGTGGGCTGCTCCCAGGGCAAATTAGTCTTTTTTGTTTTTCTTTTTTTTTTTTTTTGTCTTGCTGAAGTTACATGTGTGTTCTTTTTTAAACAAAATTCAGAATTGGGATTTGTTTTTGAAAGTTTGATATGTAAATAGAAAAGTTGGACTGGTAAAATCTCTTGCAGGTTTTGCTCAGGTTTTTTTTGTAGGATCTAAATATCTTATGGCATGTTTTTGATGTGCTTCAAAACTTCTAATAAGATAGTAGTAGACTTTTTATTTATTTATTGAAGTAGTAAAACATTCAACACATTTTTTCACCAATTTGTCTACATGATAACTACAAGGCTTTAATTTAGAGATAACTGTAAATTTGGTCTTTGTATTTGTCGAATAGTTTCTAAACTATCAATTTTACATTCAAGGTCTGTTGGCATGTTTGATTGTGGTTTTAGTTCCATCTAATTTGTGTTTTAAGTTTTATTGAAAGATGGTTTTATTTACTTGTCTATTAATAAGTGGGACCCACCCTACATGTTCCTGCTTGACTCCTACCAGTTTATTATATTGCAACTCCCTGCGTTTCTTAACTACCTTTCATGACTTCCGCTACGTTTAGGGATGTTAACGGGACGAAATGAGAGATTTATATATAATGAAATTACATAGTTTTAACTTGTTCTTGACGCAAAGGATTGACGATGGTTAGTTAATTTGATTATCTTATTAGGTTTTAACTGGAAAATTCATAAGACTTGTGTTCACTGTTATGGGAGATTCTTAATTGCATTTATTATATAAAAAGGGTTTCATATTAGAACACATACTCAACTATCATCATTGAGTAATTACAATTTGGATAGTTCCAGGTTTGACTTTTCAAAATAACAAGTGAAATCTATTAGACCCAATGGAGCGCCGGGGAAGGGAAGCGGGACCCTTTCCCGCTCACCGGAACACCGCACCGGTAGTGCGGGAATGCCGGTGCGGGGAGGAGGTGGGGGGAGGGCTTCCTGCAGTCTCTTGCTTTTATTGGTCGATTCTTTTTTCCCGTTGAAAAACGGTGATAAATAAAAAACTTATTTTTTTTCCAATCCACCCGTTGAAAAACGGTAAAAAAAGATTTTTTTTATTTAATGGCTACATTTCCAAAAATTAAGTTTTTAACTTTTTTACCCTTACAACATCTATAATATACACATATTTTAACCTTCAAACTCACCTCCTATCAATTTCTCTCTACTTTATTCAAAAATGAATCCCGACAACCAAACCGCAAACACCGATAGAAGAAAAAAAAAACCAATGTTTCGAGTTCAAGCACCCCAAATCGAAACATTTTCGCTATCGATTCATCTCAAGGGGTTTATCGTCCATAACTCGATGCTACCATTCAATTTCCACTACAATTCAAATACAAAAATATTAGACAATTTTACCTGGTGCAAGTTTCAAATGTTACTCCAAATATGTTATCAAACTTTATTGTTTTTCCCGATCAACTTTTGCCAAATCAACCCCAAACTCAAATCCCACTCTTTCAATCTCAACCACACTACCAAATTTTCGATGAGTCGGATGAAGAGATTATACGGGAAACTCAACCCCCCCCCCCCCCCCCCCCCCCAAACACCGGAAAGGAAAACAACAAGTGAAGGAAGGTGTCGCACAACCGGGAAGACAGAAGTCGCAAGCATGGACTTCGCAAGAAGAGATAATTGTGGTAAAAGCTTGGTTTAACATTTCAGAGGATTCGGCGACGAGAAATGCACAACCGGGGGATCATTTTTGGTTTCGCATTCTTGAGAGATTTCGCAAGGAGATGGGAAAAGAGTGACGAGTACCGTACCAATCATCAATTGAATTCAAAGGTTCGAGAAATAGCGAATGTCGTTTCAAAAATAAACGGTTTGTACAACAACCTAAAAACCCAACGGAAAAGCAGCCAATGAGATGAAGAAATATTTCAGGAAGCTTTGTATTTTTATCTAGAGGGAGTGGGAAAGCCATTAAAGTAGCACAATTGTTGGAGAATATTGATTAAAAATCCTGGGTGGAAAAAATACGAGCAGAACTTTATACTTGCAATACAACAATCAAAGCGAACGAAAACAAGCTCTAGTGGTTACACAACTTCCTCCGATACACGAGTCAGTCTAGACTTAAATGAGGAGGACGAACTCAAGCTAGAAGAAATTGTCCGACCGATGGGTAGGGACAAGGCAAAATGGAAGAGAAAGGGGACTTCTTTGGGTGCATCGAATTTCAGCATGGTTGCGGACGAAATGTGGAAAATAACAGAGACATTTGATCGATATAATCTTAATTTCGCTGAACGTTTGACGTCCGACAAAGAAAAAGAATAAACAAAAAAGAAGGAGCACGCAGAGAGATGAGAAATGGAAGATATGAGGTTCTTGTTGGAAAACACTGACCATCTTTCGGGACCGACTTTGGAGATCGTTTTAAAGAAAAAGGAACGGGTTATGCAAAAATATTTTCCGTAGATTGTTTTTTTTCTAGTTATTTAAATCTTAGGTTTTTTATGTAATTTTTATTTTAATTAATGTAGTGGTTTTTATTTTTAATGAATTTTATGTTTATTACTCTTTTAAAAAAAATTATAAATCATAAAAATCAATTATTTTTATTTTTATTTTAAAAAAAAGTGAATGAAACTTCCCACACACACCCTGACCTTTGGTGAGAGAAAGAAAAGTGGGGGAAATGATCACGTGACAGACAAAAAGTAAAAGAAACTTCCCGCACGCACCCTCCGACCTTATGAATTTGAGATGAAAAGATATATTCTTGGAGGAAAACGTGTATATATGTTATGTATTTTGAGTTTTCCATTAATCAGGTAAACAATCCAAACCAATCCTTGAAAAAAAAAACTTTTATAAAGCTCTGGTAATGAGAGCGGTATAAAGGCTCAAGAAAATAAAATAGTTAATTTAGATACTGGTTCTATAATGAACATACAAAATGATGAATTTGAGTGGTGATTCAAAGGTTGAGGAGCACAAAGTAAACCCTGCTTCTCAAGGCATCTAAATTTAGATTTGTTAAACAATCATTTATATTTTCTCATTGTTTTCATCATGTATTGGCTTCTTGCAATACAATTATGCCGGTTGTTGTTGACTTATCAGATCCTACTGACAAATTGATAGATCATCGAAGTTGTTAATTTTCATTCTAGGGGTGTTTGTTTTTCATGATTTATCACCTAAAGGAATGGAAAATTGTAATACAACTCTCATCTAATTTTTAATGAAATCAACCTTTTTGATGATTTTAATTTAAATTACAATTTTATACTTTAATAGTTATTGAGTTCAAAATGGTATGCATTTGTTAGGTTTGGTGATGAAAAAGAGATAACAAGGGATATGAATAAAATCAATGGCATGTAGGTTTAACTAGGAACATACGAAGGAACATACAAATTGGTGTTGCAACCCTCAAAATGGCACAATATAGGCACCTTGGACTACGAACAAGGTGAGACTTTATGGTAACATGATTCCCCCTTATGATATGGTGAGCTTTAAACTCTACTTGTTTTTTTAACAGCAACACAAACTATATATTAATTCTACTATTTATTAACCAATCTTTATAGTTAGAAAATTGAGAAAATCTGTAAGCATATTTTATTCATCTAATGAACTAATCAATGTAGGTGTAATTCTAAGAGTATTGGTAAAGGTAAATTTAATTAGCCTTTATAGTTATTAAATGATACTTATAAATACATGTTGGGGAATAGGAAAGAAGTTCTAACTGTATGCAAGATATAGCAACATATTTTCATCTATTTGTGTAATAGCATGTTACTCTTATTTCTTTCTATTAAGGCATTGTACTATGAAACTCCTAGGATGTTGTTAAAGACTTGAACTATGCTTTTACTATATTCTTGGGTTATCTTCTTACAACGTTGCATTTTTATTTTCGTTTAACAGGATGTCAAGATATTTTCCTATGAAAAGCTCATCCAGTAATAATCTTCTACAACAATTTTTAAAAATACTCATATCATCCTTGATTAGGTCTTGCTTAGCATAAGCCTCAAAACTTACCTAGTATATATATATATATATATATATATATATATATATATATATATATATATATATATATATATATTACATAATGGTTACTCTGAGTTTAATATTTTTTTCAAATAAAAATAGTTAAATACAAGATAATTATATCAGGGCCCCAACAGGGTATGATCAATACTCCTTGCCCTCGTCCCGCCTCAAACCCTAAAACATTGTACGGAAACGCAGTCCCATGGGGCATTTTGACACCTCCAACCACTTTATCACTAGGTAGGTTTCATCCAATTTCATCATGTTCGTCAATATTGTTAGGCTTCAACACCACCCAGTCGTTGCCTATGCTAGGAATTGCCTCGATAATCTGGTTTGCGTTTAAAATATGAGGGTTTCCATGGTGAAGGTGTAACCCCCTCCCCTCTCTCTCTCAACGAAAACCTCATTTTCTCTCACAAAATGTAATGTCTGTGTTTCTGGGCTAAGCATTAAAGACGATGTAATAGTCTAGGTCAACTATTGTAACGTGTTTTGAAGTAATAAGAATGAATTATGTGAATTTATGTGCCTTATAGTTAATTATGATGATATATAATAAATTAAGGATAAAAATAAGCGTCGGAAGTAACATGTTAGATAAAGCCGATATCTATGAAGAAAGTTGTAGTGGTCGAAACAAGGATTCTTGAGATATAAAGAATACCGAAATCTGAGTTATAACGAAGAAGTTATGACCTGTCGAAGTTTCGCGATAGAACCGTCATGTCGCTGTGTGATGTAAAAAGTGAGTTTACGATAAAGTGCTTTTTAGCCTTAGCAATCTAAATGAAAGTTGTAGTACACGTTAAACCGAGAGCGTGCATAAAAAGAATGTCCAAATCTGACTTCGTATGAGGAAGTTATGAATTTTTTAAGATTTGGTATAACAATATGCAGCCCGGAATTCGAATTATAGATCGAGAGATTTTTAGCCGACACAACGTAAACAATAATCGAAGATCTCGTCGATAGTAGTTTAATGGTAAAAAGACAGACGGAAACGGACGTCGGATGAAGAAGTTATGAATTTTTAACGGACTTTTCATGTTCCGACCTGTTAAAATATAAATTTAAAAATAAAGTCAAAATTATCCGATGAAGTTTAAATGAAAGTTATAGAGTATAATTTCACCTATGCGTGGATTTAAAGAACATAAAAAAACGGAGTCCGTATGTGAAATATATGAATTTTTGAAGTTTCAGGCACAAACTTCGAGACTGGAAGTATGTCCAGTGTACGAAGTATGTACGCCCAGCGTACTTATGTGTACACGGTCCGTAATTGACAACGTCGCCTACTCCTCCGCATGGTGTACACGTGTTCGTAGCCTTGACGCGTCCGAGATGATCCCTTCATACGCCCAACGTAATGGCTGGTGAAGTAGTACCCCTCGTGTACCAGGATATTATGCGTAACGTAATTCGAGGCATTAGCCACTATAAATAGAACCAGAAAAGGTTAAGGTTCTGCGATCCAACTCATCGAGTCCAAGAACAGACTCGCCGAGTCCATGGCAATCTTCAACAGACTCGCCGAGTTGTTCTTCCAACTCGTCGAGTTCCTGCCTATCTTCATCCAACTCGCCGAGTCCACCCATGTGACTCGCCGAGTAGCTTCAGTTCTTAATCTATACAGTGACTTTTCGAGCCATGCAGGGGCTCCATCTTGTAGATCCACTCTTCGAAAGTCTATTCCTCACGTAAAGTTGCAAACTTTACGTGAAACCAAGGAGCTATAGGCTTAAAACACTCTAGGGCGAGGGTTTGGGGCAAACATGCTTTACCAACACACCAAAAACTGATACTTTATGGGTCTCTGGGCCAAGACACACCTAGATCTGAAGTAGCAACCTCAGATCTGGACTTCTAACTCGAAAAGGCTCCTTATCATACCAAGATGGCCCCACAACATCATCCATGAGAAGATCTAGAAGCAACAAAGGAAAGGTGACAAAGTGTTACCTTCAAACTGATGCTCACAACGAAAGGATTGGATCCTCCAGCTCCTTAGTGGTCAAATCCTCCAAATCTTCCTCTTGCAAAAGCCCCAAACTCACTTTCTTCCTTCTCTCACTCAACTTAGGGTTTGGAATCGTGTATAGCAGCTTCTGGCCAACAAGGAGGACTAAGGAGAGGACATAAGGTCCTTTAAATAGGGTGCAAACCCTCAGATTATGGCTTTCCTCGATCAGACCAGACTTGCCGAGTCCACTTGCTGACTCGCCGAGTCGGTCACTTATTCCATAACCCGGATCCCGCTCCGACTCGTCGAGTTCACCTATGGACTCGACGAGTTGACCCCTTGACTTAGGGTTTTCCTTTCCTTTCTTAGTCTTTATGATTCTGGGTGTTACACCATCATTAGTCCCTCCTCCTAAAATCTTTTTCAATTTGAATCTAGAATTTACCCCTTTAGCCCCTGTCTCCAAAATTCCTCTCATAATAGGTCCCGAAATTACCAATCAGCCCCTTAAGCCTTCAAATCTTTTCAATTTAAGTCCATTAATTACCAAACGCACCCTGACTTCTGAAATCCTTTTCAAATTAAATCCAAAACTTACACTTTTAACCCCCAAGTTCTAAAATTGTAACAATTTACCCTCGAGACCAACACTTTGCTATATTATTAATGATTTTAGGGCTAATATTATTCGTGAATTATCTATTTATTTATTTAATAAACGGGATGTTACAGTGGTGGTTTTTCGGACAAATCAAGAATAGGAACTGGAGGGGGTGTTTGGCAAAAAATTGTAGGATCCATTAATCATCTCCATGAGAATGGTTGTATTCCTTCTAATTCCATGTATAGAGTACTGAAGGATGGGACTCAAACAAGGTTTTAAAAGGATGTTTGGTGCTTGGATATTCCTCTTAGGGAGTGGTTCGGGAGGCTCTTTGTTTTGGCCTTTAATCAAGATGCTCAGGTAAGTGAATATTGGGATTCGGGGGGATGAAATTTTCATTGGCGTCGGGGGATTAGAGGAGGGGATGAATCAACCCAATTTGATGATCTTGTGGAGATATTAAATCCTATTCGCATAGGGGAGATGTTGGATAAATGGTCTTGGGAGCTTGAACCGTCTGGTATTTTTACTATTAAATCAACACGGAATTGGGTTGATGATATGACGCTTCCTATGGGTAGTATGCTTACTAGGTGGAACCGTTTTGTCCCTATTAAAATTAACATTTTTATGGCGTGTGCTTTTGGATCACATTCCGGTAAGAGCTAAACTGGTGGAAAGGGGGTGGTGATAGATTCCTTATTGTGTCCCGTGTGTCATAATTCTCAAGAAAGTGTGAACCATTTGTTGTTGCAGTGTTCGGTTGTTGATCAAGTTTGGAGTCAGGTTGGGCATTGGCTTCATTTGGTCCGTCCTGTGTTTTCATCTATCCATGATATGGTGGATTGGGTGGATTCTAGACCGACGGTTCATATGGAACACCCGATTGTTGAGTCAGTGTTCATGGTGGTCATATGGGTGCTTTGGACGTTTCGTAATTCTTTACTTTTTAGTAGCAATAAACCTAGAAAAGATAGACTCTTTGATTCTGTTGTGGATCTTTCTTTTCGTTGGTTTTCGTTTCGGAATTCTAAGGCTCGGGGTTAACTGGATGACATGGTTACGAAATTCAATTCGACCTTAATTTGCTTCTTGCTAGTGGTTTTTGTTTTTTAGTATGTTGATGCCGTTCTAAAAAAAATAGTATCTTTTTGTTTTATGCTACTCAACACCAAGTGGGCTTGTAAAGTTCAATTTATGATTTTCTTTTATTAGTGATGAAGTCCAAAAAGTATTCCTCATTGAATTGTTGAATTTGCTAAAGTTTTTAAGAATTTTATTTGGCTTTAATGAAGTAGATTATATTGTGAAAACCTGAATTTTAAATCCTAATTTCCAATTTATTTTAGAAAAAATATGTTTATCTTTAGGCTATTGTGATGAATGCTTGAATAATGGTTCTTAAAATTATGACTAGCAATAGATGTTGCATCCAGTTTGATGGGATTCTACACTTTCACTCCTTTTAGTAATCATATTTTGCAAAATGAAATACTTTGTTAAAAGGTTTTAAGTCATGATTTTTTTTAATTGCTTATAATAAAAAAAATAGATTCTGTACAACTATCCATTTTGTCCATCCTTAACGCTCTATGCAAAAGTTCATAGAAAAGTTTAAAGCTACAATACAACGAAAAATAAATAAATAATGTTTCCTTTTGAAAAAACCCGTCCCTATCAAAAATAAAAATGACAAAAGGAATAGTTATGAATTGTTTTTATCTTTAAAAATAATTAAAATAACATTAAATCAAAAACCATAAACAATTTTTTTCGTCTACAACACATGGATAGAAAGTATAAACCGTTAACTTTTATATCGTTTGAGATAATTATTGATCTCGAAATGATATTAGTTTTAATTTTATTTTGTAAACTGCTTTCGATTATAAGTAGCTTTTTAATAAATGTTTTATATGATTAAATATAATAATAATAATAATAATAATAATAATAATAATAATAATAATAATAATAATAATAATGTTTTATATCAGTTTATAATATGAGATCTTTTTACATATATATTATTCACCCTCGGTTATATACAAGGATCGTGTTTGTGATTGTAGTTGGTCTTACTTTTATGTGTTGGCTATGTTACTTGTTTAGGGCTAATAAATTAGGCTCTTTCAGTGGCTTACGTGTCTTTTATCTAATATAAATTGATTTGTGCTTTTGGCAACCATCATCAAAATCACTCCTACCATCTCCCAAATTATTTGTCATATACTAAAAGAAAAGGAAGCTAATTAAGCATGTTTTGGTGACCATAGAATCGTGTGGATGTAGATGTCCAATGATTTAAAAACTTTTGAATTTTGTTGACACTTGTCGAGTTATGATGCATGGCATCAATTAATAGTCAAGGTTTTAGACCAACTAGTTTATAAACTTTATTACTTATACGTTTTCTCATATATTTAAGTTTCGTTTGATACTAATTATAGAAAATTGGATCGTTACGTTTTCAAGGAACGTAAAACTCCAAAGCAAAAAAAAAAAAAAAAAAAAAAAAAAAAAAAAAAATATTACACTGTATTTTTTTCTCTTCAAATAAATCATTAAGTTTATAATTTTATTTTAAAATTTAACTAATCGATCCGTTTCCTTCCCGTGCTTTCTTTTCTCATTTGCTGACCAAACAAAAAGCTGATTTGATTTCATACATGAACATAACTAACAAACATTTTGGTTAAATAATATATTTATGTAGATCTGTACTTATTTTCCTTATTTGTCTGTACTCATTTTTCTATCTCAGAGCATTACAACTTTGTGCAATGGCTTCCAAAGGTCGCTCAAGATGTTCATCATCCTAGAGTGGTGTAAGTAAGACAATACAAATTGTTAATGCCGAGAACGTTACTTCATTTGTTTACACTACTATGAGATGATAAACCACTTGAGTGGCCTTGGAAAGCCATTACACAAAATCGTGATGTTTTGATAGATGAAAAGAAGAAGAAAAAAAATGAATACATATCTACATAAGCTAGGGTTCAACTTATTCCACATGTTTGTCAACACATATAGAAACAACACAACTTTTTGCTTAGTCATTAAGTTAGAAACATGAAACAAATTTAGTAAACAGCCGATTGATTAAATTTGCAAAAAAATTATAAGCTTAATGCATAATTGAGAAAAAAAATACAATGTCAAAATATATTAACTTAATGACTTGATTTTTTTATTTACGTCCAATTCTTCGAAGTTTTTTTTTTATAGAAAAAGTAGATGGGAACGTTTCTTTTTTCTTCTTTTCTTTTATCTCCGACTCATCCCAAAAATGGAAGGATGAAATATAAGTATTTCCTTCCCTTGCAATCCTTGTAATTCTTTTCCTTCGCTCCTCAAATGAAACCAAAGAACATATTTCCTTTTTTTTCCTTCGTTTAATTTGAAAAAAAAAAAAAAAAAAAAGAACAACTCCATTTCTTTCCATCTACCTCCTTAAAAAAAAACTTAAAAACACACATTTATTTTTATTTCCTCTATTTTTTCTTCTATTTTATTTCTTGAAAAAACTAAAAGAAGGTGTTATTGTAGATAATAATGAAAGAAAATTTGATAAAAGAAAATAAAAAATTGGGTTATTGTTGACACCAAGCAGGTGTCAAATTCTAAGGCAAAGCATGAAAGTAAGGCCAATCAGATATTATTCTGATGTTCTCCGTTTTCCCAGGTGGGCCCCACCTCCGTTATATCAGACCGGAGTCCCACTACCCGGCCACCCGTCAACATCGCTGTTAGGTCTCAGCTACGTATACCTTCCTTATTGGACCCATGAAATAAACTTCATTTATGTCTTTTTGATCTTCTGGTATTCTTGCATTTATTATTCATTATTTTTTTCGGTGGCTTGCCCCACTTTGAAAGGTTGCGGAATGTATGGGAAAATGGTTGCTCCTCCTAATGTCACGTATATACTAGTCCTCTAGCTTAGGAACTGTCTAGAACTTCGAAGCCATCCCACAAGAAACTCATAATCTTGGAATCCTACATGATATGCATAAAGATGGGAAAAATGTTGTGGATTTGAAAAATGATACTATAGCGATAATAATTGAATCACGGTAGATATGGATCGATATTAAAAATGTTAGACTTAGAGTGTAACTTGACATTTGGTGGTGAGTTGGATGAATAATCAATAATCAGACCTAGACCAAAGTGAAGAATAATGATTTAGAATTGATAAGTATTTGGAATATGTTGAGAGTAGTTAGGCCTGAATTTACTTGTATGTGGGTTTGGTCCATTTCAGTAATCACTTTGAAAACAGTCAGGTAATATAAGAATTATCTAAATCCGGTGCATAAACGTAAATCATAAAGGCCAAATCATGTTAATTCTTTATGTCGTTTTTCCTTACTTTCTTTGCTTGCTTTTATAACAAAATAACGTAATCAATTAGAATCAAACATAACACTTATTGAGCACTTAAGTGCAATGAAACCTTCATTCATACTCTTTTAAATTTAAGTGTTCATGTCGATAGTTTTAAAGTATAACATAGTTCCTTTATGTTTTGTAAAACATATCATATAATTCAATTGACAATTATCATATAATATTGATAAAAATGAGTGTAGTCGACAATTGTTTCAATATTATATTTGTTAAATATATCTTATATGGTTGTTTATTAATTAAATATTGTTTAATCTACTTACCAATTTGAGATGCTTTTGTTGTTGACTTGTTGTATTAGACAATTAACCTTTATTTCTTTCACTTTCTAAGTCGACAATCAATTTCGAAAATTGTGTGAATTCTGAATTTCGAACCCTAGTTAGTAGTTGTTAATATATAAACAACCAAACTTTGGTGATAACATCCAATATGGACAATGAGTGCAACGACCATGTGAGAATCCATTCTATGAAAACGCCATCTAGGAAGGGAAAAATCAGCTCCTTCACCAATTAATTAGCTAATCCTAGACAATACAAGCATTAAAGGGAGAAGATCACTAAACGAACCAATCCAAATTAAACATTCCCACCTCTTATGTTACAACCGAGTGAAAAGAGTGAGTTGTATATCGTCCACCAAGTGAGCAATAGTTCTTTTTTAAATTAACATCATTACATGTTTTCCATATTGCCTAAAAAAATTACACCAATAAGAGTAAAGAACATGTTTTTCTTCCGGATGTTATTTGGCCCCGAAAGTTTTCCACAACGTTGATTAGGTCTAGAAACATGTTGTTGGGCCATGGGTCAACTCCAATCCACTTTGCATCCCAATTCCACGCCCCTATTGGAACCGGCAATATATGAACACGTGATATGCTTCTTCATCAACAAAGTTACAAAAATGACAAGTTGTAGAGGTAACCAATACTCCTCTAAGGGATGAAGTAGTGGCTAACATATATAATCCGATTCAGTAACATTTGCCAAATAAAATAATTTATCTTAATCAGTAACCGTCCATTACTTTGGAACGTGAATGGATGAGGGGATATCAATGCTTTATCCATGTATGATCTAAGTGACTTAACCGTATAAAACCATTGCGGATTGATTCAAATCTCCTTTCCTAAGACACCTTTTCCAGCTCCATTTCCAAGATACATTGGAGTTGCTTGAAACATCCAACTTATTTACAATAAGGTTGTTTTTATCCTGTTTGACTAAGTATATTCATTTAGAGAGGAACGTTACCAATCCAAGAATTCTTTCCAAAATATAATGTTATCATAGCATCCACGATACATAGTTCAATAAGAAAGTTAAATGAGATGACATGTCTAACTGACATTCAATGGATTAAACTTTATTATTGGGAGATGTCATGTTGACATTCAATAGATATGAAGTTTAATGACTATTAAACCTTTCAATGGAAAAAAACCTTTTAACTATTAAGAATATAGGAGAAATGACACAAATGTCCTATAATTTTCTAAGGTTGGTCGATTCAATCTCTAAAGTTTTTGTTGGACTTTATGGGGGTATAAACTATGATACGACATGCTCTTTTAGTCATTTTCAACCTGTAATAGCCGGTTCATCATGCAATAGTAACCATTTAAACCAAAAAACACACATTGTGCCCCTATAAAGCCAAAAAAAATAACTTCGGGAATCAAATGTTTATGCCACAAGATCGAAATGATTTGGGAGAAGAAGAAACCTGATAAATTGGATAGCTTTACTTCACATGAGCAGGTCATCAAGAAATGTGGAGATGATTGGCAGCTTCACAACCCCAGAAGCCACAAGAAACGATATGATCCACAATGGAAGAATCCATAAGAACACCACCTTCAAAATACTCTCCCTGAAATGCGTAAAACAACTTGAATCAGGAAAATTCACCACATCAAAGTTTATACATAGCCAATAAAATGATGATTAATTTACCAATAGAGTGAGATGAGAATTCAGTTTTATTAATTATCTATTCACCAGTATCTCGAAGCTTTTTCTTTACATCCCATTTCGTTCTCCAAATCAAATTTGACAAAATTGAATCAAACAACGATTTTTCTTGGTCAACTTCATAGTCACATCGGTGATTCGATTTCACAACATAGAAGCACAAGCACAAATTTCAAACTGGAAAATGGGAACCTAAAAAGTTCATAATTCAAATCGAATAAACTAAACTAACCACTGAATTTCACTTAATTAGATGAAGAAACATGCATGTTGATGTCAGGATATTTCAAAATTCTTGCTACAATAGCTTATTCTATTTCTGAAACCGAGGATTTCTTCTCATTTTCTTGTTTTCCGGCTAGAAATGATGACAGAGGTAGTGGTGTCACACAATTAATCCGACAAACTTGGGGTTTAACATCTGGATTGGTTTTATCAAAACGAGAGGAGAGCATGAGTGGTTTGTTAATGGCAATGGAAGTTAAGCCTATCATCTCTCACCTTTTACTCTCCAACGAACATATTAACAAGTATAACATAATTTTTGTTATCATTAATTCCATTACCAGGTTTCTTCTTCTCCTAAATCACTTTGATCTTGTGCCATAAGCATTTGATCTCTGATTTTTTTTGGCTTTATAGGGGTACAATGTAAGTTTTTTTTGCTCTAAATGGTCACTGTCACATGGTAAATCAACTATTACAGGTTGAAATGGACTAAAATAGCATGTCATATCCTATTTTATACCCCTATGAAGGCTGACAAAAACTTTGGACTGAATCGACTAACCCTAGTAACTTTGTAGGACATTTGTGTCATTTCCCCTAAGAATATATTTCATTGACTTTAGAGAGTTCAATGAATTATATGAAAATTAAACTATAATAAGTTCAATATATTGTAGATGACCTTACTACTTCTAACCTTTCTTATAGAAAGCTTCTATAGTCGACCATGCCTTTCGATAAATTTGAGGGACAATACTATACTCCTAGATTGGATTTATGGCTTATGATCCTTAAATTTATAACAGGACTTGATTAGTACATAATAATTTTTTTATATATATAACAATTTTTCTTTTAAAATGTTGTAATATACAACTTTATAAAATATAAATTGTTATGTATAAAAAATACTTTTATGTATGAATGATAATTGTAACAAAAAAAAAAAAAATATATCTATCATTAAACTTTGGCGCGCCATCACCATTTGACAAGCACGACAAGGTTAAAACTTTGAAGACCCCCGATCCTCTTCCCATATCTTTAGAAAAGATAATCCTTTTCAATGCCACCCAACGTAATTTGGTCAATGATTTGGCGATATTTCAAAATTCTAATATTGTTTTCATAACATAAATAAAGTATTCAAATTCGTCACAATCTCGTACCTGAACTTCCTTGCCACGTATGCGCCTACCCTGTATCACTGACCACATGCGTGTCAGAATGCAAATTGACCCTTCGTCATATCAACGGTCTTGATCAGCCGCTTTCTTCTCTTTGTGGGCCACCACTCTGTAATCTGCCCCAAATTCCAACGGGCAGCACCCTACGTGGCGAAAACCAAAAGCTCCTATTAAATTCCTTCTCCACACCGCCTCTCTTTTTCAATCTATTTACATACTCAAATCCGTGGTTTTTTAGGATACTGGGAATTTTACTTTGATCAACAAATCGGAATTCGGTTTTGTGTTTGAAACGTCCTTTAAACTTTAATTTGCCTTCGATTGTAGTAATGGCGGAAATATGCTGTGGGTTTATGAGTGACAAGGCGGCGTCAACCTCCGGCAGGTCGAGTTCACGAGAAGCACGTCGGAAGAGAATGGAAATCAGAAGAGTTAAGTTTGTAGCCGGAGTTCCGGCGGTAGTCACCCATAACGGATTCAAGAAATTGAGGGTATCTGTCTCACCAGACTCATTCTCTCATGCATGTGATGATCATCATCAAGCAGATGTTGTCAAAGCTAATACGCCTGTAGTTGGTTCGAGCTCCGGTGGCTTTTATCATGGTGAATCGATTCCTAAGTTTGGAGTTGCATCTGTGTGTGGACGCCGGAGAGAAATGGAAGATGCGGTTGCGATTCATCCGAGTTTTCTTGGAATAGATGATGATGATAAATTATCTGATGTACACTACTTTGGCGTCTACGATGGCCATGGTTGTTCTCATGTATGTTATACAAGTATATCAAATCCATGAATTAATCGACAATATAGAATTGAAGTTCTTAATTTCTAAATGATCGTTTTAGTTAACATGAATGTTTTTGATTATATTATAGGTTGCACATAGGTGCAAGGATCGATTACACATGTTGGTGAAGGAAGAATTTAACACAGAGATGGAATCAAGGGAGTGGAAGAACACGATGGAACGAAGCTATAGTCGAATGGATGAGGAAGTAACAGTTTGGAACCAAGAAGCTATAAACGGAGACTGCAAGTGTGAGCTTCATGCTCCTGAGTCCTACGGTGTCGGATCCACGGCGGTGGTGGCAGTCGTGACACCGGAAAAGATCATCGTCGCAAATTGTGGTGATTCAAGGGCGGTGCTTTGTCGAAATGGCAAGGCAGTCCCTTTATCAACCGATCACAAGGTTAGTGATAGACAGTCTTTACTAAAATGGTATCAAAGTAGCGTTCATCGTCTCTCCACTTATTTTCATACATACATACATAATACATTCCATAACCTTTCATTAATTATTAATTAATAGCTTTTAGTATAACAACAATCTTTGTCCTTTATATAAATAATAAAGTATATATTTAACAAAGAGAAATTAAATATCCTGTTCCTACAAATTATTATAGTTAAAATAAATGGTTGTTTTGGACATAAAACAAATTAAAAATAAAATATAAAATCACCGATTGCGGGATTGCATATGAAAATATGTACACGTTTTGCTTTTTTTAAATATAAATAAAACTCTAGTTTATAAACACATAAATTTTGTTTAGAAATATACAATGATTACAGAAAAAAATAAATGGGGCCAGATAAAAAAAATAAAATAATAATGTAACAAACCATTAAATTATTTAGAGTTCATCATGGTGGATGCCGGCTATCAAATTGCTAACGTCATAGATTATTTAAGTTCCTTTCTGCATTTTTTTATTGTGACTGAGATTTATATTTGAATTTTTTATAGCCTGATCGTCCTGATGAACTCAACCGAATCCAAGCTGCCGGTGGGAGAGTCTTATATTGGGAAGGCGCGAGAGTATGCGGTGTTCTCGCCATGTCTAGAGCTATCGGTAAGTACAATACATCAATTAAATTACTTGTGAAAATTAAACGGGTATAACAATATATTCAATAATCTTTCAGGCGATAATTATTTGAAACCCTATGTGAGTTGTGAGCCCGAGGTGACGATCACAGATCGAACATCGGAAGATGATTTTATGATACTTGCAAGCGATGGACTATGGGACGTCGTGTCAAATGAGACAGCTTGTGGGTTGGCGAAGATGTGTCTGAAAGGAAATGGACCATCGGCGGAGATGAAGAGTCCACCGATGAACGATGCGTCTGAGTATGAGAACTGCGATAGGGCTTGTTTAGATGCGTCGTTGCTATTAACGAAATTGGCGTTGGCACGGCGAACTATGGACAATGTTAGTGTTGTTGTTATAGATCTAAGAAATAATCGCCAATAAAATAATGAAAAATCCAAATCTTATGAATATTTATTTAACTTCTTCAAGTGTGGAGAATCTATTAAAAACCCATATTGTCGACCTTAAATTGAAACTAGGCACGAAGCATAACATTAATCTATCTTGTTTTGGTTATATGTAACTTGTAATATAATTATCACAAACTATAATAATAACAAATATAGAAACATAATACCATTAGTTTTTGCTTATATAATTTCCCCACATCTAGAAATGCCTTGTAGACAAGCTGTGGTGGTTCTTGATTCTTCATCTTCCTTTAGGACAAATCTAACAAACCCGGTTTGGTATAGAAACTTCAAAATGGCATGTGTAATTGTGTTGGCTCTCTACCAAAGTTTTGTAAATATATCCTTACACTATTTATTATACCTGTATAATTTAGTTAAAGAATCATGACAAAGGATTAATTAAATCACCATTTTTTGTTGCATGATTTGAACTTTGAAATTTTCTTGATCCCACTTTATTATAGAAAAAAGACGGATTCGTATCGCGTGTTGTGTGTATTGAACCAACATATGAACCAGTGTCGATAAACATAAATTTTTTTTCCCACCCAAATTGTGTTTAACTCGGGATTTATTTTATTTACATCAAGTAATTAAAAATTGCAATCTAAGCATATACTCTTTTTGTTGTGTGATTGAAAATATCAAACCAAAAAAAGCTCTGAAATATTGAAACGAAACCCTGGTTTGTTATTTAAACAATCAGGGAGTAGTTTGTCAAGCTGAACAAAGATAGAGGTTTTTTTTGTTTTTTTTTTTTTTTTTTGGAAGTTTTCCGAAATTGGGCTTACGAAAGTGACTGCAAGTCTGCAATCGCGGTCCAATTACCTTCTTGATGGACTGAGCAAGGTCCGAATTCCTATATAAATTTTGGGAGTTGATATCCACTTTTGTAAAAGTGGTTTTCCTTTTATGCCCTTCTTTTAATCAACAAAGATATAAGAAAGAAAAATGTTTTTTAATTACCAAAAATATATAAAGAGAGAGAGAAACGAACTGTTTGTTTTTCTCTTAATTTATCAATTGTTTTTTTTTTCTTATGTAAAAATATCAATTTCTTTTTGTCTAATTTTTCTTTATATAACGTTGAACACCAATTTTCATTTTCACCTTGAATATTTACGTTTTTTTTAACGGTGAAACTTTTGAATCCATTCCAAATTTCCAATCAGATACAAATGGAATCAACAATCTTATGACAATGTCCTTTCCGATCAGTTTTACCATTTAATACTTTGAATCCATTAACGTTGAGTCCATTCCAATTTGATGACAAAAGTTTAAATCAATTTCAATCTATTGCCAGTTTGATTCAAAACATAAAAACCTTATTTAGCAGTAACCAAATGAAATCAGCAACGAGACAAATGAAATCAACAGATGAAACAAATAAAATTAGCAATATAATCAACAAATTATAAAAAAAAATTGAAACACATGAAATCAACTATATGATCATCACATTATGAACATACTAAAACAACAATATAATCAAAGACCTCTGAAACAAATAAAATCAGAAAAATGATATCATCAGTGTAACCAAAATGTCATTAAAAGAGATGAATCAGAAGACTTATTAATCAATTAATCCAGACTATAATCAAACTTGTAAGATGCTTTGTTCTTTAATCCTGATGACTAAACAAATGAAATCAACAATAACTAAAGCAGCGACGACCGGAGAAGTACCAGCAGTGGCCGGCGAGAGGCGAAGAAGGACCGTGACTAGCGACCTGCGAAGAAGGAGCGGCGAACGGCGATGAAAGGACGGGATTCTTGAAAGACGATTAGGAAGGATATTAGCTAAAGCCATTTCAGATTCTTTTCTCTCTCTTCATAATTTTTCTAATTTAACAAAAGGGGTATAGTTGGAAAACTAATTTTCTATTAAGTGAAAGGATAAAATAAAAAAGTGGATATATTACCTCCCATAAATTTTTTTAGATATTGAAGTCTGCGTCCTTATATAATATTCTTATACCTTTAATATTAACACCTCGTTCCCAAGTTTAACAAAAGAAAAGAAAAAAAGAGAAAAGAAAGTCACGTGAGAAAAGAAGAGAAAGGAAAGGAAAACAAAATTTTCTTTCGTGTTCCCGAGTTGGAGAGAAGTGGAAAGAAAGTGAATCATTTTGTTCTTTCTTTC
Source organism: Lactuca serriola (assembly GCF_051521515.1). Lineage (NCBI taxonomy): Eukaryota > Viridiplantae > Streptophyta > Magnoliopsida > Asterales > Asteraceae > Lactuca > Lactuca serriola. The sequence goes on from NC_136415.1 coordinate 110,780,033, forward strand.
CAAATCCTCCCAAATCGGAAGGAAAGTTAGGAGGGAAAGTGATCCTCCCATTTCCCTCCACTTCCCTCCTTTAATGAAACTCGGGAACACCAATTTCTTTTATTTTCTTCTCATTTCCACTCATTTCTTTTCCTTTCTCTCGTTAAGTTGAACTCGAGAACGGGGTGTAAAAAATATGAAATTTTGTAAATAGAATTATTAATATTTCTTTTTTACCCTACAATCTAAACCGAAAAGAAAGATGCAATGTACTTTCACTACAAAAAGCCCTTCCGACAAAAGGAAAAGCCTTTGCACAAGAAACAGCACAAAGCCCACGGACACTTAAGCCCATTCCAAGCCCGGCAATCTTCTAACATCCTACAAGGTTGACTATTCTTAACGGCACCATTAAAACGCACATAATCTACCACATTAAGCACATAATCTACCACATTAAACCATCCTAAGGCCCCGTTTGATAGATATATTTTCGGGTCCAAACATATCATTTTGGCTGAATGGGCCAGAAAACCTGTTTGAGTTGTACAAAAAATGGTCTTTCCCGGTATGATATGTCTTTCCCGTAAAGCCCAAAAACCATATATTTTCTGGCTGAATTGTCATTTTTCATCATTCAACATAGTCAGTCAGATGTACAATCAAACAACATGGTTTTTTCCCAGTCAGATAAACTTTCCAGGACAACACTTTCTCAGACAACAACTATCAAACGGACCATAAGTTAGATAATTTGAGTCAGCATGTTCCATTCTTTAGATTGAACATATTAGGATACCTTTCAATAATTCAACAAGCTCTCATTTTATATTGTCGGTCACCGATATTAAAACATCATCTTCCTGTAAGCGATCTACGTCAATATTAAATAACTATCGCGTGTTAAAATATAAAGGAATTGCGATCCATGTAACTTTTTTATTCCAATAAGCTGTTAGTTGCTAGTACAATACAATCATTAGATGGTGATGAGATCACCAATCGTCACCATTGGCTCACATATCACATAAGACCTTAAATTGTGATCATGTGAATGTATTATGTTTATAAGCCTATTATCTAGTTAATTTTTGTAACACCCATTTTCTAGGATGGATCAATTTAGGGTTTCAAGGAGTGGAAATGTTTACTTTTGAGGAAAATCGAGTGTCACAACGTAAACATTGGGTGGTCACGACGACAAGCAAAATATGAGAAAGCGTATTTTGGACCATTCCCACGACGTGAGACATAAGGGCTCACGACGTGAGAGCCACTGCAGCCAAGCCCATGATCTTTTAGGGTTTGCTTCGTATTTAAGCACCCTAAACTTGGTTTTTGGGTTCATTTCTCAGTCTCCATCTCTCTAAATCTCAGACATGCTAACCCTAGTTCTTCATGGTGGTGTTTGGTGCTCATTTAGTGATTTTTGGTTCTTTGAAGAAGAAGAAGACTTATTGGGTGCATCTTTTTGGCAATCAAGCTCCTACCTCATCACCTTACAATGCTTTTGGACCCTTGAATGTCATAAAGCTTCTAGCTTTATCTCTAATGCATGCTAGATCTAAGGTTTATGCTTTCCTTTTTATGGATGGGTATGATATCATGCATGAGATCCATAAAGTTAGCAACTTTACGACCATTCATGCATTTCCTTTTAGTATGAGTTCATATATGTGTTTTGGTATTGATTTAGACTCCAAGCATGAGTCTTGATATCATTTTCCCTCTTACTAATCTAACCATTGTCTAAGTCATGCATTGGACATGCATGACTGTAAAGCTTCAATTTTTATGGTCCTTAGGGTTGGGAGAGACCCTCTGGAAAGTCTAAGTTTATGGATCACATATAAACTGAATATATATATATATATATATATATATATATATATATATATATATATATATATATATATATATATCACAAGTAGAACAGTAAACAAAACAAAATTTGTATTCCATCATAAAGTTTTGTCACACCCCCGAACCAGACGACGGAAACGTCCGGGGGCTCGTGTGACTATAAATTGAAATATCATCACAATGAATATACATGAAACATAACACAATCGTCACCAACATTACATATTACAACTGACATTGTTCACATCAAGTACATTGTTTTACATTACATAATTCGGAAATATAAATTGTATGATAATTGACACGTGCATAAAAGAAATCCCAAAATACTCTTGATGGTTCTTCAGCTTAACGATTACCTGAGAATACAAGTTATTTTGAAAACGGTCAACATATATAATGTTGGTGAGTTCATAAGCATGTTTGATTGAAAAACTTTGTGTTGGGTGCATAACCCAGAAATTCCAATATTTTCTGTAAAATTCTTTGAAAAAGATGTAATGACTAAGTATAAATGTATGTGTGATTTTAATTGTAAAATCATGTGTAAATGAAAAAACCCAAATTCCTTGTATTATATCTGTTATGAGAAAAAGGTAATGATTAATAGTGTTTCCCCCAGAAAAACCGATATTTTCTGATTTATAAAAGTGTTATAGTTCTTGTATCATCGTATAAGTTGTTTTGTATCGACACGATTGAAGGGTTTAATCTCTGAAATGTTAAGATTGTATTGGATCTCTATGTGAGACGTTATAACCATGCATGATAATGACTAAATTGTCTGTCTTGGCATTTTTTTCCAAACGCCGGTATTTTGATCAAGGTTTTGTCACCCTAGACTGGTCTAGTCTAGCTGTAGCGAAAAACTAAGGCGTGGGGGGTCACCCTCGTATAGATCTATACACAAACTCTCGCTCTCCCTCCAGGAGACTCTGATTATAACTACATGCTATGGTCATACACTCAGTGATGTCAACCACCAACAAGTCCCACTAGATCCCAAATATCTCCACATGAATATGTATAACGTTATATGTATTTAGTTTACAAACACTAGTTGATATATGGATGTGAATTGATAAAGCCCAACAAAACATGAAAAAAGACAATTATAGCCCATTAGACGTGTAAATTGTTTCAAGGCTTGTTAGGTATGCAGAAGGACACTTAAGGCCCATTAAGCATATAATGAATAGTTCAAGCCCAATTATCATGTAAATGGGTCACTAAGGCCCAATAAAAATGTAAAAGATAATCTAGGCCCGTTAAACATGTAATTGGGTCACTAAGGCCAATAAACATGAAATGAATATATTGTGCCCGTTATTCATTCAAACATATCACGAAGGCCCAATAAGCATGTATAGGAAGTATTAGGCCCAATATTCGTACCCTTATTGTATTTCGTTTGTTTGTTGTAGTATGGTCCGTTTAGTCGGAAAAATCTTGATGCTCGTGTGATAACTGTTGTTATAGGAGAATTCGATCAGAGGCAAGTGGGTATCCCATGACTTTCCGAAGTCAATCACGCAAGCTCGGAGCATATCTTCGAGTGTTTGGATGGTACACTCGCTCTGACCATCCGTTTGTGGGTGGTAGGCAGTGCTCATATCTAGCTGTTTTCCCATTTCCTTTTGAAGAGATTGCCAAAATCTCGAAGTGAATCTGCTATCTCGATTCGAGATAATAGACATTGGCACTCCATGGAGTCTCACGATCTCCTTGATGTAGATTCGGGTTAGCTTTTCCATCTTGTAGGATTCTTTTATTGGTAGGAAATGAACGGATTTTGTTAACCCATCGACGATTACCCAGATACCATCCAATCCATCTGTTGTCTTTAGCAATTTGGTCACGAAGTCCATAGTAATCCTTTCCCATTTCCACTCGGGTATCACTGGTTTTTCCAATAATCCCGAGGGCTTTTGGTATTCCACTTTCACTTTGGCGTAAGTAAAACACTTGCCCACGAAAGTGGCTATCTCTGCCTTCATATTAGGCCACCATTAATGTTGCTTGATATCCAGATACATCATATCTGACCCCTGATGAATAGAATATAGGGTCTTGTGGGCTTTATGTATGACTACTTCTCTGAATCCCCCAATCTTAGGAGCCCAAATTCTGTTCATGAAGTAGTGAGTTCCGTCCTCTTTAACTTCAAATCCCTTATTTATTCCCCACAGTGATTCGCTAGCAACATTCTTCGGTTTCATTGCGTCCAATTGGGCTTCCTTGATTTGTGAGGTTAGGTGAGATTGAATGGTGATTAATAGAGTTTTCACACGAAGACTTGAATACTCCTTTCGGCTCAGGGCATCGGCTAACACGTTAGCCTTTCCTAGATGGTACTTGATCTCACACTCGTAATCGTTTAGCAGCTCAACCCATCTCCGCTGCCTCATGTTTAGTTCCTTTTGATTTAAAATGTGTTGGAGGCTTTATGATCGGTGAAAATGTGATAATCCACTTTATGTAGGGTCAAAGTATCATGCACTTAGTGGATTATTGAAATTCCAACATTTGAAGGGCCAGTTTGGATGGTCTGATGCTAGTTTTGATGCTTTGTTGTCTGTCCTAAAAGATATCTTACCATCAAACAATACCATCCCTAGCTCGATATATGAGTCCAAGAAGTTGCTAAAAGGAGTCAGTCTATAATATGAGAAGATTCATGCATGTGAAAATGATTGTGTTCTATTTTGGAAAGAACATAAAGATGCTTCTCCATGTCCAACTTGTGGCACTTCTCGTTGGAAGAAGAAAACCAAAAACGTACCTTCAAAAGTTTTGTAGTATTTTCCTATCATGACTTAACTTTGCATGCACAAGGTCGGGTCAATAATGGGAAGCTTACTCATCCTCGCGATACCCCTTCTTGGAAGCTTGTTGATAACACGTGGAAAGAATTCGGACAAGAAAAACGAAATCATAGATTAGCCTTGTCTGTTGATGGTATCAATCTTCACAAGTCATTAAGTTCCAAGCATAGTTGTTGGCCGATTATCCTAATAACATATAATCTACCCCCTTATTTGTGTATGTCAAGTAAATTCATGATGTTAACTCTGCTGATATCCGGGCCAAACCAACCTAGTAACAATATTGATGTCTACTTGGCACCATTGATAAAAGATCTAAAACTCTTGTGGGAAACTGGCGTTGAGACTTTTGATTCTTATAAGAAAGAATACTTAAATCTAAGAGCAATATTACTTTGGACTATAAGTGACTTTCCCGCATATGGTAATCTTGCGGGGTGTGTTACCAAAGGTTATTATGCTTGTCCAATATGTTCAAAGAATACCTATTCAGAATGGTTGCCAAAGTCCAAAAAAGTATGCTTCCTTGGGCATAAAAGATTCCTCCCACTTGAACATTGTTTTCGTAAAAGAAAAAAACATTTCAACAATCAACATGAGCACGATTTTATGCCACAACCATCATCAGGTGAAGATATTTATGACTATCTGGCGGGATTTGAGACTACAAGGGGTAAGAAGATAAAGTCAAAGAACGGAGCGTCAAAGAAGGAAACACCAAAGAAGTAAAAGTCAAAGAAGAAAAAAGAAAGTATCGACGAGAGATCTAAATTTTGGCATAAAAAGTCGATTTTTTTTCAACTTGAATATTGGAAGAAGTTGCTTGTTCACCATCAGATCGGTTGTTTGATGTGTAGATGAATTGAATGTTTTGGTATATATATTTGTTAGACGAATTGAATGTTTTGGTATATATATATTTGTTCTTTTATATGTTCATTCACGTTGTAAATGGGTATCGAAAATGCACGTCGTAAAGGTGTATAGTCACTAGCAACTGGAATTTATGACATGCAAATGTGTGTCATCTTCGTTTATGACAGTAGATTTAATGATACCCATTGCGAGTCATAAAGGCGCGTCGTAATGTTATGACGCTCAATGGCGTGTCGTCTTCCTTTATGACATGGCCTTCCTTGATACGCATTGCATGTCATAAACAAGCGCGTCGTAAGATTATGACACACAAATGTGTGTCGTCTTCCTTTATGACAGGGCATTCCTTGATACGCATTGCGTGTCATAATTGAGCGTCGTAAATGTGTCATAAATTCACGTCGTAAATGTGCATCGTAAATTGACGACGCGCAAAAGCGTGTCGTCTCTCGTTATGACAGGCCCTTCCTTGACATGCATTTGTGCGTCATTTGAGCGTTATACGACGCGCATTACACGTCGTAAAAGACTGTTTTTCTAGTAGTGAACTCTTATTTGTTTTTTCCAGAAGTTTATTTGCGTCACGATCAAATAACGTAAGTGACACCACGCCGGTAAAGTCTTGTACTATAATGGTGATTTTGAAACTAAAACCATTGATATAAACAAATTCAATAATATAAAATTAGAAAATTTTAATCGAAGATTATAATAATATGTATAGAAGAGTTATTGAAAACCTTGGAACAACATATACGTCTTTGTTCATGCAAGTTGAAGTGTAACAATAAAAAAAACTTCTTTATCTTGCTTTTGGTCCGTGCCACTAGCTTTGTCATCATGCAATAAAACAACTTTTATGACTTTTTCTTGACAAACATAGGTCAAGACATTAAAAAATCAATATAAATGTTATAATTTTGTTTCTGTAACTAAATGATTGAAACTAATATGTTTAAAGTAGATTGATTAATTTTTTTCATGACCTCATAACAAGAACACAATAATAACAAATAATAAGAACATAGTAAATGCAAGAAATTGAAGAAGAATAAGGAGAATAAAGTAAAGTAAGAGCTTGGAAAAAAGAATTGGAGAAGAAGATTGCTCAAGAAGAACACTGTAAATCATAGGAATCAATCCAAAATGGTAAGTATAACCACTTCAGTGTAATCGTATATATAAGGTGTTTTTGAATAAGGAAATCATTATCTTCTAAAAAATTTGGGATCCTAAGATATAATCTTGGAGATTTTCGGCTATTTATTTGGAAAAAAAGAAAGATATCAATTATATTAATTCAAAACTTCAAATTAATTGACTTTTTTATTTAATCAGTTTTAAAATTCAAACAATTATCTCAAATTGATTCATTTTATATGAGATATACTGGGAGATAAATTATAAATAATATTGATTTTATTTTTGACTCTTAAATATTTTGCTGATTTAGTGGGATTATATTAAATTTTATAGGTTAATAACTTAATTATTGATATGCTTGTTTAATGAGTCTTAAAAAATAAATAAATAAATAAATAATAAAATGAAAAAGGGTTTAAATTTGGAAATCAAAAGCTATGAATAAGGGAGTTAAATTAAGAACAATATTAATTAGAAAAACTGATATCATGTATATAAATAGAATGATATGTTTCAATTGATAAAATAATTACTGAATTTAAAGATTCTATAATTATTATAGATTTTATAATTAAATGTAATTGTATTTGAATTTTATTTGTAGAAGATGATGTCAGCAATTGATCTAAAAGTGAAAAACATAAGATTAAAACACAATTAATGACGGTGATTGCTTGATGAATTAAATGTTTTTCTTTTAATAATATTTAGATATTAGAGATTAATGATTATTGGTCTATTAATATTACAATAAAAGATAATTTTTGCTCAACTAATATTAAAATAACCTTCTTCATGTATTCTCGTTTAAATATGTGTTAAATAGGAAGTCAAACCGATCACAAAAAAGTGTGAGGCATTCATATATTCAAAAATAAAATATTAAAACATAAAAATAAAAAGATGAAAACCGTGAAGAAAATAATGATAATTACCGAGAATTTTCCTTTTCTTTTTCTCAAAAAAAATGTAATATATATTTCATAGTTCAAGAATTATGAATAAAAAATATTTTAGAATATAGTATAAAGTACTGTAATTTATATTTAAGAGTATCTTCAATTCTAGACTAAGAATATTTTAAATTCTTTAAGAATCATAAATTTTCAATTTAAAAATTATAAATAGAAAATAAAAATAGAATCATCTTTTATGTATTTGTTTTATATTAAGAATACCAAGGAATCCACAATTTTTAGTTTTTTATTACAATTAAAATAAAGAAAAACATCATAAATGGTCCCTGTGGTTATCCAAAATCTGAAGTTTAGTCTCCGTGGTTTAAAAACATCATAGATGATCCCTATGTTTTCAAAACTTTTGATGTTTGGTTTTTTTGCTAACTGGGGTTAAGTTTGTCCGTTAACTGAAGGGTATTTTCGTCATTTCACAACCACAAAGACCATTTATGATGTTTTCTTGTATTTTTTAACAAAAGAAAAAATTAAACATAATTAAATATATAAAAGTCTCTCTCTCTCTCTCTCTCTCTCTCTCTCTCTCTCTCTCTCTCTCTCTCGTTGACCTCAAGAACTAGGGAGATCTTTATAACTCTCCAACCCCATGATGCCTTCTAATCACCAACACCAGATCGAAAAACCCATCATTCATCTAATATGTTCTGAAGCGCAAAAACACCATATACTCCACCTCTCCTTCCTTTGTTCTTGTTCTGAAACATGCAACTCAAACCGCCATCACCATAGGAGACTGTTGCCTCAAACCTGCAACTAGATCGGAAAACCCACCATTCATCGAATTTGGAAAATCCTCCGATCTAAAACTCTCAGACAATAGAAACAAACACGAAGAAATTATAGATCAAGCCTATAATAGGGGAAATCGATGACATCATGGCGAAAGGGGAGAAGTGGATATAAGGTATGGGATGTGGGTGTCAGCTTCGATTTCGTTTTCAGAGATAGGCATATTAAAGAGGTGCAATCGATTCCTCCATCTTCTCTCGCTCTTATTCATCGACATCATGGTGACATCGATTCAGATGGACCAGATGATGATGATCGTTGTTCTTCCTACTTTACAGGGCATCAATTTGATTTTTTGGGATTTTTATGGTTTGTTTTTGGGATAACACCGACAAAACGAGGCAAAACAGAAAAACCCCAGGTCAGATAACACCGACAAAAGTATAGAAATTTGATGACGAATGAATCAATCTTGGAAGAATGAAACTTGGTTCAAGAATCTTATCAAAGGGTGACGTGGGTTACCGGGGTACCAAGGAAGAAGAGGGGAGGAATCGATGTCAACGAGAGAGAGAGAGAGAGAGAGAGAGAGAGAGAGAGAGAGCTTTTATATATTTAATTATGTTTAATTTTTTTCTTTTTTTTAAAAAATACGAGAAAACATCATAAATGGTCCTTGTGGTTGTGAAATGACGAAAATACCCTTCGGTTAATGAACAAACTTAACGGAGTTAGCAAAAAGGACCAAACATCAAAAGTTTTGAAAACACAGGGACCATCTATGAGGTTTTTAAACCACGGGGACTAAACTTCAGATTTTGAGTAACCACAGGGACCATTTATGATGTTTTTTCTAAAATAAATTAGTTTCTCATAATTTTAATTTCAATTTGTTTAAGTTTAAAATTACATTTGGGAGAAGAAGGTCGGAATTTAGAACCTAGATCATCGATTACGTTTTTGCCCTTTTAGAAATTAACTACTCAGTCCCTTAGCCACAAGATTTATTATAATCAATGATTTAAAATCCCAATGATTTAAAATCCTTCCTACATTCATGCAATTAAATTATAAACTTATAGTGTATAAAAGACTTACGTGGCTACATCCGTGGCCGTCGTAGACGGCGTAATAGTGAAGGTCGGCGGCAACCCAAGGATCCTCAAGAAAAAAATCTTCCATTTTTGAACTTCTGCCTTGAATTGATGTTACACTAAATTTACTAATCATTCTGTTACACCAAATTTACTAAGAATCTCTATTGAAAAACGATCAAATGTGGGTGGTAGTGGTTAATATCAACGTCAGTGGTGGCCGTGTGTAACAGACCAAGTTTCAGGAAAATTCCACGATCGTCTAGAGAACTCCAGAATGATCAAGTATACTCGAGAAGTCTCCGGAGAGCTCAAGAAGGCTCTACGAGACCCTGGAAGATGCTAGAATATTATAGATGTCCATGGAACAAAGGAGAACGATCACAAATAATCAAGAAGGCGCTAGACGAAGCTAGAACGACCCGAAAGACTTTGGAATGATCTAGAACACACTAGATCATACAAGAGCAATTTGGATAATCTTGGGACAACCTAGAAACTTCTAGAGCATCGTAGACAAGTATACCATTTTCTAGAGTCTTGTAAAGGCCATATATATAATAGGAAGAGTCTAGATTAGTCAAGAATGATCGGGACCTAGAAACTTCCATTTAAGGAGGTGTAAGGTGCCTATAAATTGGAAGGATCTCTCATTTGTAGGAATCATTGGAAGGTTGCCTTGTAAAGTAGTCGAGTCTTATAAAGAAGCTTTATTTCTTACTTTCTTAGCAGCCCTTATCGCATCTCTTTCTATCTTAGTTATTAGTACATCGTAAGGAAGCGTTCCAAGCCTGACATAGTCGAAGAAGCACTTAGTGGCACACGGTATTGACTAGTCTAAAATAGTCATCCCGTGACACTTGGTATCAGAGCCAGAGTTCGTACGAGCAAGAGATCGTAGCAATGGAAGGAGGAAGTGATGTAGCTAACATTCCCCCTGTCGTCGAAAAGAAAGGAAGGAAGTCCAGGAGGAGGGACCAATCCGTTGAACCTTTGGCAAGTTTAGAAAACAAGCTTACAAAGGTGGAGATTAGCATCGATGAGATCCTTGGGTGGAAGGATACCGTCAATCAGTTTGTTGCAGAGATAAGTGACACGAGCGATGGATTGAAGGAGACCATCTGTTTCATCAAGGAAGAAGTTGTTGGACTTACCAACACCTTGCGGAATGAGTTCTGTGAGAAGGTAACTACGTTGGAAGCCGAAGTTGATGGGTTTTGGTCATAAGAACATCCTATGTGCTCATACAAACCCTAATGCTTGGATCTAGGTTTCTCTATTGTACATGCAAGTTATCCAAGACTATAAAACCTAATTCTAGCATTCAAGTAATCATATTAACATGAGAATAGGTTTAAGATGTTACCTTGATTGTTATGTAGCAATAACAATCCCAAATCTCCTTGTATTGACTTTAGAAAGCTTAGAGTCACAAATGTCAATCCTCTAATGGTTCACAAACACCATAAGCAAGAGGATGAAGAGGAGAGAGGAGGGAGGCTGCCCTAAAACGTGTGAAACCCTAGAAGGATGCTTGGACACGTTTTTGGGTCATAAGGGATGTATATATAGTTAGGCTATTAGGGTTATCTAACAAGGAAACCCTAAATTGGATGCTTAAGCCCTTAGCAACCCATAGATCCCTTTCCTTAAGGCCTTGGACAATTTCATATGGGCTTCCCCATAGAATTCGTCCACTCCTTAATATAAGGCAATCCATGGCCCAAATTGCAATTATCTTATAATTACAATTCCAGTCCCTTAAGTTTAATTAATCTCTTTTAGTCACAAAACTAATTACCAATTAATTATTGACTAATATTAATTAAACAATATGATTTCTCCTTTAATATATTATTCTCATAATATATTAATAAATCATATTTAATCCTTTCTCTCCATAATTCATCCTATCAAGTTGCTTTGGTGAAGGCAACCCAAAAGGACCATGCACCATCGGGTCAAGTACATACCAAAATAGTTATGGACTTAGACACTAATCCAACAGAAGTAAACTTGTGCAAGGCAGCAATCGCCGGAAGAGCCGTTGCGAGTAAGTTTCCACACATGGACGCACCTAAACCATTGAAGTATGGAGGAAAACGCGACCCTAAAGAACTTGAAGAATTCTTTTGGTCGATGGAATGTTACTTCAATGCTAATCAAGTAATTGAAGACAAGATGAAGGTAGATACGAAAGTCCTTTACCTATGTGAAAGTGCAGCTCTATGGTGGAGAAGGAAGCACGGAGACATTGAAAAGGGCTTATACACCATAGACACCTGGGAATTGTTCAAGAGGTAACTTAAGAGACAATTATGACCACATAAAGTTGAAGACATAGTTATGAAGAAACTTCAGGGGCTAAAGCATAGTGGATCCATCCGAGACTACATAGTCGAGTTCACGAGCTTGATGCTAGAGTTACCCGACATGCAAGAGAAAGACATACTATTTTATTTCATGGATGGACTACAATCTTGGGCTTATAATGAGATCAAGAGGAGAAATGTTAGAGACATCGACAAAGCTATCGCCGTGGCAGAAGATCTAATGGAATTTCGAAGAGAAAGCACGGTTAAGAAGAATGGTGGGGGAGAACAAACTATGTCAAGAAGAATATGAAGCAAAAAATGGAAGTTCGAATAAACGAGGCACATTTGAAGGAACAAGGATCCATATCCCACTTGAAGATTTACTCAAGGTTTTACGAGGCTGAGAGAAGAAGTAGGATTCAAAGTACATTAAGAAATAAAAGCACGCTTTACTCGAAGATATACTTTAGAGAAAACGAAAAGACACGAAGTAGCTCCGTGATAAGATCGAGACATATGTATAGAATACTTGACGAGGACGTCATGGGTTTAAGTGGGGGAGGGTGTCACGGACCAAGTTTCTGGAAAATTTCAAGATCTTCTAAAGAACTCTAGAATGATCAAGTATACTCGATAAGTCTCTGGAGAGATCAAGAAGGCTCTACGAGACCCTGGAAGATGCTAGAATATTATAGATATTCGTTGAACAAAGGAGAATGATCCGGAATAATCAAGAGGGCGCTAGACGAAGCTAGAATGACTCGAAAGACTTTGGAATGATCTAGAACATGCTAGATCATACAAGAGCAATTTGGATAATGTTGGGACAACCTAGAAACTTCTAGAGCATCGTAGACAAGTGATATGTGTATTTATATATATAATTTTATGCACTTTATCTTAATATTTTGGCCTTATTTATTCTATTATAGAACTAAAAAGTACTCATAATACTTTGAATTATGTTTTGCAGCTATTCATTGTAGATAAAGCACAAAAGAAAAGACTGAATGCGGAAACCGGACTTAGAAGCTAAAAGAAATTAAAAATGCTGGATTATATGATTACGCCCCGCGTCCATAGCAATTACGCCTCGCGTAATGACCAAAGTGACGTACGCCCCGTGTAACTTAATGGTACGCGCCGCGTACTGGTTGGCCTCGGATATGTTCAATCGTGTAGTGATCCTTAGTACGCCCCGCGTAATCCGACTTACTCCCAGCGTACGTAAGTCGGCTACAAAGGTTACAAAAGTCGATTTTCAGCTAAGCAGGAGGGGGGATTCGACTTACAACTTAGTTTAGTCTATATTTAACTTATGTTACGCCGTTTTGAGGGTTTAGAAGGCGGACGGAAGGCCGTTAAGCTAACGGGAGCAGAGATCGGAAGGGCTGGAGAGCGGATACATGTCGGTAATCATATGGATTGCTAACGTGACCATGTTTAGCATTCCATTGTGTTACTATTCTGTATTTAGTTTCTGATTTAGGTGTAAAAACCTTTTACTTTGTGTTTATGATTGAATGAAGCTTTGATTATTAGACTAATTGCTATATTGAATTGTTTATTTATGTTTAATTTATCTTGCCAAGCTTGTTAAAAGACCCTTATGTGTTAATGATGATTATTTTCTGTTAATTGTTAAGTGAATTGAGTTGCTTGAACATCTACTTGATTGCTTGTCTCTTATGATTTTTGATGACCATCGAGATTATAAGTCTAGGAATAACGAATGTGAAACTAGGATTAAATTGAGAATAAGTAAGTTAATGTGCGAGCCTTGTTTGATGACCATCAACAAGAGGTTAAATTGAATTAGTAATTTGATTAACTATATTTACAAGTCTTGCTTGATACGAACTGGACACTAGGAAGCATGTTAGTTTAATCAACTGATCACGGTTTGAATTGACTTGTTTGCTAAAGGATGAGTTGTAGTGAACGCGAATCTAATCATTTTAGGAATCGGTGAACATAAATAAATGAATTTATGTATGCAATTGTTTATGTTTTTAAGGTGTAATTTATCTAAATCAAAGTACCTGAAGAGATTTGTTTTCCTGTTAGTTTATCGAAAGTTGTTAATTAATTGTTAGTTTGAGATTTATTAAACTATTTCTTTATTCTTTCATGTGACCTGTAACCTATAATCAAATATTTTAAATTAATTCACCACCATTCCCTGTGATCGACACCCGACTTACCTAAGCTATACTGTAATCTGACTAGGTACACTGCCTATAAGTGCATAGTTAGTCTAAGTTTGTTAGGTCATAAATATTAAAATTAGTGGGTACTTTTGTGCACATCAACAAGTATACCATTTTCTAGAGTCTTGTAAATGCCATGTATATAATAGGAAGAGTCTAGATTAGTCAAGAATGATCGGGACCTAGAAACTTCCATTTGAAGGGGTGTAAGGTGCCTATAAATAGGAATGATCTCTCATTTGTAGGAATCATTGGGAGGTTGCCTTGTAAAGTAGTTGAGTCTTATATAGAAGTTGTATTTCTTACTTTCGTAGCATCCCTTATCGCATCTCTTGCTATCTTATTCGTTAGTACATCGTAAGGAAGCGTTCCAAGCCTGACTTAGTCGAAGAAGCACTAAGTGGCATACGATATTGACTAGTCTAAAAGAGTCATCCCATGACAGGTGGGCTGAAATGACGGTTTCTTGACCAAAGTTGAGCGACGGTGGTGTCAGAGGGCGAAAACAGAAAGACGTTGGTGGCGGAGGGCGAAAACAGAAAGACGGTGGGAGAAAGTAGGCAAATACAGAACGACGTCGGAAAGAGGAACAATTTCGTTCAAACAAGTTATTACACGATGGAGGAGCGAAACATTTCTTGAAGAACAATTCGTGCAAATCACTGTGGAGGCTTTCAAATGTCGAGTTTTGTGCTCATATATAGTCTTTTGAAAAAATATTTACTAGTAATATTTTTAAAATTAATTACCAAGATATACTAGATATTTATTTTGTAAAGCTTGATTGTTTAAATTTAGTAACATGTCATAGATGCCATGTGATTATATACACACCATTATATTTGTATTTAAACATTTAAGAACAACTAGTATCGTAATTATTTTAATAAGATATAATATCTAAAAAGACAATATGCTAATCAAACTAAAATAGAAAAAAAATATATTTTTCTTAAATTATTTTTTTTTTTTTTGAACGGCGATATAATTTATTAATAAAGCTCAGCAAGGTGTTAGTATTAAATTACATTATAGAGAAAAAAAAACCCGTAACGGGTTTAAACACCGGATTTTCCAATCTATATTAGGAACATTCACCCGTGTTTTCAGTCAAATGAAAGTGTTCGCCTTAGTTTCTTCAAAGATCAACAAAGTGGATTGAGTGTAAGGTCTTTTTATTTTTTGAAGTCAGAGAGTCGGGGATTGGTAGAAGATCCAATGTATACACGCCACAAGGGTTACAACGAAAAGAAAAATTATGGAACTCCTTAATCTTAAATGCTCTATCACTGGGATTTAGGTCATGCTTGGGGACTTCAATGTAGTAAGATCGAAGGAGGAGAGGTTTAACTCTTCTTTTTGTCAGATTAGCTCAAATTTCTTCAATGCCTTCATAAATAATGCCCATTTGTTTGGGTTTCCAATGGGTGGAAAACGGTATACCTATATGAACGGAGATGGAAGTAAATTAATTAAAATTGACAAAATTTTAGTACTCAACTCCTTGATCCGGTGGCCTCATGATGCGCTAACTGCCCTTCCACGTGAGTACTCCGACCATTGTCCTCTAATATTATCGTCCACATCATTTGACTTTTTCCCCACGCTCTTCCGCTTTTATAATAGTCGGCTCCAATCACAAGACCTAACATAGATTGTTACAAATGCATGTTCTGGTATTGTTTTATATGGTCCTGTTGATAAGGCGTGTGCAATTAGACTAAAGTCAATCAAAATGACTATCAGGAACTGGCGTAATGTAGAAAGTGTAACGACCTAAAAAAATTTAAAATTAATAAAAAGGTAATCCAAAACATTGTCATACAACCAAGGTGGATCAAAGTGTATCACTATATCATAAAATATCAGAGTAAATCACAAAATGCGGAATGAGGTGGTGTGTGCTCTGCAATCATCCCGAGATCTTCCCTTTTGAATAAGAAGTACCTGAAACATAAACTGAAAACCGTAAGCACAAAGCTTGGCGAGTTCCCCAAAATACCACATACTATACATAATAAACACATAATGGGACCCGCCCGTCATCGAGCCGCGCCTGACATCGAGCCCCGCTCGGTATACAAATGTGTCAGTCATTAGTCCCCGTTTTGCATCGTGCCTCACCTGATAAACATATAAACATATAATCATACAAATACATGTGATAATCAAAAAGACAAATAGCATGCATCACAGACATCGGGCCTCGCCCCGACATTGAGCCTTTCCCGGTAAGCATTCCAACACATAACACATGCAATAGTCATGTAGACATCTAGCATCCTAACATAATAAACTATGGGCCGGTATTGGAGCCTTCGACCCGCTAAACACAGTGAGGAAACTTACCTCAAGCTGCTGAATCTCACAGATAAATCTTTGGCTGCTGGTCCGAAAATCCCCGTGCTATCATCATTTAATAACATCCAATTAATAATTGGATCCCGACTCATGACTAAGAATCTAAACTAGGGTAAAAGACCATTATACCCTTTACCTAACTTGGCCCAGGACCAAGGCCCAAACCAACTACTTAAAAAGGCTCAATTCCAAAAATGGACACCCAAGCCTAAGAATCGCTCAATCTTCCATATTGGGCCCAAATCCCTTCGTAGGCCTTCAACCAAAAGAACCCAATATAAAGACATCAGCCCAAAAATAGACATATGATGGCCCAACAAGACCCTAATCTCCTAAGGTCCAAACATGGGCCAAAAAACAAGAAGCCCAAAATCCGTTGTTAAGTACGCGGGGCGTACTCAGCTCGTACGCTTAGCATACACCCTTTGGGGCTAGTGCGCAAAACATACCAGCTTGGTACGACCAACATACTCCCCAGTTGACCACCCCACTTCATTAAGCACTTAATCCATTGAGACTTCAAGCCAAACTCTCAGATCTAATTCTATAAGACCACTAATCATGTAAAATTGGCAACTTTACACACATGCATGGCTTAATGGGTCTAAAGAGCTCAAAAAGAGCTTAAAAAAGGT
Source organism: Lactuca serriola (assembly GCF_051521515.1). NCBI lineage: Eukaryota > Viridiplantae > Streptophyta > Magnoliopsida > Asterales > Asteraceae > Lactuca > Lactuca serriola. The sequence continues at coordinate 110,797,040 of NC_136415.1, forward strand.
CTTAAAAATGCATGGTCTAAGATACACCATAAAACTTGCATTTTTATGAAAAAGGGGACAAAAGAAGCCTAGAGCGTACAAGCTAGTAAATTGCATGTACTAACCCCAGAGCGTGTACACTAAGTGTGTTAGGTTTTGAGCATTCTAACACTCCTATGGTGTGCATGCAACCCTAGAAACCTTGGATCTATGTTTTCTTTATTATATATGCAAACTTTGATTTTTCCAAGGTTTCATCCTAACTAGCATATCATGGGGTATATGTGATATAAAACTAGTAGAATGACATACCTTTCTTGTAGCTTGGATTCCTTAAGACTTTGTGAGCCTAACACCCCAAATGCGATGCCTCAAATGCTTCACATAACACCACCAACAACTTGGAATAACTTGAGAGAAGATTGATATGCACCAAAATCGGCTAGCCCACACTTGTATCTCTTAGTGCCGATTTTACAAGGATGAGGCTTCTTTATATAGTGTGCACATTAGGGTTGCACCATGTAACTCATGCCTTTCCACATTCCTCATGATCCATAGGTCTTAACCTCCATGGAGCATCCATGGGTAACCACATAGGTTTAGCCCATCATGAAGAACTATGGATAATAAGCCCACTATATAAGAATGAATGATTTACCAAATCAATCCCCATTTATTTAATTAGTCTCTTTTGATCACAAAATTAATTCCAAACTAATTCTTGATCAATACTAATTAAATAATATGTTTTCATATTAATATATATTAGAACTTATAATATATTAATAAATAATAAATATCCTCTTCTCACAAAAGTCTATCCAAATTGTTCTGATGCCATGCAACCCAAATGAACCACGCTAAATCATACCAAATACAGTTATGGACTTAGACACCTTATCCAACAAAGTGTACGAGATGAATACGCCCAACGTACTCAGCAGTGGGCTTTGGAAGTTTGGGCTTTTCGATATTGGGTCATGTTGGACCTAAGGAGTCTAGGGCTTTGTTGGGCCATCATAATTCTATTTTTTGGGATGATGCTATTTTGTTGGACTATTTTGGTTGAAGTCCCACGAAGGGATTCAGGCCTAATTTGGAAGATTGGGCCATATTGGGCTTTAGGTGATTATGTTGGAATTTGGGCCTTTTGGATAGTCGGCTTAGGCCTTGGCCTTGGGCCAAGTTCAGTAAAGGGTAAAAAGGTCTTTTACCCTAGTTTGGACTCTTAGTGTAAGTCAGAATCTAATTATTAATTGGATGTTATTTTATGATTGATAGCATGAGGATTCTAGCAGATCAGTAGCCAAAAATTTATCTGTGAGATTCAACAGTTTGAGGTGAGTTTCCTCACTGTGTTTAGCGGGTCGAAGGCACCAATGTCAGCTTATGATTATTATGATAGGATGTTAGATGTTTGCGTGAATCTTGCATGTGTTATGTGCTGGTATGTATACCAAGCAAGGCCCGATGATTGTATTATATGTTATTGTTTTTGTGATTATCGCATGTGTTAACATGATTATATGTTATATGTTTATTATGTGTACTGAGTGGGGCCTGATGTCAGGCGGGGCCTAATGAATGACATATCTGAAATCCGATCGGGGCTCGATGTGGTGGCAGGTGGTGGTGATGGGTGATGGTGAAGGTGGGTGGGAAGGTGGTGGCTGTAATGGGTTGTGGGGATGGTGGTGGCGGGTGGTGGTGATGAGTAGTGGTAGTCGATGGTAATGGGTGGTGGTTGATGGTGGTCGTGGTTGGCGGTGACGAGTGGTGGTTTTCGTGTGTGGTGGGTGGGGGTGGTGTTGATGGGTGGGTGGTGGTGGTGGGTGGTGTTGTTTTGGTGGTAAGTGGTGTTGGTTAGTGGGATTTTTAATTTTTTTAACTTATTTTTTATTTATATTAATATTATTTGATGATTTTAATTTAAAAACACTATGTGGTTCAAATTTGTTCTCAAATGTTCTCGATTGAATACTCCTATATATATATATATATGTATATATATGTATGTATGTATGTATGTATGTATGTATGTATGTATGTATGTATGTATGGAAAAATTTAATAAAGAACTATTATTAATCAAAGAACCAATAAACCAATCTAAAACATCGGAATTTAAAGCGATCAACGGCAAAAAGAAGGGTTGTAGATTTTTTACAATGGATGCACTTGCACCGGATTATAAAAAAAGTCACTTTTTTTGTTTAAATTTTGTTAGGCTATGTTTTTTATCGAAAAAAAATACCGAATATACCATTGTTCATGATTTTTCATCCTCTTTCAATAGATATCGACATTGATATACAAAAAATGAATATTTTTTTTCTCAAAAAACTCACTTCATTTCTTTGTTTTTTGAAAAGTTAAGGTCTATTTTTTATCGTAAATTTTTAATAAATATATCAAAGTCCATATTTTTTGGTACTCTTTAAACATAGATTCAAGTTAATGTAAAAAAACAAAAGGAAATTTCAGTACAGATTCATATTGTGAATCGTGAATCTACTAATAGTTCCATTCATCAAGTTTATTTGAAATGCATGGTGATTTAAGGTTAGGGTACATCCTACGTAGATTTCCCTAGTTGATTCTGTTTTCTCATAAGCCATTTCCATAGTAAAGGTTTCATTAAGCTTATGGGGTTGTTGTTTTAACAAGTGTTTGAATTTATTACTCACAAAACACCGCTCTGCCCCGGTATCAAACAGGATGCATATATACATGTTGTTAAGGAGAAATGTACCAGTGACAACAGCGGGATCCTGAACCGCTTCTCCTTGACCTATGGTCAGCACTCTCCCTGCTCCTCCATTCCCTTGGTTGTTGATATTGGGGCAGTTTCGACGAAAATGCCCAGTCCTTCCACATCCATAACAGGTGTGGCTAGCCCCAGTGTTGTTGTCGTTGTTGTTGGTGTTGTTGTTGTTGTTGTTGTTATTGCGGTTGATGTTGTTTCCTTGTTGCTGGTTCTGGGGAGGATAATTCCTACAGTATTTTTCCATGTGACCCTTTCGGTTGCAACTGGCACAATGCATCTCCCTGCATTCACCATTGTGATGGAGATTGCACTTTTTGCACTTTGGGAGATTCCCGAAATACTGTTTAGGGGCACTTGGGGTAGATGAGGCTGGAGCATGTGGTGTGGTGGGGACTTGGGTGGTTGCAGCATGAACTGTCACTGTTTGTTGTTTCTTTGACGACTCTGAGCCTTGTCGTCCCTTTCGTTTGTAATTCCTTCCCTTCTTGTTATCACTCTCCTTCTTGCTTGCAGTTTCCCTTGCTTTTTTGCCCTTTTTGTTGTTGTGGTCGTACAACTTCTTGGCCAACCTTTTGGCGCTGTCAAATGTCTCAGGATTTGAGGCTATCACGTTTCCTTGAATCGGGGAGGTTAATCCCCAGATGAATCGTTCGATCTTCTTTCCTTCTGAGGTAATCATGCCAGGGAACAACAGAGACAATTCCCTAAACCTTGATATGTAGGCATCGATGTCGGAGTTTCGGACTGTGAGGTTCCATAACTCTTGCTCCATTTTCTGAATTTTGTCGCGCGGGCAGTTCTCAGCCATCAACACTTCTTTCAATTCTTCCCATGGCATGACATTAGCCACAGGAAGAGTCATAGTCTCCACATGTCCATTCCACTAGGTGAGAGCTTGATCAACAAATGTACATTCTGCAAACTTCACTTTGAATTCTTCAGGGCATCCGCTTATCTCGAACACCGATTCCACCTTTGATACATGAAAATTTGCCCAAACGGGCATACACAAGGGTACAAAGTTCGACAGCATAACGACTCTATGAGTAGTGTAATCACTTAAACATGGAGTCGGTAGTACATAACATGGTAAGCATAAGAGAACATAACACTAGTAGGGGGGTCTACTAATTCTAAACACACTAGGAGGCGCCAATGGTGAATGCGAAATCATATTCCGAAATGTTGCGCCAACATCTGGGCCATCTCGGTCATATCCCTGATGACCTCATCCATTTCCATTTCAGCCTGCGCCGCTCGTGCTTCCATGGCAAAACGATATTGTCGTAGTGCGGCAGCCTATACTTCCAGAGAACGATCCTCTCCCACGGGATTTCCTGGTGGGCAAGGTGGTTGTGATGTGTCTCGTCGGTAGGTGGTTTGACGGGGTTCGTCTGTGTCTCTTTCCTCCTCCCTGTCGTCATCGGTCCCCTCAAACTCGTAGTCCGTATCAGTGTACTCGTCGGGCCCAGTGCCGTGTGCTGCCCCTTGTCCTTCCTCGGGGTCGTCTTCAATCATTCCGTGGGCCACCAAGACCTGGTGAAACTGAATGGCTTGATGCTCCTCTTCCATGGTGACTGTGATGAGGAACACGTAAGGAGGGTATATAAATAAACTACTATTATTCCTAAGATATTTTAGTTGTTATAAAATTTGGGTCGATGTTCTCCTCTTGGTTAACAAAAGGGTACGCCTTAGGTTTACTAACCATCATGATCGCTTCAGGGCATGTGATAGTTGTATTCTGAAGGAAATGTAGTTGATCAGGCTACATTCATCCCTAATACAACTGTGAACAGTCCTAGCTTAACCGAGATGTCAGGATTTTCCAATCACCTTATTTGAATTGTTATTATGTTTGTTTTTTCTAAGTCGCACAAGTAAGATTGTTTATTATTATATTTTATTTGTTTTGTATAGAGTTATTTAGTCCATCTTTGGGTTTATAGTTGCATATCAATGTGTGGTTAGATATGCCAGTTCACTATAAACAGAGCTCTGATACCAACCTGTCACACCCCCGAACCAGTCGGCCGAAACGTCCGGGGGGTCGTGTGACTTAAATTGAAATATCATCACAATGAATATACATGAAACATAACATAAACATCACCATGCATTAATAAATTATAACCGTCATTGTTCACATCAAGTACATTGCTTATATTACAGAATCCCAAACATAAATTGTTTATCGAATGACATCACACAAAATACATTCATACATACGCTTGATAATTCTTTATTCTAACGGTTACCTTAGAACACAAGTTATTTTGAAATTAGTCAACATATATAATGTTGGTGAGTTCATAAGCAGGTTTGATGTGTAAATGTTTTGTATTGTTTGTAAAACCCAGAAAATCCGATATTTTCTGTAACAGAAATTGTTTACGAAAAGGTGTGAAGATCCATAAGTATACTTGTGAAAGATTTCCAAACATGTAAATGTGAAATGCCTTTCATAATAGTTTCTTGTATTATAGTTGTTGTAAGTAAAAGTGAATAATGTTGTTCCCCCGGAAAACCCGATGTTTTCCGATATAAATAGTATGATAGTTTTGTATTATTGTATCGTCACAACGTATGAATATGATTTCCCATGATTACTTAGATGGTAATGGATCTCTATGTGAGTCGTTATAGCCATGCATAATAATGATTAATTCGCATGTCTTGGCATTTTATCGAATGCCGATCTTGAATTAAGATTTTGTCATCCTAGACTGGCCGAGTCTAACTGTAGCAAACATCTCAGGTGTGGGGGAGTCACCCCCGTATCGATCTATACACAAATTCTCGATCTCCCTCCAGGAGACTCTGGTTATAACTACAGACTACGACCGACACTTATTGGTGTCACCCGTTATTTCTCACTAAATCCAGCTGAAATTGAATAACCTTGTTTTACAACCTGATTTATGTTTACTTCAATAAAAGGTAAGCCTAACAGACGAAGAAAAGAGGGCAACGGAGGCCCACTAACTTTGTATGTTATTACAGGCTGTCGAGTATGCTATAGACACGTTATAGCCCATTAAGCATATTATGAATGTTTAGGGTCTTATTAGCAATGCAAATGGACCATTAAGGCCCAATAGCATGTTAAAACTGATAAAGCCCCATTGGATATGTAATTGGGTCATCGGAAGCCCAATAAACATGTGTGAATATATTGGGCCCAATAATCATGATATTGGGCCACAAAGGCCCAATATCATGAATAGAAGACATTTGAGCCCAACCATTGAATCATTTATAAATTATTAGTCTTAAGTTCGTAATGTAGGTATTTGTTGTGAGCTTTATGTTTATTCGAAGTGTTAAAATGATTTGACGTTTGATTTATAACGAAACTTTGGTTATACATATATATATTTTTAAAACCATGTGTTATAAACTTGATATTTTTAACCCAAAAATTTATATTTGTCTATTCGGCCCAAAAACATTTAGTTTGACCATTTCAGCCCCCTATCTATAAAAAATGGCACTTTTAGTACCTTTTTATGAAAATTGACATTTTTGGTCCTTAAACCATTTTTCTTGACATTTTCGACCCAAACTTTATTTAAATAATAATTTCAACCCAAAACTATTGTATTTGTCATTTCCATCCCTTAGTTGTAAAAAGTTTACACTTTTGGTTCAAATTCATTAAGTTTTACAATTTTGACCCCAAAATCAAAAACTTTTCATTTCTAGTACAATTTTTGCATCAAAGTCATTTTCAGCCCCTAAAATAGTTTATCCACGTTTTCGACACATAGTTTGTTAAGTTTTCCATTTCAGTCCCTCAAAACTTCATTTTTTCGCAACTTTGGGCCCAAAAACTCGTGAGGCCCAAATTAAAGCCCAATAAGCTAAAATTTATGTTTTTGACCCCTAGAAAAGTGTTATTTTCATAAAAGTCAGATTTTTATGTGAATAATACCATTTTATCTTTATAGAACCGAAAATATCATATTTTACCCAAATCTTTGTTATTTTTGAAAAAAATGACACTTATAAGGATTTTGACTTTGTTTTCACTTCTTGAGCTTAAAGACCCTTAGATCTTTGAAGTAAGTTGTTTATTATGTTATTTGTTCATGTATCCTTCACACTTTAGCCATAGATTTCAAGATTTAGCAAATAATATCATATTTTCACAACATAAACCAAAGAAATCACATATAACAATCATACAAACATAGATCAGCACATAGTACTTGTATTCTCCCCCAAAACAAGCAAAAACCTAAAACAAAGGGTATAAACTCACCTTGCTTAGTTGCTCATGGTTTTGAAGAAGAATTGGAAGAAGGTGATGTGGTTTTCGGCCTTAGACACTTCCTTGAAGAGAACTTTCGAACTATGAGGTTTTCTAGGAAGTATGATCACCCAATGAAGTCATATAAGGAGTTGTTCTAGCTTAAGAATGGAAACCAAGACTTATGTATAACACTAACTTACCAATGATGGTGATATAAGTGAAGGATCTTCTTGGAAGCACCTAGATTCTTCGAAAATTTGGATGGAGAAGAGGCTGTTCTTGAGAGAATTTGGAAATGTTTGAGAATGAATTATGTGTGTGGGTGTTGATACTCTCGGTCGAAGGTAGAAGAAGAGAGGGGAGATAAGAGATAAAGATGTGATACGTGCATAGATGTATGAGATGTGCTTATTTGTTTAGGGGGTATTTGCATGGAGAACCACCATGAGATTATGAGGTGGAACCACAATATCTTCCATATTAGTTTTTTGTCTTGGGCCGAAATCTTGGGCTAGGAGGAAAGAATTAGATCAATTTGGCCCACTTCTTATCTTGGTTCGAAATTTTGAGGTCCATAAGGAAGTTTTCGGCCCATTAGGCCCTTAGGGTGGTTCACAGCCCAATTAGTGTAAAAGATTAGGTTTGTGGCCCCTTAGGGCTAATTAGATTAGTTATGGCCCAACAAGGCTTATTGGAGTAGTTTATTCCATTTTAGGCCCAATATGGCCAAAAATGTCAAATCTCATGAAGGTGGGTTGAATTAGAGTCCAATTAAGGTGTCTAAGCCCAAACTAGTCAAATTGGAAACTTATTGGTCCATGAGGCCCAATAAGGAAATCCTAGTCCATAATGGACTTAAACCGGGATTTTTAGGGTTTCCAATCTTTTGTTGACTATTTAAAGTGTTTGCATAGGGTGATTGATGGAACTTTGGTGTTATTGATTAAACATCATGCATACTTTCAGGTTTTAGTCACAAATGTTATCATTGTTAATGTTTACAAAAGCATTAGAATTCCTAGTTGTGACATCATCCCCCCGTTAGAGGGATTTTCGTCCTAAAATTCTTTTTGAAGCTAGATTTGAGAATGCGAGAATAGGTGAGGGTACTTTTGCTTCATTTGGTCTTCGCGTTCCCATGTGAATTCCGATCCACGCTTTGCGTTCCACCAAACTTTCACAATCGAAATGCGACTTTGCTTAGTATGCTTCACTTCCATGTCCATGATTTCAACTGGTTCCTCGATGAACAGAAGATTCTCGTTGATTTCGATTTCTTCCAATGGGATGAAAAGAGTTTCGTTGGATAAGAACTTCTTCGAATTGGAAACATGGAATACGGGGTGTACACTGCTGAGCTCAATAGGTAGCTGCAACCTATAAGCCACTGGGTCGATTCGGGAAAGAATCTCGAATGGCTCAATGTATCGTGGGCTTAGTTTTCCCTGTTTCCCGAAACAAATCACCCTTTTCCAGAGAGAGACCTTTAACAACACCCGATCCCCGACATAAAATTCCAAGGGCCTTCGTCGTTTATTAGCATAGCTCTTCTGTCGGTCTCGTGATGCTTGAAGTCGACCTCTGATTTGAACTATCTTCTCTGTCGTCTCACGTATGATTTTTGGCCCTGTTAATGCATTATTTGGTGTCTGTCCTCTTGCTAGCTGAGTATTACCTACCTCAGCCCAACACAACGGTGATCAACATTTACGCCCATATAATGCTTCAAAAGGAGAAACTTTGATGCTTGTGTGATAATTGTTGTTGTACGAAAACTCAATTAAAGGCAATTGGTATCCCACGACCTTCCAAATTCTATCACACATGCTCGAAGCATATCTTCAAGTGTTTGTATGGTTCGCTCACTTTGACTACCCGTTTGTGGGTGGTAAGCAGGGCTCATGTCGAGTTGTGTTCCCATAGCTTTCTGAAGTGATTGCCAAAAGCGTGAAGTGAATCTACTATCTCGATCTGAGATGATAGATATTGGTACTCCATGGAGTCTCACAATCTCATTGATGTAGATTCTCGTCAATCGGACCATCTTGAATGTCTCCTTTATTGGCAGGAAATGGACGGATTTCGTCAACCTATCGACTATTACCCATATGGCATCCAATCCATCAGTTGTCTTGGGTAATTTGGTTACAAAGTCCATGGTAATCCTTTCCCATTTCCACTCGGGTATTGCCGGTTGTTGTAATAGTCATGAGGGCTTTTGATATTCTACCTTCACTTTAGCGCAAGTGAGGCACTTGCTAACATAAGTGGCAATTTCTGCCTTCATGTTTGGCCACCAATAATATTGCTTGATATCCAGGTACATTTTATCTGAACTCGGATGGATGGAGTATCGTGTCTTATGGGCCTTATTCATGACTACCTCTCTGAATCCCCAAGTTTAGGGAACCAAATTCGGTTCATGAAATAATATGTTCCATCCTCCTTGACCTCGAAGTTCTTTTCCATTCCCCGTAACTCTTTGCTTGTTCTGTTTTCTATCTTCATGGCATCAAATTGGGCTTCTTTAATTTGCGAGAACATATGTGATTGAATTATTATTGAAAGAGTTTTCACACGACGATTTGAGTATTCTTTCCGACTCAAGGCATCAACTACCACGTTAGCCTTGCATGGGTGGTACTTGATTTCGCACTCATAATCGTTTAGCATCTCAACCCATCTTCGTTGCCTCATGTTTAACTCATTTTGATTTAAAACTAGATGAGGAGCCCCGTGTTGCAGGGCATGGAGCTAAACAGATACGATCAAAAGTTTTACGGGAAAAAATTCAATAAAAACAGGAAAGATTTTTTAAATTTGAAGTACAGTGCTATTCACTGCATCTATAACGTAAAAATGGAAAAGTCACCAAAATGACAATACAAAAAACAGAAAAGAAAAATAGGTAGAACTTGAAAGTACATTGTTATTTAGGGCATTTTAGTACAAAAAAATAGAGAATGTACCTAATGGCAATGTATTTAAGTTTTTGGGAAAAAAACAAAAAAATGAAAAAAAAAACAGAAGAAAAAATTAAAAGTCAAAGCATGTTGCTATTTACCGCAATTATTCAAATGCTTCCATGTGATATGCAATATTAAAACAAACAATTATTAAAATGAGTAGTTGTAATTGGAGGTCTATAACAAACAAAATGATAGTATTAGTTTAATATTTAGCAAAAAATAAAAAATGTTGCAACCTTGCAATTATAGCTCCAAATCTAAAGAATTAAACCGGGTTGCAATGAGAGTTACCTTGCATAAAGATGTGTTACTTAAAGTTAGAATGGCTTCCGTTAATCTAAAAAGTATTTTCAAATAAGAATATACTTTCAACTATTAAATGTTCATAATAACAACCTTCTTCCATCTGTTGCTGCAAGTGTTTTGCTTTTTCTTCTTTCAACCATACGTACCCCCGCCATCTCACAAAGATACACAACGACCTATAAAGTCCAGAGTATGTGTTATCATTATTTGTAATATTAATATTTTTTAATGAATATAAATCATACATACATACGATTGTAATATATTGTTTTTAATCAAATTATTCAACAATTTTCATTTTTATAATACTGTAAATGCATAAAAATACCTCTACAATAGCATCAAAATAAAAAATGTCCCAACTGTTCAAAGTTTTTTTCATTTTTTAATTAAATAATAGTTGGTCACACTCTCTGTTAATATATCTAGGAATCATGTAAACCAACCTTAACAGGGCATCTGGCTCAAACGTGGAGCAAGGCAGCAGGAAGGTTATTTAAATAACCTGTACAATAACCACAAACTAAGAAACCCTAAAATCTAAAAAATCACATGAAAAATTATAGATATTTGAAAGAACAATAGAAGCTTTATATTAATCTGAGCACCATAGCATCAATTTGATTAAAAAAAACTAACCGCATCGATGTCTTCTTCTTATTAGTGCTCCAACTGGAAAAAATGAGAGTAATAAAAAAAAGAAATCTTCACCTTCCAGTCAGAACCCTAAAGAAAAGAATCCATGGACAAAACCAAAAACAATATTCTGAATACATAATTAAACTAACCTCATATGATATTTTTGCCAAAAACTCATAAAACTGTAGCTAAATCTGTGTGCTCATAAAATCGCAAACCCATCTATCCGTACTAATCTGGGGAACAAACAGCAAACCAAACGTTCTCAAATCTAGAAAAACAAATTAAAAAGGCAACAAATTAGTGAACATACCTGATTTCATAGATAGAGGTGGATCTGGCACTATGATTAGCAAAAGTGAGAAAAAAAACAAAGGACTGACTTGGACATCCACTGTTTTGATTATCTGATCTCATCCAACATTTCCTTTTCCTACTCCAAGAAGGTGCAGATGTGTTTATCAACCAACTTCGAGCTTGATTACAAAACAAATAGATTGAATGCACATTAGAAAAGGATATTCAAATTACCATGTATTTCAATTACACTATTCTTTTTCCACCAAAAAAACCCTTTTTTTGACATTTTGTATATCAGTTTTCTATTCCTTCATAGCTGATTGCTGTTAAGAAGCATGAAGAATAGTTAAATAGGTCAACATTATCACTATTATCACTATGTAGTTATACATTCTTCCAAATGGATGTCATTAACCATTTAGGTAACATTGAGATATAATAATTGGAATTAATAGAAACAATTTAATTTAGTAATTCTAACCATAATTTAAAATCTTTACATTAATTTTTACATTTTTAGATGATGATTAATTTGTAAAAAAAAATTTTTGAAACAAATAATTACACAGAGCTGGCTCAATTCACATGAACTGGTGATAAAATATACTATATACTAATGTTTATAATGGGGCATTAATAGTTAGTTTTGTTGATAAATTGAAATAAATTGGAAAAAAAACATAAAGAAATAGGTGTAACTGCAAAGTGAGTTGAGAAAAAATTGTTAATTACGATATGGTAGTATTGTCAGTCAACCATTTCTTGAAGGTGGACCAAAATATGACTTCCATGTTCTGTTTTCATGCACATAAACAATTTTACTCTTCAACTATCAGTGATATTTACTACATCAATAACCAAAAAACGGAAAAATAACCTGATAGCATTGTATTTTGGTTAATGCAAGGTACGTTGCTATTTGGGACATTTTACTCCAGAAAATGAAAAATGCACCTAACGGCATTGTAGCTAGGTTTTTTGAAAAAATTAAAAGAAATTACAAAAAATGTGAAAAAAAACGTGTAAATGCAAAGTACATTGCTATTTACTGCATTTACCATCTAAATATGGAAAATACACTAAATGGCAATGTACTTTGGTTTTTGGTAAAAGAGGCGTAACAAAAATGCAAAGTACATTACTATTTAGTATTCGCTAACTTTCATTTCAAATTCCACCATTTTATCCCAATTATATGTGTTTTCATCAATTCAGATCTCAGTTTTTCAATTTTCCAAAAATAAGCAATATCTCCTATAAAACACAAAACAAAAATCATATAAACATAGATTTTTTTGCTTACATACCTTAATAGCAGGCACACTTCCCAACTCTTTAAGATCCTCAAACTTAATTACCTACAAAATATCAAACATACAAATTCTCTACATCCGAATAGCCACTTCATTTTTAATTTAAACAATACAACAATCTAGGAGGTAATTTTTTTTACTGTTGATAGAAATTACCTCATCAGGTCAAGCAGTGAAGAAAACATTTTCTTTCATATAGACCCTTTCAGAGAAAGAAAAAACCCCATAATTATTATTGTTACTTTTTTATGAAAGCAATATTGGAAAAAAAACATCATATTCTAGTTTGCAAATATGCTCCGTAACTTATGATATGTTGTGTTTATGAGTTTACTTAAAAACATAAGGGTATTTTTGGAAAATTATTCTAAGAACTAACTTATTGGTGATTATTTTACTTAAAATAATAGATTATACCAACTTATATAAATCTTTCAGAGCATGCATAATGAGTTTGCATTTTTCTGTCAACAGGCATAGAAAAAGGTTAGAAATTTTAATGAATAATAGATTATATCAACTTATATAAATCTTTCTTTATACAAGTATAAGCAACAAAAAATTAGTAATTAAAACATAGCAAGATACCAGTTTCATTCACCAATTTGTAGTCAAAAGCAAAGGATGTAGTTTAAGATTGGAAAATCTTAACATCAAACACCATGCAATTATTGCTACACACCAATATATCTCAATAGATATATAACAAATATATATTTAGTATAAGTTTTTTTTAAAATTTTTTTTGAACGCATGTGTTATTAAAAATAATATTCATAAAAATAATGTAAAATTACAATATATCATTCCATTATCAAAAATAGAAGTGAAAAACACATACTTCCATGAAATGGAAATCACTACATCCGAAAAAATCACCATTTGTTATATGTTCAGTTTATTGCTACATGTCTAACAAACATGGTTTTGATTTTTGCATACAAAAAACAACAATGAAGAATTGTAAATTTCTATGTATTTGAACATCTAACCTTTTTTATCCCAACAAAAATGCCTTTATAGTGATCCTAGAGAAGCATCCAACAGAAGTCTCAATTCTTTCCTCCAATCTTCAAATTTAGCAACCTTCTCGACTTGTTCTTGTTTTGGATCATGACCACACCCTGCTTTCTGTTGTTGAGCCTCCATCAATAGAATCTGCAACCCAACATTATAAACAAACAATAATATCACGAAAACAATAATTTTGGGGATTAATTACACTGTTTAAACCCATGTTTTGTAAAGAGTTACCTTCTTTTTCAGTTGTCGAATTTGTTTGTCAATATCATAAACGTGGTCCGTTGTAGCTGAAGTTTTCATTGAACTCGAGGGAGGAGGAGTAGCGACACATCCAGAAAATCGTGATCTCGTTTATCTGGGACGCAATTGACCCAAAAAGTTCAACTTGGAATCAGAGATCTGTCAAACAAATCAAAACAAAAGCAATAATCGGCAATAAAAAAATAGTAAAACATTTGATAGAACACCTTATGTACATACCATATATATACATCTCCAAAAGTACAAATAGAGAGATATAGAGAAGGTGATTACAGTTGATGTTCATGCAGATGAATTCAGAGACTCAGATTTGGAAACAGGAGATATTCTGGATCTATGTAGATCACATGTGAATCGTTTACATGTCTCTGATTAGGGACGTGATTTTGAATTTGAAGCGATTTATTTTGTAATGTTTTGGAAACGAACCTGTGAAACGTAGGAAATTCTATTGACGATGTATGAGCGGGATGACGGAAGTCAGATGATTGTTTGGTTTTGTTCGTCACATGAGAGGTTGAAACCGGGGAATCCGCAGCGGGTGGGTTGCCGGCTGAGGATATGGAACGGGAAACATATTTCTAGTTGGTGGACGCCGTAGGAGGCCAGCAATAGTAATAGTCTGGAAGGACGGAAGATATTTCGAGGCCGCTTGAAACACAAAATCTGGATATTTGAAGGACCATTTTTCCATTGGTGATTGACCAAATAAAACAACGAAGTAGCAGAGAGAATTTTGAAAACACGACATACCTGGAGTGTCGACTATGATCTGCAACCGGAGGAAGACCACTGCAGATTAGAAACAAACACAACCGAGAACAAAGAGGCAGTCGGTGAGTCGTCGTTTCTATGGTCGACGGACTCCCATGGTTCAACGTGCTTATGGGAGATTAGAGTAAACTAAGTGCATGTTAGAGAAAGCCTCAAACTCATCGTATGTCTGATCTAAATCGGAACATCAACATACTGTTCCTCCGGCTACTCTGTTATAGTAAAACAAACAAAATCAAAAACCACTGTGTAATGAGACACGAACTCGAAGAGCAGCAAAATCAAATCGGTATTGGTCTGCACCTAGGTCGACGTCGGGAGAGAGAAGGGAAGGCGGTGACGGGTTCGTTTGATGTTGAAGATCGATGAGTCTGATGTTGAAGAGGTTATGAGGCGGTGGGTTTCTAGGATAGTGTAACGAGGAAGGATCGAGATGAGGCAGTGGGTTATACCGGATGAGATGGGGCGGTTACCATGGTTGAGGAAGGGAACCCGAGTAACAGGTCAGGTACTGTTCCTAAGGATTGTCCAACTTTAATATATATATATATATATATATATATATATATATATATATATATATATATATATATATATATAATGTGTTGGAGGCTCTTGTGGTCAGTGAAAATGGTGCACTTTGTACCATAAAGGTAGTGCCTCCAAATCTTCAAAGCAAATACCATAGCTCCCAATTTGAGATCATGGGTGGTATAACTCACCTCATGTGTCTTTAGTTGTCAGGATGCATAAGCTATCACATTCCCACGATGCATGAGTACACAGCCTAAACCCTGATTCGAAGCATCGCAGTAAACTACAAAGTCCTCAATTCCCTCTGGTAATGATAGTACTGGTGCACTATAGAGAGCTTGTTTCAGAGTTATGAATGCAATCTCCTACTTTTCTGTCCATTCAAATGGTACGCCATTTTGTGTAAGCATGGTAAGTGGCTTGGCTATTCTAGAGAAGTTCTGAATGAATCTTCTGTAATAGCCTGCGAGACCCAGAAATTGATGAATTTTTTAGGCGTCGTTGGGACTGCCCATCCTTCAATGGCTTTGATCTTAGAAGGGTCCACATGTATCCCTTCTTGGCTGACAACATGGCCTAAAAATTTTACACTGCGGAGCCAGAACTCACACTTAGAGAGTTTTGCGTATAACTTTTCGGCCCGTAGGGTTTCCAAGATTTGTCGGAGATGTCGACCATGTTCCTCTTTGCTTCGAGAATAGACCAGGATATCGTTGATGAAAACGATGACAAAGTTGTCGAGGAATGGTCGACAAACTCGATTCATCTAGTCCATAAATGCAGCAGGGGCATTGGTTAGACTGAAGGGCATTACAACAAATTCATAATGTCCATAGCGAGTTTGGAAAGCGGTATTGGGGATATCCTCTTCTCGGACCTTGAGTTGATGCTAGCCGGATCGCAAATCTATCTTAGAGAAGTAATTTGCTCCTTGAAGCTGGTCAAAAAGATCGTCGATTCGTGGAAGTGGATAGCGATTCTTGATAGTGAGTTTATTTAGCTCTTTATAATCGATGCACTTCCTAAAGGATCCGTCCTTCTTCTTAACAAAAAGGACCGGAGCTCCCCTAGGTGAGACTCGACGAGTCGGTTGAAGATAGTCCCAAAGTGTTAGATGAAGGAGAACTCGTCGAGTTCTCGCTAGACTCGACGAATGGAGTCGGGGTTGTTTGGGACTTGAGGAGCATGAACTCGACGAGTTGGTAGAACAACTCGGTGAGTCGAGTCAACTGGAAGGTTGACTTTGACCAGGACCTTGACGAGAGTTGACTTAGTTGACCTCTGGAGGACAGTTTAGGATAAGTTCTATTATTTGGTGTTGGTAGCTCGGTGAGCTAGGAGTGCAGCGCTTTAGAGAATAATCGATTAGCAGCCAGAGGATTATCAGCATAATTCAACAGTATAGGTGAGTTTTCCTTCCAGTAGGAACGGGTCTACGGCCACAATGCCGGCCCGTTTAGATAGCAGTAATTCTGGACCTTGGTCCGATGCAGTAGTTCGGTATGCTTGATGTCTTTGTGATTCGGGCATGTTTATGTGTTAGTTAGTCCGGACCTTAGTCCGATTTAGTATGCAGTATATGTGCTTATGTTGTATGCTATGATCATGTTATGCTATGTTCAGTTAGTCCGGACTTCGGTCCGATGCAGGGGGCAAGACCCCAATTAGTCCGGACTTCGGTCCGATGCAGGGGGCAAGGCTCCAGTTAGTCTGGACTTCAGCCCGATGCAGGGGGCAAGGTCCTAGTTAGTCCGGATTTCGGTTCGATGCAGGGGGCAAGGCCCCAGTTAGTCCGGACTTCGGTCCGATGCATGGGGTAAGGCCCCAGTTAGTCCGGACTTCGGTCCGATGCAGGTGGCAAGTCCCCAGTTAGTCTGGATTTTGGTCCGATGTAGGGGGCAAGGCCCCATTTAGTCCGGATTTCGGTCCGATGCAGGGGGGCAAGACCCCAGTTAGCCCGAACTTCAGTCTGATGCAGTGGGTAAGGCCTAGTATGTGCTTTATAAGTTATTGTATGGTATGTGGTAGTTTGGGGGAGCTCATTAAGCTTCATGCTTACAGTTTTTAGTTTTGGTTTCAGGTACTTCTGGTAGCGGAGGGAAGAGCTCGAGGTGATCGCATGGCACACACCATAGTAGTCAGCCTAGGATGTTTTACTCTGATGATAAGAATATATTTTGAATTAACACTCTGATTTGATGCTATAATTCATGTTATGGATTGATAATCGTGGTTTAAGTAACGTTTTTCAAACGAAATTTTTAGTCATGATTTTTGGGTCGTTACAGCTAATTAGATTAGTTATGGCCCAACAAGGATTATTGGAGTAGTTTATTCCATTTTAGGCCCAATATGGCCCAAAATGTCAAATCTCATGAAAGTGGGTTGAATTAGAGCCCAATTAAGGGTTCTAAACCCAAATTAGTCAAATTGGAAACTTATTGGTCCATTAGGCCCAATAAGGAAATCCTAGTCCATAATGGACTTAAACCAAGATTTTTAGGGTTTCCAATCTTTTGTTGACTATTTGAAGTGTTTGCATAGGGTGATTGATGGAACTTTGGTGTTATTGAATAAACATCATGCATACTTTCAAGTTTTAGTCACAAATGTTATTATTGTTAATGTTTACAAAAGCATTAGAATTCCTAGTTATGACATAACCCATGGATCTATGCATGTAATAACATGAAGCAGTAAACTTTAAGACTTACAACACTTTCATTTGATGTAGGTGGAATCTTTTGCCGAAATGAGCTTTACAATGCACCAAAGGCTTCCTTTTTCACAAGAATCACTTAAAAGCACCAAGACTCAAGAACACACCAAAGGGAGGTTGGGGTTCGCTCTAGGGTTTCTCTAGAGGTGGAGGGTGATGAAGGAGACTATGAGCTAGTGCTCGTAAATAAGGCTCAAATATTGAGAATTAGGGTTTGGTGCGCTAGCTTTTACGCGTCGTGCCAAAAGAGAGATGCATCGCGACGAACACGCGCCACAACTACTTAGGCATACGTCGTGCCAACCCAAAAACCATTCCCTTTCTTAAAGAAAATTCAAAACTTGTTAAATAAGAACAAGCCGAAAATCAAGCGTTATAGATAGGGGCTTAATGAGGGATGGTGCCCACCCTTTTACAGCTTCCAAGACGACAAAGGAAGCCCTATCAAGCCCACAAGAATTAATATACAAATCTTGCGAAATATACCAAGAATATTATCCCTGCCCACAAAGTATTTGACAATGTATACTTAAATAAAATACTCTCTTGGTATAAAAGCAATATCCCGGAAATATGAGGAAAAGACATAAGAAATATTATTCTATACAAACAACAGTAACTACCGGAGGACGATGTCATTGTCCGGAAATACGAAACAACCAAAAGTATCCCATTAAAGTATGAATATCCAACATAGTAACACCATGATCCCAACACATAGTAATTCAACTGAAATGTAACTTTTCAAGAAGCATCCATTAATCCCAACTATCCTCATGTACCCTTATATCCACCCCTTCTTCACACCATCAAAGCACATATAAAATTTACTAAAGTAATTTTTACCATCTTGCATTGTAAGTACATCCATGTTGACTGTTGCACCATGGTTTGATCTTATAATCTCCTTTGTGTAAGACCAAGTTTATCATAATGTTCAACAATAGTACCTTCAAATAATGGTTAAGACATGATTATTGGTCCTTCTGCACTTTCTTAAACTAACATCAATACCAAATTTCTTAATGACCTCCAATCTTGCTTGCATAATTGTGAGTTTTTTGTCTGTTTAAAATCTCCTTGGTGTAATGTCCACCAATTTATTGATAATTGAAAATTGAACCTAACTTGTAATTCCTAGCATAATGATGGTATGGTTTTAGTGATTTGATATGAAAAAAGTGTTATGTACTCATCCAATTTTCCCATAGTTCAAGCCCCTTTACAACACAATACCAGAAGCCTTGAAATTCCTTTCTTATGGGGACATAGTTTATATCCATGTTTAAGAATATAATTATAGAAATGTTCTTTTTTTTTTAGGGTCCTCAAATCTCATACCTAATATTGGTTTTTATTGCTTCTAGTAGTGTAACTGAGGATTGAAGCTACGATGTACCTCAACATTTGCAATCTCTCTCTCTCTCTCTCTCTCTCTCATCCCTATTATCCATCTATCCATTGTACTCATCTTATGGACACAACTTACTAATGAATTCATTGTCTTTTGTCTTCTTTATAAGAATAAAATAATTTTGTTATGATTTCATCTTCCAAACTAGCATCAAGCACATGGGTTGCTTCTTGCATAATAGTTGCCTCTAAAGGTTCTTTCACTTCCCTCTGGATCCATCCCTAGTACAGTCAATATATAAGGATATTGAGATTTATGGGTCTTCATAAGTTGTATCAAGAAAATTGGCATGGTCCAGATCGTTTTTAATGAACCTAATACTAGTTGCCAAACTTCGATTATAGAGTGAATTGTAAAGTTTCTCAAATGCTTCTCCAATGAACCATTCTAGAAAAACCGCACACTCCCCAAAATTCATTCCAACAAAATCCAGTCAGTAAACATGAAATTATCACCTCCAGTATAAGAGTATGAATATTTGATAAAAACACCATTAAAGTTCAAAACGAATTTTAGATAAACAACATCAAGGTTTTCATTAGTTATGCAATTCAATAAAATCTCAAAATTACCCCAAGTTCAAAGAAAACTTACTCGTATCAGGAGAGGAAAACCTATCGTGGAAAATCTCTTCATTAACTGTGGTGTAAGAGTGCGACGTTTGTTAATAAGTACTTCATATATTCTACCCAATCCGATTTTACATTTTTATTTTTAGTCCACGTACACGTGGAATTGATTACATTTCATTTAAGAGAAGTCAAACAAAGGTCAAATCGAGTAACTGCTACACATGATATAAAATTGTGTGAATGACATTTTTTTTACTTTAATGGTGTAAGAGGTAGAAAAATAGGTTTAGGGACCTATTAAAGCAAAAAGCGATACTTTAATGTGTTTTCATGTAAACAAATGAAGATAAAATTCAACCAATTATTGTTTTCAATGTCTCATAAAGAAAAAAAAATTTGTTTCAAGGTTGACCGAATAAAATTTTGGTTTATTTGGGAGAAAAAAAATTAAATAATCTAACCATTATAAATTAGCTTTTCAAAGAAAATACGTATATGATCATTTTTTTTAGTTTTTGAAAAATAAACATTTTCTCTCAAATGTCTTCATCTCGGAGTGTTGTTCATATTCAAAAAAAAAAAGTAAAAAAAAAAAATCAAATGTTCTTAAAAGAAATCATTCTATGTAACTTATATATGAAATGTTTCTTTCAAGGTGCCGAAATGAGCATTTACTCCCGAATGCTCCATTTCGGATTTGATCTTCAAATTTTGGAATTGTTTTTTATTTTTTTCCCAATTTTTTAAAAAGAAATATCCATAATTATGTCCGAAATGTCTATTTTGAAGTGTTTAATTTCACTGTTTTTCAAAAAAATCTCTTATTTTATTCACTAATAATGTTTTTTTTTTGAACGGCAATCTGGCATTAACAAAAAAAGAAAACTAGCCAGAGGCTAGGAGGTACAGAAGTTTTTGGAGGAAACACAAACTAGAAAGACAAAGAGACAAAACAAAAACAAAACACAGACGGAGAAAACCTACATTCTAGAGTAGCACTCAAGAACGGGATCGCAACACCAATCGTTCCATCTAAGGGGGACAACCTTTCTATTCCTCGCATTCAACTAGAACATTGAGAAAGATTGAACCTCGTAAGCCAGCACTGATATTGATTTAACAGCTGAGGCGTGCGCCTTCAAGTTCCGGAAACGCCAAACCACCCATAAAAATACTAACATGATACCTTCATGAATGTTTGACAACCTCTTATGGCCTTGCAACAGATTTTTGCAATTAAGGAGATCCCCAATCGAACGTACATTTGGATCCAATAGCCGCCACCAGCCAGATAATCTTTGCCATAGATCTTTTGTTATTCCGCATTGAGTAAAAAGATGGTTCTCAGTCTCTGGAGCTTCACCACAGATTTTGCATAGGGTGGATGTTGTGACACCAATTTTTGACAGATTTACCATTGTTGGGAGTCTCCCGTGGATGATTCGCCAAGCTAGGATATTTAGCTTCCCATGAATTAGCGGGTTCCACTGCCACTTCTCAGCAGAGCAGGGGAGAATGGCCATGTCAATATAATATCTCAAAGAAGATACCGAATAGATACCCGATGGCTCTAGGTCCCATTTCCACTTCAATGATCCGGGAGCATTTACATTGCTTACCAGCTTGAAATGGCTTGCAAATGAGATATCATCCTTTTCAAGGTACTTAGGGAGGTTTGCAATTACACCCCAACACCCGCTTTTCCTTCTAGCTACCGAAGGTCTACTAAAACCACCGTCGTCACCATAAATTGATTTTATTACAACAACCCATGTACTATTCGGGTTTGCCTTGAAACGCCACCACCACTTCCCTATATTCACTAATAATGTATATAGTTCAAAATGAATTTGTTTGTTTAACTTTTTGTTAAATTTAAGTAAAAACTATATGTTTTTTGGAATTCCATAATTATTCACTAATTTTGGATTTTTCTTGAAATTCTTGATTTTTTTCGGAAAAATTGTTTCCTGGTATGGAATGGTCATTATGGACCAAGTGATTTTTTTTTCTGCTAAAAACATTTTTTTTATTTTCTTTAATTACATATTAAATTGTGGTTATATTACATAACTAGGTGTGAGACCCATGTATTACATGAGTTTAATTAAAAAAATTAATATGAAATTTTAATAATTTGAATAGTTTGAATTTATAAGAAAAATAAGAAAAATTTTGAATTATTAAAATTAATGAGACTTTAATGTATTGAATACATTACATATATAAACCATTTCTAATAAATACTTTACATATATATTACCTTACATATTGAATGTGGAATTTTAATTTAATAAAATGAAAAATATAATAAAATGACAAGTGGAAAATAAAAATTTTAAAAATTCTAAAAAATACCATGTGTCCAAATGAATGAAAAGATGACATGTGGCAAAAAAACCTTCATTTATTATATAGTAGATTTCCCAAAAAATGCTACAATTAATCTTAATTATTAAATAAGACGAAATATTTATATTAAGTGAATCAATTTTATAAATGTTTCAATATGATTAGAAAAGATCAAAGATGCAAAGCAAACATAGAATTTTTGAAATAGTAATTAAACCAAAGAACAATCACGGCGGCAAGCATCGATTGCAGGCCGTTCTCTTAATTACTTATACTCCTATATTATAAACCATTAAACCCACCACCCTTTGAATCTATCATTTGACCACCTTTAACACCTTTCTCCTCCGTCAATGGAATCCGACCAACCGCCTTCAGAAGCCTCCGACGACCCAAAACAATCTTCCACCACAACCACCCCAGAAGAACAACAGCAAACTACAACCCACACACCAAGATCATACGAGTGCAATTTCTGCAAAAGAGGTTTCACAAATGCACAAGCACTTGGAGGCCATATGAACATCCACCGGAAGGACAAAGGTAAGTTCAAACACTCCTCTTCCACAACGCCACCAAACGCCGTCGTGGAATCACCCTCTCCCACCCGTCCAAGATTAAGCGCCACCACTACCACCAATCCTTTTTCAATCTCTCATCAAGGCAACTGGTTTCCTACCCCACAACCAGATGAAAAGAAACCACTCCCACTTTTTGGCCCCAACGACGTCTCGGAGGTTCCAAGAAACATTCATCAACCTGGAAACTCTCCATCGCCGGACAGGGAAGTAGACCTTGAGCTCAGATTGGGACATGTTGAACCACCGTCGGAATCATCGTCGGAGAACAAGAGTACAACCACCAGAAAATTCTTCTGACTAATTCAAATTAATATTCAAAATGGTATTTATTTATTAATGTTGACTTGGTATTAAATTTCAATCTTTTTATGCTTTTTGTGGTTTTGTTTCGCAAAAAACCAAGAAACCGTTCTTATTGTTTAGGGTTTCTTTTTCCCTCCCTTTTCCATTTTGTTTTTTCTTCTTGAATTCATTCTTTTGTTCATATTGTGGACGATCTACCTTGTTCTTATTCATCAATCAGCAAATACCTAATTATAATTACTTTTTTTATACTTTCTGTGACTGTTGATCGATGATTTCACTGTTGTCGTATCTAAATTGCTACATTCTTCGTAATAACTTTTATTATATAAAACATTTAACTATTAATTATTATAGAACTGATTTCACATAAGTAGTGAACAAAACATCGACAAAATGAATTACCTACTCCGACATGGTGTTGCCCCTCCATAAAAAATAAACATCACTCAATTACGTCTGTGCCGTTGAAGTTCATGCATAAGTTTATATATAATACAAATAGAGCCTAAACGAAGTTAACATTCATCAAACTGCTAAACCGAACAGGATTTTCATGTATGTTTGTTTATTTAATGACAAGACATTAAAATATTTTTTTATTTATTTAAATATACAAAAAAACACGAACAATTATCTGATTTGTTCATTTACATTCGTGAATTTTTGTTTATATTCATTTCTTTATGTTGTAAATCTCATTTCATTTATGTTGTTAATATCATTTCATTTATGTTCATGTTTGTTGTTATATACTATAATTTGTATTATGTATCAATATTAAAATGTATCTATATATCACTTATAATCAAGGTTCTAAAATGACCCTCGTAGCTATAAGGCTTGTATACAAGTATATAATTACTACCTTCAATATATGGAAATATATGGTATGTAAAGTATATAATTACTACCTCGGCAAGGAATAAATTGGTTACAGCCGTTCTAAAAAAATGGTTACAACATCACATCTTCAATATTTTGTCATGTTAGTAGTTTTATCCAAAAGAGTTGTATAAGCATAAAATTCGAACCCAAAATTAGAAGAAAAAAAAAACATTGAAACATAGAAATAAAAGAAAACACTTCGATCAAAATATATGTGATGAAGTATAAAAATTAAGAGATTAATATGATAATTAGCGAGGGAATTTTCTATGAGATAGGAAAGATATAGTAAGTAGCAACCCCATAGGCCCTTGTTATTTTAAAGAATAAACTATACTAACTGTCCCTCATGCAGGTGTTAAAATTTATATTTAGTTTCTATTTTTAAAAATTAACTCGGATTGTCTCTCATGTTGTTAAAAATTGCACGGTTCATCACTCATTAGTTTAAATTTGCACATTTCATCCCTTTTGATACATGAAAAAACTATAATACCATTTTCCTTTTCTATTTCATTTATTTTAAACATTGTTGATATTTTTAATTATTAAAATATATTTTAATTAGTCGACCTGATTATTTAATGATTAAAAATTATTTTAATTATTTTTATATTTTGTTGAATAAGACCTAACCACCACCACCATTGGTAATCTATGTCACTACCGGAAAATGGAGCACCACGGCTGTCTCTCACCGAAAAATAGAGCATCATCAGAAAATATAGCACCACTACCACCCTTCACTTCACCCAACCTATTCCTGCATTCAAAGTTAACATGTTTCACTAAAAATAACTGCAAATCACTACTTTATTCACCAAACTAGGAACATATACTAAAACCACCATAGAACCAGGTACGTTTACTGTTAACACCACCACCATCCTCCATCGAAAAGCCCACTTGTAAATCGGGAAAGATTAATCAAGGTAAATTAGGAAACAAGAATCAGGGAGATGGAAAATCCGATTCGATACAAACCTGATTGAAAGTAAAAGATTTAAGGTTCTTAAATTGAAAGCAAACCTGATTCATTGAACTAGCAAATCCGATTCATTACCAAATGAGATGGCAAGAGGGGGGGTTGTAAATCTGCACTTCGTTCGATCGGTGAGCGGCTATCGCCACCGGCGCGTTGCTATCGTCGCATCATCTAGGGTTTGCATCGTCATGTCTTCGCAGAGAAGGACAACCGATGGAGACGATTTGGGTTCGATCTGAACCTGCTTCTCCAATCTTAATATCCCTCTTCTCCGATCTTGCGTGATGGACTTGTGACCTGGTTTCAGTGAGGACAGAAGGAAAAAGTGAAATAGAAGAGGGAGGGTAGGTTGGTTTGTGGTGGGTGAGGGTTTGATAGCATCGTTGGAGGTGTCTTGAGTGACCGAAGAGGTCCTGAAATCACTGGAGTCGGCAATGATACTAATGGAGTGGACTGAAGAAGAAATTGTAGGAGAGAGACGACGTGGTTAGGGTTTACGGCATGTTTATTTAATATCTTTTATAAAAGGAAATAAATAATTAATAAATAGAAAATAAATAAATAAGGGTAAAATTGTCTTTTATGTCCGGATGGATGTAGCGTATAAGTTTTAAGGTAACGAGAGACGGTCCGGGTTAATTTTTGAAAATAAAGACTGAACGTGTTTTATGGTAACTCCACGAGAGATGATTCGTGTAATTTACTCTATTTTAAAATACAATTTGCAGATATAAGACGTTGCTAGTGATAGTATTTTTTTTGCTAGTAATGTCACCATCATTGTGTATAAATATATAAATCACTAAATCTAGGCATCCTACAATTTGTATTAAATTAATTAATTGTTAATAATATCATACTTATACATATTCGAAACAAGAAGGAATAACTAATTCATATAGATTCTTCATAGACAGATAAGATATAAATTAAAGATCGTTTAATAGCTGCCACGTGGCGATCATGGAAGATGGAAGAAAATTTCTCTTTATCGTCTGGCTACAGCTTCATCTTGCTAATTATACACTTATACAGAAGGAGCTTAACTGGAATTGATGCTGGTACATTTACATTTGTAAGTACTCTGAAATTCGAAACGTTTAATTCATCAAGAAAGGTGGAAAGTGGAAAGGAGCTGGATATGATCACGCATCTTTTTTTTTTTTTTTTTTTTTTTTAAATTGTTGTTATTACTAAGGTTGTCTAAAAGTATTATTAATTTTCTGCCATCTGAACTCATTTTATGAGTTTTAACTTTTGACCCTCGTTAATAGAATTTGTTGGCGTTTAAACTTTAAGCATCTTTGTTGTTTCTATTTGTTAAAGACAAAACACGGATTATAGGTTTTCTCAACTTGTATTTATTTTTACTTTTTCCATCTTGTATTTATTAATATACTAAGAAATATTAAGGAAAAATGTCATCGTAACAAATTAAATTTTAGTCATTTTCTAAATTTGATTACTATTTTTTTTTTTTTTGCACAACATACCATTAAACTTTATTTTTACCTGTAAGTTATTGTAGATTTAAAAAGGTTTACATTAAACTTTACTTTAGTCATTTTCTAGATTTGATTACTAATTTTTTTTTTCTTTTACAACAGACTATTAAACTTCATTTTTACCTGTCAATTAAACTATTATTCTAAATTTTAAAAGGTTGTCTGATGTGTCAAAGATGCTTATGTAGACCTGAGATAACTTCCATGTAGCTTTTTAAATTATATTTTTCATTAATCTTAAATTTAATATTATTTATATTAATATTATCATTATTATTTAAAATCAATCACCAGGGACACCAAGATTCACCTGCATCACCACATACTCATTCTCTTCCATTCTTGGTCTCTCATTTGCTCGCTTGCATTATGGCAAGGTTTCGTACGTATCCAGGAACTCTATCTCTCCCATTCAAACCAATAAATCGATCTATCATTGCACCAAAAATTGAATTTTGATCATTTATACCTTTAACAAAAATCAAACCCACTATGGCAGTTGCTTTCGTCCTAGATGTTCAAAAATTGTTGCTTCATATTTGTGTCTGATTTAGTTGCTCACATTAGACAAAAGATGATAGGAAAGATAAGGGATCAGACATGTACATAAACCTTCCCCTTTCTTACCTTATCACCAACTCCCAATTTTTTTTTTATCACCATCCTGCACGATTGATATCTGATATCTGATTAAGATCAACAACATATAATTATATAAGATTGAGAAAAGGGGGAAGAACATACCCTCGAATTTCAAAGAATTTGGATCTGAGTTCATCACCAACTCTCATGGCATCCAAAACCTTCCACCCATTCTTAAACAAAGTCAATGACGTTCCTCCGGTTCACAACAACTATGCCTGCTCCAACACCACCGATCGAACCCCCAATTTTAACATAAAACATATCCTAACAAAATAATAAACATTAGCAGTCACAACTTTCGTGATACAAGAAATTAGAAATGTAAGTAACTTGTGTAGCGAAACAGTGGAGAGGCCGGCAATTCCTGCTTCGACGATGGCTACCACTAATTATTGTTAGAGATGTGAGTTTGGGGTGTTTGGCCGAGGCAAAAGTCCTTTTAAGAAAAAATAAAAGATAAAAGATGTTTGATAAAAACATTTTTAAAAGCTATTTTTGGATTTTGGATATAAGGATAATGATTTTTTTAGAAAAATCAGGAAAACCTGACTTTTTGCAACTTTTCCTAAAAGGACTTTTGGCCTCTCAAAAGATAAGTCAAACACCATCTTTGATTAGTTGAGGGGTTTTTTTGTTCGAATCGGAAGCTAGTAATATGTGGTAGGAGGATTACCGGTTTGTTGATGAAGAGAAGCATAGTGAAGGGGATTACCGGTTTGTTGATGAAGAGAAGCATAGTGAAGGGGCAAGAAAGGCGAAAATAATGTTGACATTGTTGTGTTTGGCTTTTGGGTGTTTCAGAGAAGAAGATGCATCTTTTATGTATTTAATTTTAGTTTAAAATAAAAAAATAAAAAAGTTATATAATCAAAGGGTAACCGGTGGAACCATGGATTAATTAGATTTTTCTTCTATTTATAGTTTAGTGATCTATTGTACAGAAAAATATTAGTGATCAAATCGGAAAAATGATTAAAATTTATTGTGCTTTTTCCAAATATTAATAACGTTTAGATATATATTATTTTATTTGTTCTTTTACCTTTGTGTATCTTAATTTTATTATATATACTAGTTGTGAGACCCATATATTATATAGGTTAATCTAAAAAAAATTAACTATAAATGTCAAAATATTTGATAACTTTGAATTTATAAGAAAATAAGAAAAATAATGAATAATATAATGTAAATGTTTTTTATTTTTTAAATTTAAACAAATAATTTAAATAAAGAAAATAAAATAATGATCTTTAATTTTGGGAATTTTGAAATTAAAATACACGTTTATTAATGAAATAGATATCCATTTATTGTGGAAAAAATGGTCCCTGTGGTATGCATAAAATAAAAAAACTCATAAAATGACATGTGGAGAAAAATACAAAATTGCAAAAATGGTCCCTGAGGTATGCATTTTTTTGGAGTTTCAGTCTAAACCTCGACTTTTTTGGATTCGTGGTCCTCTTGGCCTACTTTATACGCAAAATTAGTCCCCCGACTTAACTTCCGTTAAGTTATTGCTATTAACCCCCTCATGTGCCTCCCACATGAGGGTATATTTGTCTTTTCACTTATGAGAGACCATTTTTACACCTGAAAAAAACATATCCCCCTTGTTTAAAAAAATTAATATTTATTTATTTATTTATGCATTTGTGCTTGTTCGTATGCCTCTTTGAGGGTTGATTCAGTAATTCTAAAACCATTTGGAAGAAGGCAAGTTTCTTCAAGAGTGAATATATGAATGATTATCGTTTTTTAATACAACTGATTCAAGGTTGTTATTGATCCATGATTCCAGAAGGTTGAAGGAGAGCTGATTTGAAGGAGATCCAACTGAATGATATCGCTGGGATTTTCATCTCCTTCAAACAAACCCCTCGCCATTGACCCTCCCCCATTCATATAACTAGAAAGAAAGCTAACCAGTCCACATACCAAGGTGATATTATTATCCAGATTATAAGTCACTGGTACTGGTGGGATAAAAGTGGAGAATGATAAAGATGTGTTAATAACAAAATACTGACATTGGCATTTACACAAACAGTTAGAGTGCATTCATATAGATTTGATAGAGATGTGATGGGATAAAAGTTTCAACCTATCAACTAATTACTAAAACTAATGTCGTCTCTAAACCAATGATACTCGCATGCTGGATGTACTTAGCCTTGCTCAAAACATTTATGAAAGGATCTATACGTTTATCTTCTGATGACACTCGTTTCACAGGAGATGCCCATCTTCAACTCCATGTCTGCTATAATGATATTTCCTGTCAATGTGATTTGACTTGCCATGATCTTTCAGTTCTTTGGTTAAAACAATTGCGCCTTCATTTTCACAAAAGAGTTCATTTGTTTGTCATTAGTTAGAACGACTCTAATATCCCTGATGAAATTCTTCAACCAGGCAACTTCCTTTGACACTTCACTTGCTGCTATGTACTTTAACTCACAAGTAGAATCAACCACCATTTTCTACTTGGAACTCTTACACGTCACTAATCCACCATTCAATAAGAACACTCAGCCAGATTGTGAATAAAAGTTATCTCTATCTGTTTGGAAGTTGGCATCACTATAACCTGTCACTCTCAAAGTATCATTGCCACCAAGAACTAAGAACATTTATTTGGTTCTTTATAAATACTTTAGAATATTCTTGACTGCTGTCTAATGGGATCTGCTTGGATTATCCTAAAATCTACTAAACATGCTCAAAGCATAAGACACATCAGGATGAGTAGATGTCATAACATACATGATCGTATCTATATCAGATACATATTGGGCTCGACTCATGTCATCTATTTCTTCAGAAGTACTGTGACATTGAGTCTTAGGGGCTGTTTGTTTGCCTCTTATTGCCTCTTAATAAGAGGCATATCTGAATCTTTTCAATTAAGAGTGTTTGTTTATCTATAAATTTCACATCTGAATCTGAAATTTACCTTTTATTCGGTCAGACTTGTTATCACATCTGAAAGAAGAAAAAAAAGGGCCGCTTCCCATCTTGCCCTAATCGCATAAACAGCTGCCCTCCATCGCACACAAGACACATACGCAACCTCTGAGGCTTCGACCTCCTTCCAGCGTCAACACCACCTCCGACACCTCCCTTCGACATCGCCTCTGTTCTCTATTATTCCTTTAGTGTTGGCCACCGCTTCTGCTGGTACAGCTAGCATTGCCAGCAAAAAACGCCTCCAATGAGCCCACTGCGTCGTCGGCTCTCTCGGCGAGTACGTCACATTCACCGACGCCGGGTTCAGATTCAAAATCAGAGAGAATCGTTCCGCCAGTGCTTGCTCAAGTTCCAGTTTCTAATTTGACTTCTTCGTCTTCCATGATTTCATCTTCGCCTGCTCGCAAAAACGCCAGGATCAGGAGTTCATTGATACGTAACCGGCTGAATTATTCTTCTCTGCAAGAATTTATATGTATACAGTCATAATCTGAGCGAGTATATAAAACTAAACTGTGTTCCATTTCCTAATTTTCCATTGAAACTCAAATTTTGTTTGTGTGAGTTAATGTACTGAACTTATCACTTGAATCATGTTTAAAAGTCTATAATGTCATGTTGTTATTCTGCAGGGAGCCCTCAGAGCATCTATCCCGCATTTTAATCTTTAATGTATGATGATGCCGCGTTTATTTCTTAATGTCGCTTGCACTTTTATATGTAGTGTTTGCATCTTATGCAATAACATTAAGGAATGAAGTCACGAAACTTAAGGTATCAAGTTCTTTGACTGTGTACTCTTGCAAATAGATGATTTTGTTAAAGCCTATTTATTCTCCATACAGGAAGAGACTTATGATCTTCATAGAACTTGTTTGAATAAAGAGATTCCTCATGATGAAAGCACATACATTTTCAAACATGAAAGTGTTTGAAGGCAGAAGAGAAAGTGTGCAAGCTAGGGTTTTATGTGCTACATATATGGAACTATTCAAATGGAGAATGTGGTCATTAGATGATTATTCTTGAATTTGTTTAATTGATCAAGTTTCAGTTGTTATTATGGTATTTATATTAGATTTCCAAGTAATAGATTCTGGTCATTAGATGGTTACTCTTGAATTGGCTTAACCGATTAACTTTCAGTTGTGATTATGGTCTTTAGATTAGCAATATTTTTCCATTTTCATGTTCAAGAACATATGTGATTGTGTTTGTATACATTATTTCGTTATTTTTTTTATACAAAATTGCAAGTGTTTTCTTTTGTATGGTGTTTTTATATTTTTTAGTTATTCAAAAAGTTGGTTTAGTTATTTTATAAACAAAAACAATACATAAGGGTAAAATGGTCAATTTTATAATTCAGTATAAGAATTCAGAGGTTCTAACCAAACAACATGTTTAAATTTAGATCTTAAAAATTCAGACTCTCTTAGAAATTCAGACCTCTTAAAAATTCAGATCTTAAAAATACAAATACTACCAAACAGCCCCTTACTCAATTTAAAAGAATGATGAATGGGTAAATCCCCCTTTTTTTGGAATTTTCCATACTGAAACGATTCAATATTTTATCCATGTATGTACTCTAGTTAAATCCAATAAGAAGTTTCTTTCTATCCCTATAAATCCTAATCCTAATAATTTATGTCGCTTCCTCTAGATCCTTCATAGTGAAACATTTTCCAAGCCAATATTTTACTTCTTGAAAGGTTGGAACATTATTTCCTATAAGTAGTATGTTTCCCGTTGTGAGATGCTTGTTTCAATCCATGGATTGATTTCTCAAGCTTACACACTTTATCAGGAAATTGGCATGTATAAAACCTTCTGGCTGGCTCATGTAGATGTCCTCAGTTAACTTTCCATTTAGGAAAGCGGTTTTAACATCCATTTGCCATACCTCATAGTCATGAAAGACAACTATGGAAAGCATTATCCTAATAGACTTGATCTTAGCCACTAGTCATAACCCACATAGCTTTGAAAGAGTGTACTTTCCTATCCATGTCGGTCTTCTTCTTGAAGATCCATTTGCATACTACTGTCTTTTAACCAGGTAAATGATCAACCAAGTTCCATATTTGGCTATCATACATGGACTGAATCTTACTATTTATTGCCTCCCTCTATTTGGAAGCCTCAGGGGCTTGACATTGCTTCCTTGTAGTGAGCAAGTTCATCCAAATCCACTGATGTGTTATCACAGATGAATGTGTGCCCATCTATAGTTTTATGAAAGCCATAAAACTCAGGTGGCACACTTACTCTACTAGATCGATGAATATGTAATAAATTGCCAATGGGCTCCACTGGAATCTCATCCGTGGGTTGAATGCTACTGTTATCTAAGGTTCCATCATTGGATAACTTTATAATTTCTTCCAGGTCAATAGCACTCCCACTCTCCTCTTTGTATATGATCTCTTTCTCATGAAAGACTACCTTTCAAGTTACAAAGACCACATTTTCACTAGGTCTGTCGAATAAGTATTGTAACGCCCGCAGATCCGGGATAGTCAATTTAGAGACAATAAGCATAAAAAATGAGTTTTTTTATGGAAGATTATTTAGAAGGATTAATCCTAACCAAGTTTTAGTATATGTTACAAGGTTCAGTACATATAAAGAACGCCGAAATCCGAGTTATAACGAAGAATTTATGACCCGTCGAAGTTTTTCGTCAAAACCGGCACGACACCGGGAGACGTAAATAGTGAATTTATGATAGATGACTTTTTAGCCTTAGTAATCTAAACAAAAGTCGTAGAATATGTTAAACTGAGAGCTTCCATAAAAAGAACGCCCAAATCTGACTCCGTATGAGGAAGTTGTGAATTTTCTAAC
The DNA here is from genome assembly GCF_051521515.1 of Lactuca serriola. NCBI lineage: Eukaryota > Viridiplantae > Streptophyta > Magnoliopsida > Asterales > Asteraceae > Lactuca > Lactuca serriola. The sequence continues at coordinate 110,829,950 of NC_136415.1, forward strand.
ATTTGGCATAGCAGTGCAGAGCCCGAAACTCGAATTTTAGTTCGAGAGATTTTTGGCCTACGCAACCTAAATGAGAGTTGAAGATATCATTAATAGGAACTCAACGGTAAAAAGACAGACGGAAACAGAGTTCGTATATAGAAGTTATGAATTTTACGCGGACATTTAACAATATAATCTCCTCCTACTGTTAAATTTAAGATCGGTCGAAAATTAGCCGACAGAGTCTAAATGAAAGTTTTAGATCTTATTTTTACCTACGCGCGGATATAAAGAATTTCGAGAGTGGAGCTTGTTTGTAAAAGATATGGACGAAACTTGGTCCATACTCTTCGAGCCCGATAAATTCAATACAGTTTTGTAAATCTGAGGTAGAATGAGAATTAGCTGACGGTGTATAAATGAAAGTTGTAGTACTCATAAATACCAACGCGTGGATATAAAGAACGTCTAAAATGGAGTTCGTATGAACGAGTTACAAATTATAATAGCATATTTATGTATTAAAATAAAGTATAAATCATATATGCGTACACACACACACACACACACACACATATATATATATATATATATATATATATATATATATATATATATATACACACAAATGTGTATATCAATAAAAAGGTATCAACGATACGGTTATTATAAGACTAGTGTAGAGTACTTTCGACATTAGTTTAGTACAAATATCATTAAATCTATTTAAAATAGTTTTATGAAGGGGTATTTAGTTGTTTATATAACTATAAGGTCATTAAGTAATTATGGATGGTAGTTTTTGTAAATTCAATTACTATAAACAACAGGCTTGGGCTCTCATATTTCTTGCACCATTCTCTTGATTCAAGAGTCTTTCTCTTCTTATCCCCCCGAGCATTTCGGTCCCTCGTGATTCGACTTCTCTTTCTGTAGTTTTAGTATAGTGAGGTGAGCGCTGAAGCGTTGCACGAATCTTTCTTAGAAAGATTCAGCGATGAAGTTCTGCCCCTATAGAGCCCGACTCCTAGCTAAAACCCCCTTGTAAGTAAGTTATGATTACCCTATTTTAATATAGCTTATATTTAAAAATAGTATTGTTATTATGAACTTATAATAAATATTTGAGCTATTATTATGACTTATATAAGTGTCGTTATAATATCTTTTTAACTACTTGCGGTACGGGGAATCTGGTTTAAAGGGCTGCATATGGTTGTTGGATTTCAGAAGTGCTATATGTTAAAATGGTCCTGCCCTCCGGTGTTTTAGGTCTGGCCCCTGGCTGTACATATTAGTTGGAAAGTATTGTTTAAACGCTTATATAATAATAATAATAATAATAATAATAAGACTAATAATTAGTCACGGTAAATATTAGACTAAAATCTAGTGGTAATAATACTAGGTTTCGTCGAAGGAAATTATTTTAAAGTAAATGAAGCGTTGTCCGAGTACCGAGTCACCACCTTATCAAGTGAGTGCATGGTCTCTTTCATCTTACACACACACACACACACACACACACACATATATATATATATATATATATATATATATATATGAAGTATTTTATATAAATTACGTGCTATGTGTGCATATTATCTGAATACTTCTGTCTATGATGGATGAATGATTTTATACATGTTTTAAATGATTTAAATATATATATATATATATATATATATATTTATTTTATATCTACAAATATGTTGGGATAAAACATGCGTAGATGAAATAGTTGGTGTGTGATGAAATAAAATGATGAAAGATAGGTGATGATAGGAAGGTGATGATAATTAGGTGATGGATAGGTGATGATGAATCAGTGATGTAGGATGAAAGATACTATAATCTTGTCCGGCAATTTGGAGATGTAGTCATCTACCAGAGTATAGATGGCGACCACATATTATTATAGACAACCCCGTGGAAACACCAGCAGGCTCACAACCTGTAGGTGATGAATTATGAGTTCGAGCGATGTTGTAACCACATATTCATGTGATGATACTCTAACCCTTATTATGAATTACGAGTTCAGGCGATGTTGTAACTACGTATTCATGTGATGATACTCTAACCCTTACTATGAATTACGAGTTCATGCGATGTTGTAACTACGTATTCATGTGATGATACTCCAACCCTTACTAGGTGTGTATCGAGGGAGTAATCCCTGAACCATTATTGTCTGTGTGATGTAAGCGATGATCCGTAGGAAAAGTCCTTAGGAACGAAAATATAAGGAAATGAGATGTAAAGAGATGAGAGGTAAATACGATATAGGAGATGAACCTTAAGGTAATACTTTAGGAAATATCAAATGAAGAAAATGAGGATGAGTAATCGGGTTAATTGTTTGACATGTATTATGTGAAGAAACAAGTTAATTATATTATTGTGGGTTGAAAACCCTATGTACTCACCAGGTTTCCCAACCGACCCACTCAGTTTATTTGTATCACAAGTGTCGATATGAAGTTATATTACACTGAGAGATTAAGGAGATGTAAATCACTAATGATAATGAATGTAAGTTCTGTTTATGCTTATGTTTCTGTATTGACAATGACATCCCAATGTTTTAAAATAAATAAAAAATAAATTTCTTCGGAAATGATTTGATAACGTATTTATCATGTTTTTCTGGGAACAAATTCCGCAACATTTTTATAAAAAGGGTACTCTGATTTTTATAAAGCATAAACATAATCGGTCTTTTCTGGCCGTGAAAATAGGGATGTCACAATAGCAGTGTTGATGTTCACCTCCTTCATCTCCTTATCGAGGACATACTCTTTGTCCTCGTAACGAGTGACCATTCGGATGTTACGGTTCCAATCATTGAAATTGGACCCGTCAAAGATCACTCTCCCACACAAGTTCATGAGTGAGAACAAGTCGGATGAGGTTGATCCTAAAGCGTTGGTGTTGTATGAGTTCGACATCAGAAATAAAGAACAAAGTTTGATTAGAAATGAATCCCTAATTAAACACCCAAAATGAGAAATTAGGGCTAGGATCCAACAACATTATTTGCATATTAGAAAAGGGATGCCGTAATCTAACATGCAAATAATTTGAAGGTAAGTGAATGACGATTCACTAATTCTCCACCACGAAAAACAAAAGGAATATTAAGTTTTAAATGTATTGAAAACTCCTAGATTCCTTTGAGATTCATTGAACCTTTCAATGGCATATTTCAATCTCGATATGCCCTCAAGTTTGTGACTGGGATGCCGGGGATCACAAAGTGGGTCTGAATAACCATGTAAATGTACATGGTGCCCTCATTGTTACAATCACCCATTCGATGTGCCGGTTAACCATACACGCTCCATCGAACTATGACAAACAATGAGTCACCCTTTGCCACCTTTGCTTAGAATCAATTAGTGTGCTGGTTAACCACACACGCTCCACTAACTTCTTAGCAAGGGTACAAAGTGTAATTTCATGGGATTGCATCAATTCACTTTGCCTAAAGTAACTAAGATTGGGAATTTTGTAAAAACATTCAGTTACTTTATATAGATTCATTATACTTTTAATGAGGAAGGGTTTGCCCTATCCTACCCGTTCGGCTAACGACCCTCCACCAATCAAGGAAGCGGTGGGTGAGAGTGGGCACCCATTAAATGGCCATTTTATAGGCCATAACCTTATACCCCCTTATAGATCGGTTTCGTGAATGAGGCCTACTGACGGTAAGACTAACATTTAAGTTATACATATATATATATATATATATATATATATATATATATATATATATATATATATATATTAATCTTATAATATTATAAAGTATAAGGTTGAATTTTAAACTTGTAAAATTCTAGGGTTTGAAATTTAAATAGTTCAAATTAAACATTTTAACCATAAAATTTAAATTTCAAAACTTGAGGGCAAGTTTTGAACTTTTTCAAACACAAAGATCAAATAGCAAATAATTTTATCAATTAAACATTTAATTTAATAATTATCTAAATTTGACCTAGTCAATATTACTTGCAAGATAATTCAACAATTAATTTAAACAATCAAGTATTATCAAATAAGGAAATTATTATTTAAACAATTCGATGATTACACGATATTAATGAATTACACCATGCGTAAATCTATTTATGCCATGCATAATACGTCAGCAAAAAAACCTTTGAATAGTCTTTTATCATTAACCTAAAGATCGATTTTGACTTCTAATTATCCTTGGTCGATAAGTAACAGATATTATAATACCCATTTTCCAAGATTGATTGATATGGGGTATTAAGGAATCAAAAGTTTGATTTTTGAAAAAGACTGAGTGTCGCCATGTGAAGATTGATGTTCAAATGCGATTGGATGCGAATGAGAGTGATTAGATGTGAATGGGAGCAATTGGATGCAAAGGGGAGTTATTATATGCGAATGGGATACATTGTATGTGAATGGGAGAGATTGGATGCAAAAGAGGGTATCTGAATGCTGACGATAGTGGTTGGATGAAAACGAAGTATCCAGATGCGAATGAGGGTTCATAGGTCAATGAGGGTACTCATTTCGATGGGTGTTTCGATGCAAAAACATGATGGCTATTCCAAAAAGAGAGAGTATGAGGTGTGTACACTATGTGTACACATGGCGTAATTCGTTAAAGATAGTGGGGATTTCATTGAGTACGTTGGGCGTATATAAGGAGTAGACAGGGCGTAATCATGCTGATTCCAAAACCTTAAATTTTAGGGTAGATACCCTATTTAAACACCTTAAGTCCCTTGAGGCCTCTTCATACTCAGCCTCCATTCTCCCCAAAGCAGTCATTTTAAAACCCTAGCTTCTTTGTGAAGATCTTGAGCATATTGAGTGAGTTTTTGGGTGTTTGTGAAGAAGGAATCCATTAAAGAAGCATTGGTGAGCTTGAAGCTTGATGATCCAGAACTTCCATCCCTTTTGCAAGCCTCTAAAGGTATAAAGCTTAAACCTTTATGGTACTATATGTTAGATCTAGACAAACGTTGATATTTCCATGATTTTGATCCATTGGTTTGGTTCTTGTGAGTAAAAGGTACTCGAGAGCTCAAGTTTGTTACTTTTAGACGTTTCTGAGGATCTTGGGTGATTAAAACAGAGTCTTTGTTACCATTTCTCATTCACGCAAGATTTTGTGGTTATTCAAGTGTGTTATGGAAATAGGGTGTGGTTTTGGGCTCACCCTAGTCATGCAAAGTCATGAATTTTATAACTTTAGACATCCCTTAGAGGCTGATTTGAGAGTTGGAGATGAGGTCTTGAGGTATTAAGAACTTAATAATTCGATTTGGCATCAGCTAGATAACATAGGGCATAACACTCTGGTATGCAGCGCATAACTGGTTTTGACTTGTTTCCTTTTCTTTGATCGATCAGTACACTGGGCATAATGGTGGAGTACGCATGACGTACTACCAGATTTGGACTTGGGCCATTTTTGGGATTTGGGCCAAGATGGGTGGGTTTAGCCTTGGAAGAATAAAATGGTCTTTTACCCTTCATTGAAGAGAATAAGAAATGGACGTTGATGATAGGCTATCACTCTATTTATTGAGAAGGATTGGTTTTGATATGTTTAGTAAGAGGAGCTTTCATAGTAGCAAAATGTGTGTGAGATTTGGCTATCCTCAGGATTAAGATGAGTCTTCATGTTGTACTTGTGGGTCGAAGGCATCAATGTCATTCCACTAGATTATGTTTTGTAGAAAGACTAGGTGGTTGACACACTGTCTGCAAGACCAGGGTGTGGACCTTGGCAATTATATGTAGTATTCTAGTTGTCTTTGTGATACTTGCATGGAAGTCTACGAGGAAGCTCTTGGCACTTGTTTGTAAGAGCCGCGTTTCGGTGCCCGACTTGGCATGGAAAGACCTTGATACGACTCATGGGATAATGGCAATTGTAAGCTTATAGATGACACATAGAAATCTCTATTATATGAGTGGTATGTGGTGTTTTGGGGAACTCACTAAGCTTTGTGCTTACGATTTCATGTTTATTGCTTCAGGTACTTCTAGTATGAAGTGGAAGGGTCCGACGTGAGTGCACAACATCCCCCACAGAGTTTCCGCGTTGGCATTTTATGATTTTTAGTATGATATTTAAATGATATAATCAATTTGATTGGTACTGGAAAAACTCATTTGTATGGTTTATTTTTTTTAAAATGAAAAATTTTCTATGAAGTTTTGGGATGTTACACATATTCTTCCATTTTGAGGGTCTAGAGGGCGGTCGGAAGGTCGTTAAGCTGATAGGAGCAAAAATGTAACGGATTAGAGAGCGGATTCCTGCTAGAAATCATTTGGTTTGTTGTTCCGACCATGATTAGCATTCCAATGTGATTCTATATGTATTTACTTTCTGATTTAAGGATTCAAAAACCTTACGTGTTGTGTTAGATTAGATGAATCCTTAAATTTGTGGATTAATTGCTTTTGAGGTTATTATTTCTTATTCAATTTATTTTGTTTGCTTGATAAAAGATTCGTAGTTGTTAAAGTTACATTCTTATTTGTTTATTGATGAGCATTGTTAGGTTAGATGGATAATCTAGTTTGATGTGCTTGAATCATATGAGTCAATGAATTATAGATTTGTATGTCTAGTGTTTGATCAAAACCTAGGATTAAACTGTAAGCTTGTGATTTAATTGCGTATGTATGCATGTGATGACCATTCATGTGTAATTATCTTCATGATCTTTTATGTTAACAATTCAAGTCTCTCATAGTACAAGGTGAATATTGATCTTTAGGATAATTAGTGCACTTGATCACTACAACTGAAAGTCTTAAAGATTAAATGATTAGTTGTCTAGACCTAGAAACTAGTCATATTAGAAATCACTGAATAAAGAATAAATAACTATTGTATTGGTAATTATCTATCACTTTGAGAAGTAATTCTATCTAAACCAATTTACCTAAATAGATTTGTCTACCTTCAGTTTATCCATATTACTATTTTAGCTGTTTATTTGATTGAGATGTAATTCCAAAAACTCATTTTTACTATTTTCGTGTGTTTAGCATAAGTTATAATCAAACATTCCTATTTAATTCACCATCGTTCCCCTTGTGTTCGACACTTGGTCTTACCACAACTATACTATTGCACAATTAGGTACACTGCCTAATGTATTTATTAGTCTGGTTGCGATAAAATCAATTTATAAATTTAAAACTTGAGCAATTAATACATGTATATAAAAACACACATCAAGTTTTTGGTGCCATTGTCGGGGAACGGTTTTCAATTGATTTGGTTTGTTTGATTATTCGTTGTTTGTTATTAATTTTAGTTTTATTTAAATTTATTTTTTAATTTTTGTGATAACGTGTCAGTTGTCAGAGGGTTTCTACTATTGTTTTGAACAAAATTGAAGTATACGAAAGTACCCGATGGATATCGATAAAAAATAATAAAATGAAGAATTTCACAAATTACACATGGTGTAATATCTTCTATGCCCAACGTAGGTTTAAAGTCATGTGACTATATGTACTGGTTACGACCTGCATGACTTATACGACACACCTCACCTAGTGCATGTCAGGTTAAACTATCCTTACCCAATTCACTTTTCACTTTTTAACACACATCACAGTTCCTATCGAATATATCAATGATTTCTTCACAATTTGCTCCGATTTTCTTCATCCTTTTCTGAATTCAACACAAAGGATAATGGCTAAGGGAAATCAAATGAGAAATCAAAATCTACCTCCCAGGTAATTTATTGACCACAAATTTTTGGAATTCCTAAGGAGTTTAAATTCGACCACACTTACAAGGTATCAAGGCAAGCTTAGTGAGTTGCTTCACAAGGAGATAGACATTACACTGCCATTCGATTGAGGATTGGCGGACCAAATTGGGCTGGATGACTTGATCAGACATTTTTTTGACATAAACCAAGTTGGACGCAGGTGGTGTGCCCTTGTTTACATGTCGTAGTTGGGATATATTATTCAGAGTCTAAGAGCCTGTTTATAGGGAGTTTTTGCTTGATTTTTATACTACAGTTGCATTTGATCCTACAAAGGCTCTTGGTTATAGGACTATCATTTCTTTTCAACTTAGTGGAGTTAGTAGAGAGTGTAGCGATGTTGAGCTTGCTACTCGATTCAGGATTTACATTGTGGATGAGACGAGCAACATCCATTTCCAGGATTTCTTAGAGCTTGTGTTATAGGATCAAATAAGGATTACAACGAGGGTGTTTTCTAGGTTGAGCTTAGAGGAGGTGGGTATGTACCGTCGATTACATGAGGCAACACGATTCGATCGACTACTTACAGCGAGAGTGTATTCTAGGGTTTGCCTTGTTTTCTTATTTGTTATTTTAAAAGCCTTAAAATTTGAACAATTAAAACCTGATAAACCCTAGCCTATTTTTGAAAATTAGATGCCTTAGGATTAGGATTAAATTTGAATTATTTTATAAATTGATTAATTGTAAATAAATATTTAATTCATAATTATTTAATTAATCGATTAATAAATGATAAAGATTAAATCAAAAATTGGTTTATTTTTAAATTAAATTAAGATTTGTTACTAATTTTGAAAATTTAATTCTAAATCTAGTATTTTAGAAGAGTTTTAAAATACAATTTATAATATGTATAATTAAAAGATTGACATAATATATGTATAAGACAAGTCAATCTAATCGCTACTACACCGTATTTACGAAGCCATACTATAAGGGGATGTTAAGGAAACGACCTATAAAATGACCGCTATTAGGTATCCACTCTTACCTACCGCTCTCTTGATATGGCGGGGGGTCGTTAGCTGAACGAATTTGATAGGACATAATCTCATTAATAAGTATATTGATACAAAGTAACTAAATTGTTTTTTTAAGTCGCACTCTTAGTTACTTTATGAAAAATGTGAAAAGTATGTTAATCTATAAAATAGTATATTATGCTTTATATGTAGTTAGTGGAACGTGTATGGTTAACCGACACACTAATAGTGACTATAAATAGTAATAATGAGCATTTCCAAAATTATCATTGTTAATTGAGCGTGTGTGGTTAACCGGCACATTAATGAGAGATGATAAATGAATCGAAAGTGTCAAGCATATTTGTATGGTTATTCACATCTAGTTTGTGATCCTCGGTATCCCAGTCACAAATAGAAGTGCATAATCTGAGATTTAATATGTCATTTGATAGATTTAATGAATCTCAAAAGATCTAGAAATTTCATAGTTCGAAACTGGTGAATTGCTTTGTACATACCTTTATAAATTTGTGATAAGATTACAACATCAATCTTCTTAGTTGTGAATTGTTATATAGGATCCTAGACTTAAATGTTTAATATGGGTCAAAATATTAAGGATTTATTGTCGTCTAACTAAAAATTCTTTTTTCTATGAATGTCTAGTTCTGGTAATGATTCTTCTTCTCAAACCACTACCCACAACTTCTCTCTTCACTCGATCGCGTCCAAGGTGACATTGGATGGTACCAATTATAATGATTGGATGCATAACATCAAGATGGCTATTTGATACAAGGTGAAAGAGTATGTCCGTGAGAAACAACTTATCGAGATCAATGAAGACAATGCTACTCTTGAAGAAATAGCCTCCTACAAGAAACATTATGACAACGCAAATAAGTTTGCTTGCATCATGGTTGTCACCATGATTCCTAAGTTGTAGAGGTTATATGAGGACTATTGGCCATAAGATATGAAATTAGATCCTATTGAAAAGTATCACAAAAGTGCTCGTCAAGAAAAGTATGAAGTTATTAAAGCTCTTATGGCATGAAAGTTAAAGGAAGCAGATTCAGCCTGCAACCACGTACAAATAATTCAAAGATACATGGGGCGCCTTGAAAAGCTCAATGTGAATTTCGATGAGGAGTTGGCCATTGACATGGTCCTTAACTAATTGCCACCTTTTTATGATTAGTTCATATTGACTTATCATTTAAACAACAATGAAACCATATTGGCCCAATTCCACAACCTATTGCAAACAGCAGAGTCAGGGATGAAGAAGAGTCACACCACTCCTTCTACTAGTACTCCTGTCTTAGCCATTAGGCAAAACAAAGGGAATAAAAGGAAAGGTGCTTCTAAGCATATCTGGAAGGGAAAGGCCCATATTGGGTCCTCTAGCAATGGACAAAAAGTGAAGCGTAGTTCTGACATCCCTCATGTAAGTGATCCTAAAGAGGCCAACCGCTTCTATTACACTGATAAGGGCCATTGGAAACGAAGTTGCCCCAAGTACTTCTAGGACATCAAGTATGGAAAAGTGAAGCCATCGTCAACAAGTATTTACACTATTCAAACTAATAACTCACAACCTACTCGTTCTTGGGTCCTTGATACAAGATGTGGTTTTCACATTTGTTTTGATTTGTAGGGACTAAGAGAAAGTGAAAAGGTGGAGCATGAAAGGATGAATCTAATCATCAGCAATAGGCATTGGAATTTATAGTCTTATGTTTAGTAGTGATGTTAGATTAGACTTAGTTAATTTTTTCTATTCATAAAAAATGACGTGAACCTTATTTCTTTTCATGCACTATTTAGAAAAGATTTTTGATATTTGTTTAATGACATGAATGGATCAATTTTGGTTACAAGAATGGTATCTTTATGTTTGAAACTTTACCTTGTAGTGGTGTGTATGAAACTGTGATTTGTGTTGATAGCTTAGGTAATAGTGTATTTCATATCGATTCATCTAATGGTTTAGACAAGGCATGCTTGTGGAATTGTCGTCTTGGGCACATTAACAAGAAACACATCACCCAACTCCAAAAGGATGGAATGTTGGAATTATTTGTCTTAAGGTAAGGTGATGAATGTGAATCTTGTTTTTTAGGGAAGATTACAAAATCATATTCCACTAGATCTTGTGAAAGAGGTGAGGGTTTTTTTTGGATCTCATATATGATGGGTTTTGAGCATTCTAACACTCCTATGATGTACATGCAACCCTAGAAGCCTTGGATCCATGTTTTACTAAGATACATGCAAATATGATTTTTCCAAGGTTCTTATTGTTGGATTAGGTGTCTAAGTTGATTACTATTTCTGGGATGTACTTGACTCGGTTGGCATGGTCCATTTGGGTTGCATGACATTACAACACTTGGATAGACTAAATGAGAGAAAGGACAGTTAAGGATTATTAATATATTATAAGTTCTAATATATTAATAATATTATTTAATTAGTATTGATCAAAGAACTGATTTGATATTAATTAAGTGATCAAAAAGAGACTAATTAAATGTATGAGGTTGGTTTTGTAAATAATCTATTCTTATATAGTGGGCTAATGATCCATGGTTTGTATGGATTGGGCTAAAACCCATAAGATGCTCCATGGATAATCCATGGAGGTTACAAACCCATGGATCATGGAATATGAAAGGCCATGATAGTTAGGGTTTACATGGTGTAACCGTACTTGTGCCACAACTATATAAAGACCCCTAGTTTAGCAAAATTGGCACTACTTGTACAAGATATAGGGCTAGCCAATTTTGAGGCATAAGTGAACTTCTCTCAAGTTTATTCCAAGAGTTGTAGTGTTGTGTGAGATATCTGAGGCATCACACTTGAGGTGCTAGGCTCACAAGGTTCTTAAGGAATCCAAACTACAAAAAGGTATGTTCTTCTAGCATTTTTGTTTAAAAGTTCCCCATGGTATGCTAGATAGGTTAAGAGCCTTGGAAAATCAATTTCGCATGTATCATAGTAAAACATAGATCCAAGGTGTCTAGGGTTGCATGTACACCTTAGGAGTGTTAGAATGCTTAAAACCCAACAGTGGTATCAGAGCCTAGGCTTTTTTTCTTGATATTTGATGCGAACTTGCTGAAAAACTCGAAAAATTTGCTGTCTGGACAGTGGACTCGCTGAGTCCATGCTTATATTCAACTTTGTATTTTTATTATTTATTTTGGTATGTTTTTTTATTTTTTTTTAAATTAGGATGTTTGGTTTATTTTTAGTTGATGTAATTTTCTCTTGTTTCCATGTTGATGCTCTTTGATTTTTTTTTGTTTTAGATTTATGCAGAATTTTCGCCCGTAAAATGTTGGCAATAAGTTCAGCTACAAGGATTGAGTGTGATTTTTTCATGAGAAACATTTTACGAGAGGAATTGCATCACATAAGTGTAGGGCCACTTACCCATACGATAGCATGACCGTAGCTTATCTAAATCCATTACTTATACGAGAGACAAGACGAGTGTTTGGCCAACATGAATCTAGTCCTTTTTATTCACTGTTGCAGGATCTTCATATTTTCTATAGATGGTGTTTTTGCCAATTGTTTCACACACCGAGTCCTAATCTGAGAAGAAAAAGCAACAAATCCATTTTTTAGTTCTCCATCAAATTTTGGATTAACATTATTCTCATGCAGCCCACTATCGTTTCAATCTTACCATTACTACGCCATGTGAATCTATTTCTTTTTCTCCTTTTAGCTTTTATGTGTTTTAATTATTTAATTCATGCAATGTGGACAATGCATGAATTAAGTGTGTGGTTCGGGGTCGAATATAGGAATGCAATCATATCGATGAAAATTACTAGGATTAAAAAAATTATATAGACTTGAAAATGCTCAAATTTTGAAATCTAGTTAAAAAATTGTTATATTGTTGTGTTGAGACTTAGGTTGCTAGTATTGTGTGGGACGATCCGATGCGAGTTTTGATGCTTAATTGAGCCAATATATGTTCTAGTGTATTTGTGGCTTCCTTATCCTATTGAATTTATGGGACAAAAACATAACCTTGCTTAGTTTGAGGGACATAATACGTTTAGCATCATGTACCATAAATCTTTCCTGGAAAGCTAATGTAGTCATTACACTTTACATTAATGCCTTTAACCAATATGGGTTAAAGTTAAGCTCGCCCGCTTAAGCATATATTTTTCTTTAGGCTTTTAGTTTTGAGTGAGTGATGATAACAATGAGAGAGAGAGAGAGAGAGAGAGAGAGTGTGTGTGTGTGTGTGTGAGAGAGAGAGAGAGAGAAATGTTGAGTGAATAAAAGCTTACAAAGTCTGAAGATTGAAGATATTGAAGAATAAAACGAAATTGAAAAAAATAAAATGAGTATTTTATTTAATTGTAAATTTTCTTTTCTAGGTTATTTTTCTATATGTATGTTTGAGTGCTTAACCAAAAATTACCTTGAGGTTAAGAAAGATTTATGCGGATATATTCGGAGGGATGTATAAAATGAATATTGTTCAAAATAACTAGGAAGTGCTTATGAAGATTGTGATTATTTAGAATTGGGGAAGTATTTCGGAATCTTAGACGTAAATATATGCATTGCGATCGTGGTGTAATGGACCAACTCAAAATGGATTGTCTTGTCCGATGTTGGTAGCTATGGTTTTGATGTGATAGTATGATGATTATAATAACAATTTTACTTAGGGTGAAGCAGAAGACTAGTGTGGAGTAGTTTGATAACTCCTATTATATACATATATTTCCGGCATTTTCTTATTATTTTCTACTATCTTTTTATATTATTTGGAACTAAAAGTTACTTATAATGCTTTAAATTATATTTTATAGATGTAACATGTTGGTAGAGTGAAAAGGAAGCAAAAAGACTTGAAAACGGAGCTGAAGGCAAAAATAAGAAATAAAGCTGATTTTACACATTATGATATGCTTACTTAGGAACTACGCCCCACGTAGATGGTTGGATGATTACGGGACTTTAATAAATTACGCCATGTGTAAATATATTTATGCCCTACGTAATACGTCGGCAGGAAAACCTTTAAATAGCCTTTTATCATTAACCTAAAGAGAGATTTTGACTTCTAATTATCCTTAGTCGATAAGTAACACATATTTTGTCGTTTTGAGGGTCTAGAACACGGCCGAAAGGCCGTTCTGCTAATAGGAGTGAAAATCTGAAGGATTAGAGAGTCGATTCGTGCCGAAAATCATATGGTTTGTTGTTCCGACCATGACTAGCATTCCAATTTGATTCTATATGTATTTACTTTCTGATTTATGGATTCAAAACCCTTTTGCTTTGTGTTAGATTAGATGAATCCTTGAATTTGTTGATTAATTGCTTTTCGGGTTATTATTTCTTATTCAATGTATTATGTTTTCTTGATAAAAAAATCCTTATGTGTTAAAGTTATATTATTATCTGTTTATTATTGAGTATTTTTAGGTTGATGTGCTTAAACCGTATGCATTAATGAATTATAGATTTGTATGACTAGTGTTTGATCAAAAGCTAGGGTTAAACAGTAAGTTTGTGATTTAAACGTGTAAGTATTATTGTGATGACCATTCATGTGTAATTAGCTTCATGATCTATGATGTTAACAATTCAAGTCTCTCATTATATGAGCCAAATACTAATTTTTAGGATAATTAGTACACTTGATCACTATAACCGAAAGGCTTAAAGACCAAATGAGTAGTTGTCTAGACCAAGAAACTAGTCATATTAGGAATCGGTGAATAAAGAATAAATAACTACTGTATTGGTAAGTATCTATGAGTTTGAAAAGTAATTTTGTCTAAACCAAAGTACCTAAAGAGATTTGTCTTCATTCGGTTTATCGAGATTTACTGTTTAGATGTTTATTTGATTGAGATTTAATTCAAAAAACCCATTTTTACTGTTTTTGTGTGTTTAGTGTAACCTATTGTAACATCCCCAAAAATACAAATCAAAATTTGTTTTTAAATTCATTCAAATCACACTACACTAATATCAAAATAATCAAAAGAGTATCATAGTAACATGTTATCAGAGTACAAATTCCCAAAATCACTAATTGCTAGAAAATATAGTGTGATGCAGTGCGATCAGGTCTGACCCTTCCCCTTCGAACTAGAAGTACCTAAAACATAAATTGAAAATTGTAAGCACAAAGTTTAGTGAGTTGCCCCAAAATACCACATACTAAACAAACATATTGACAAGCATATTTGGGTGCTTGCTTACCCCTTCGGTCTATTTCAACCGAATACTATCATGCATATATGGGTGATTACCTACCTATTCGGTCTATTTCAACCGGATACTATCAAGCATATATGGGTGCTTGCAATCCCCTTCAGTCTATTTCAACCAAACATTGGGTCTATTTCACCCCTACTACTACCACATAATATCATAATAGAAATCACAGAGTCATCAAGCAAATACAGGCATAACTGGCAATTGACACAAAGACAATCATCACAATACATCTTAAACTAGTGGGTCTGCATTGGTGCCTTCGACGCACGGATACTGCGAAGGAAGACTCACCTCATACTGAAGATATCAAATTGCACTCGGCGGATGACTCACTATAACCTCTTCCTAACGCACAAGCATAAAATCCTAATTAGAAATTAGGCCATACTCTAACTCAAAGGTCCAAACCCTAATCCTTGACTTAAGGTAAAAAGGGCTCCTTTACCCTTGCTATAATGGACCTCCCTCCCCTTAAGGCCTAAATCCAAAATAGCCGAGAAAAGGCATCCAAGCCCAACTATAAGGCCTATAAGTCCAAATATGGCCTAAGAACCCCCAGCATGGCCTTAAGCCCCAAAATGACCTTTTACAATCAGGTAGGCCCGAGGCACAAATTAAACAAGCCCAAAGGCCTAACACAAATCGAGCCCAATAATTTTCCAAACCCACAGACTGCGTATGCGCAACGTTCATGGCTCATACGTCCAACGTACGCTGATGACCAACTGGAATCGGGGAACTGACCCAGTACGCACAACGTACTCTAGAGTACGCCCAACATATTGGCTAGTACGCCCAACATAATGGCCAGTCATCGCATACTCATTTCCAAGTCTTAATCCCTTCATCCATTATGTCTAAAACTTAGATCCAAGCTCAAAATATCGCCTTAAGCCATAAAGTTACAAACTTTATTCTTTTGCATGCATGGATGAGGCTCAAACCATGAATTATATCCATTAACTCACTTGGATTGTTACTAACACTTTCATGGTTTAGTCTTAACCACCAAGATCTGATTTTTATGACTCAAAACACTCCCAAGAGTCCAAAAGGACAACTCAAATGGCCTGGAGTTGCTCATACTCCAAGAAACCAAACTATGGGACCAAAAGATGCAATATTCTACCCTAAACCTAGATCTAAGCTTGTAATGATCAAGGTTCAAACTTTATACATTCACAAGGATGGAAATGGTGCACAAGCTCTAGATCTACATGATCCTTCTTCTCCGTTGCTTCTTCCTAACCTTCCTTCTCCTTCAAAACCACCAAAGAATACCACAAACACTCAAGGCAAGCTCAAAATGCACACAAAGAGATTAGGGTTTCAGATTTTCACTAAAAGGGCAGTGGAGGGTGAGAGGGTAGAGGAATTGAGGGACTTAAAGTCTTTAAATTGGGAGAAAACCCTAAAAATTAGGGTTTTCCCCTCTCTCGATCACGCCCAGCGTACGTCGAAGATCCCCCGATGGTACACATGCAAGGAGTATGTCGTGCGTACCTAGTATACGCCCATCGTACTCATAATCCTCCAACACCATTTTTTTAATTAATCATAGAATGAAACAATACTCATACCTGGCGACTCGGGTGCTATAACCATAATCAAACATTCCAATTTAATTCACCACCGTTATCCCTATGCTCAACACCTAGTCTTGCCACATTAATACTATTGCAAGATTAGATACACGGCCTAATGTGTGTATTTGTTCGGTTGCGGTAAAATCAATTTTATAAATTTAAAACTCGAGCAATTAATACATATATATATATATATATATATATATATATATATATATATATATATATATATATATACAAATCAACTTTTTGGTGTCGTTGTCGGGGAAAGATTTTCAATTGATTTGGTTTGTTTGATGATTCGGTATTTTTTTAATTTTTAATTTTTGTGAACATAATTGAAGTATACGAAGGTACCCGATGGAGCTAGATTGTAACGTCCCAAAAATACCGGTTAAAAATTTCATTTTTAATTTAGGTTAATACATAGAAACATCATTACAAAACATTCATAACAATAATCCATGTCTGAAAACCGGTAATATCATAGTAATAATTCAGAGTACATCCCATAAATCCATAGTGCGGAAAACAAGAGTGTGTGTGATATGCTGCTACCGCGCCGGCTCCTTTCCCCTAGCTGAAGAGGTGCCTGAAACAACAACTGAAAAACGTAAGCACACAACTTAGTGAGTTCCCCCATCGTACCACATACCATAAAAACACATAACATACATGCTGCCAGGCTATTTTGGGGTGCCTGATTACCCGGTACGGCCATTCTAGGGTGCCGACTACCCGTGCGGCCATTCTGGGGGTGCCGTCTACCCGTGTCAAGCTATTATGGGGTGCTGACTACCCTTTGGTCCTGACAACCGATCCTCGGGGACTATTTCACCCCTACTGCTACTTACACATATATCATAACATAACAAATTATCAGACATATCTGGGGTGTCTGAACTACCCTTCGGTCCTAACAACCGAACTCTACTTCTATCACACATAACATATCATGCTAGCATATAACATATCGCGTAGTAGCAAACCTAGATGATATCACAAAGACATTCATCTAACATACAACTCCTACTGGTGGGCCGGCATTGTGGCCGTAGACCCACCGCTACTGGAAGGTAACTCACCTCAAAGTAGCTGTTGATCTGATCGATAACTGACTGTCTACTGCTGCTGCTGCTGCTCCGGACGTCCTCCGGCTATAATTCCCACAAAACGATCAGTCAAACACTGCTAGATGTACTTAGGGTAAAATGACCCCTTTTACCCTTGACCAAGTCGAAATCCAAGTCAAAGTCAACTTCCCTTACTAATCCGGTCCTACTCGCCAAGTCCCTCTCCCCACTCACTGAGTCACCCTTGACTCACCACTCGGGACTATGGGGCCGAATCGAGTCCCGACTCGTCGAGTCCGCGAGCAACTCGCCGATTCCTCGAGCGGATCCCCTACTCGCTTCCAATCCACACCAGAACACCCCATACGAGGGTTTGGGGTTTTGGGACTACGTTACACGGTTAATTACGCGTGCAGGTACGAAGGGTTGAACCTTCAACGCTTAAACCCCTCTTGCTCTGTGAAAGTTCATATGACTCTCCGAGTTTGAAGAACAACTCGGCGAGCTCCAGGCAATCTTCATAGGACTCGCCGAGTTGTTCATCCAACTCGCCGAGTCTAGGACCATCTTCATAGAACTCGCCGAGTTCCACTTTGGGACTCGCCGAGTCCCTCGACCCATTTCCCGAGTAGGCCAGATCTTGGACATGCAACGCTTCAAAACCACAGATCTTGGTCCTAGGGCATGTTTACCACGTAAAGTTGCAAACTTTACGTGCATGCATGGCCCTATGAGCTCAAACATGCAATTCCAAGCTCTTTAAGAGGTCCTACACTCAATAGGGACCTCAATCACCTCAACCACAAAGACTTTATGCTACTAGGATGTCCAAAAGGTCCAAATCCGAAGTCCTTGCAGAACATTAACCATAAACACATAGCGATTTAGGTTCTTAGGGCTTAAAACCACTTTTTAGGGACAAAAAAGGGGATTTAATGAACTAAAGATCAAGGTAGGAACTTTTCTACCTGAATAGAATCCCTTCACAGAGTAGATTCCGGATCTTCTTCCCTTCTTGCACTCTTCAACCTTCTCCTTCTTCTCCTAAGCTCCAAACCACCTTCACAATGCTAAAAAATCACCCACAAGGACACAAAGGGGGTTAGGGTTTCGTTCTACAGATCTCTGGGAGTGCTAGGGGAAATGGAGGCTGGGTTAGATCGTTTAAATAAGGTGCAAACACCCGGGTTAGGGTTTTAGTCTAGACAGGGTCTACTCGCCGAGTCCCACGAGCCTACTCACCGAGTAGACAGAGTAAATCCCGCGTCTAGTCCCGCTTCTACTCGGCGAGTTAGGCCTTCAACTCGCCGAGTCCAAGGTTAAAATGCAATATATAAGGAGAGTTAATAACCAAGAATACATACCAGGAACCAGGTGCTACAAATCTCCCCCACTTATTTTAGACTTCGTCCTCGAAGTCTGTTGCTTGCTCCAAAAATAGCTCGGGGTAATGCTCCATCATCTCTTCCACCGGCTCCCAAGTCCACTCTGATCCCTTCCGGTGCTGCCATTGCACCTTCACGATTTCCACTCGCTTGTTCCTCAAATCCTTCGACTTCCGGTCGATGATTGCTACTGGTCTCTCAACATAATTCAGGCCGCCATCGACCTGAATTTCCTCTAACGGAACCACTGCGGAGTCGTCTACCAAGCACTTCCGCAGATGAGAAACATGGAAAGTGTTGTGTATCTGATTGAGTTCGGCTAGCAAATCCAGCCTATACGCCACCTTGCCCACCCGGGCTACAACCCTGAACAGCCCAACATACCTCGGGCCTAACTTGCCCCGCTTCCTGAACCGAATGACGCCCTTCCAAGGCGACACCTTCAGGAGAACCATATCCCCAACCTGGAACTCCAGGTCGGATCGACGCTTGTCGACATAACTTTTCTGCCGACTCTGCGCGGTCTGAAGCCTGCTCCGAACCTGCTGAATCCTCTCAGTAGTCTTGAGCACCACTTCGGTGCTCCCCATGACCCTCTGACCAACCTCTCCCCAGCATATCGGGGTCCTGCACCTCCGTCCGTACAACATCTCGAATGGAGGGTGGTCGATACTCGCGTGGTACCTGTTGTTGTACGAGAACTCAGCCAAGGGAAGATAAGTATCCCAGCTACCACCGAAGTCTAGCACGCACGCCCGCAACATATCCTCCAGAGTATGGATGGTCCGCTCGCTCTGACCATCTGTCTGCGGGTGAAAGGCAGTGCTAAAATGCAAACGAGTGCCCAACTCGTCATGAAACCTCTTCCAAAACCTGGAAGTAAAATGCACATCCCTGTCCGAGATAACCGATACTGGCACCCCGTGCCGCGCCAAAATCTCCCTAATATAGATGTCGGCCAATTTCTCGGCCGATAGGCTCTCCTGAATCGGAATAAAATGAGCACTCTTGGTCAATCGATCTACGATGACCCAAATCGAATCTACTCCACGCGCGGTCCTGGGAAGCTTCGTGATAAAATCCATCGTGATTTCTTCCCATTTCCACAACGGGATGTCCAACGGCTGCATCTTGCCATGCGGTCTCTAATGTTCGGCCTTGACCTTCCTGCAGGTCAAGCACCGCTCAACGTACCAAGCCACATCCCGCTTCATGCAGGGCCACCAATAATCTAGACGAAGATCCCTATACATCTTCGTCGCCCCTGGATGAATAGAGAATCGGGATTTATGCGCCTCCTCCATCAAGATATGGCGCACGCCTCCGTGATACGGCACCCACACCCTACAGTGTAGTGTCAATAGTCCTCGGCTATCATAATCGAAGGAGGAAACCTGACCCACCACACGCTCGCTCTTCCGATGCTCCTCCTTGATAGCCTCCTGTTGAGCCTCTCAAATTTGCTCCAACAAGGGAGTTACTACGGTCATCCTCATGCAAATATCCCTGATCGGCGCCGCCTTGTGGCTAAGCGCATCGGTCACCACGTTGGCCTTCCCCGGGTGGTAGAGGATCTCGCAATCATAATCCTTCATCATGTCCAACCACCGACGCTGCCTCATGTTCAGATTCGGCTGATCCTAGGGTAACTCAAACTCTTGTGGTCCGTGTAGATGGTACATCGAACCCTGTAGAGGTAATGCCGCCAAATCTTGAGGGCAAAAACCACCGCCTCTTGAGGCTTGAGCTGCCTCGAAGCGTAGGCAGTGACATGCCCCCTCTGCATCAATACCGTGCCCAACCCTGAAATAGACGCGTCAAAGTAAACCAAAAAATCCTCTACGCCCTCTGGCAGGGCTAAGATTGGCGCCTCGCACAATCTCTGTCTCAGTGTCTCAAACGCAGCCTGCTGCTCGGGTCCCCACCGAAAGACTACGGCTTTCTTCGTCAGCCGCGTCAGGAGTACGGCTATCTTGGAGAAATCCTGAATGAATCGCCGATAGTAGCCTGCTAATCCCAGGACCTCCAAATCTCAGATGGAGACTTAGGAACCTCCCATCTCATCACGGCCTCGACCTTGGCCGGGTCGACTAGAATCCTGTTCTGGTTGATACGGTGTCCGAGAAATTGCACCTCGCGCAACCAAAACTCGCACTTGGAGAACATGGCATATAAGCTCTCCTTCCTCAGGGTTTCCAAAACCTCTCTCAGATGCTCCTCATGCTCCTCCTGTGTCTTGGAATAAACCAAGATGTCGTCAATGAAAACTATCACAGACCGATCCAGCATCAGTCTGCATACGCGGTTCATGAGGTCCATGAACGCGGCAGGAGCATTGGTGAGCCCAAACGGCATCACCACGAACTCATAATGGCCATAGCGCGTCCGAAACACGGTCTTCTGCGCATCCTCCTCTCTGAACCTCATCTGGTGATAACCCAAACGCAAATCGATCTTGGAAAAACAAGATGCTCCCTGAAGCTGGTCAAAGAGATCATCAATCCTCGGGAGTGGGTAACGGTTCTTCACCGTTACCTTGTTTAGCTCCCGGTAATCTATACACATCCGATGCGACCCATCCTTCTTTCTCACGAACAGAATCGGGGCTCCCCGGGGTGAACTGCTCGGTCGAATGAATCCCTTGTCTAGTAGCTCCTGCAGCTGTGTAGACAACTCCTGCATCTCAGGAGGAGCCAACCGATACGGTGCCTTGGCTATCGGAGCCGCACCAGGAACGTGGTCAATCCTGAACTCCACCTGTCGCTCCAGAGGTATCCCAGGAAGCTCCTCTGGAAAAACATCTGTGAAATCTCGCACCACCAGAACCTCGCTCACTGTCGCCTTACCCACCTCACGGGTATCCATCACGTACACAACATAACCTGCGCATCCCTGCTGAAGGTATCGTCTAGCCCTTGCTGCTGAACAGACTGTAGGTCCACACTGTGGCCTCTCGCCATGAATCACTAACTCTCCCCCACCTGGGGTCCTGACTCGCACTAGCTGCTGCGCGCAATCTATCACCTCCCCATTAGGGCTCAACCAATCCATGCCTATAATCACCTTGTTCCCACGCAACAGAATGGGAACCAAGTCTACCAGGTAGCGCTCCTCAAACAAACGCAATACGCAATCCCAAAACACCATCGATGCTCGCACCGATCGATCATCAGCAATTTCTACCTCTAAAGGGCAATCTAACACGCCCGAAGACTCAGGAAACTTCTTGCTAAGCACAAGGGAAACAAATGATCGGGAGGCACCTGAGTCGAACAACACCTGAACTGGGATGCCATTCACATGGAACGATCCTAATGCATACATATACACACAGAGCACATATCAATATCATAACATCATAAAAATAAAATAGAGGGAAAGAATCATACCCGTCACCACATCGGGTGCGGCGCGTGCCTCCTCGGTAGTCAGCTGAAATGCCCGACTCCTCACCACTGGAGCCTCTGCCTTGCCCTTTCGGTCATCAGTAATCCGCAGGGTCGCTGGTGCTGGCGCCTTCACTGGCGTTGTAGCTGTCAACTGGGGACAATTGGCCTTCTTGTGGCCCCTCTGGTTGCAGTGGAAACACAGTAACTCCGATGTCTATAACACAGGTGCAGGGGCGGTACAATCCCTGCTAAAATGCCCCGTCTTGCCGCACTTATAGCAGCCTGACGATCCCAGTCTACATGCCCCCTCATGAGGCATGCCGCATTTCCTGCAGCGGCTCGGTCCTGACTGGCCTTTCGGCCTACCATCTGATCCCTTGGGCTTCTTCCCCGAAGCCCCACCCGTCTGTCCCTCCTCTGACTTCCTTTTCCAGATATGCTCCAAATCTATCTCCCTCTCCCTCGCCCTGGCAATCATAGAGTCCAAGGTGGGGCAAGCTGAAAAACTAACGTGCTCCCGAATGTCAGCTCAGAGCATGTCATGATAGCAGGTCCTCCTCATGTCCTCATCACCCGCGTACTGGGGCACCAACAGTGCCCTCTCCCGGAACTTGGCGGTGATCTCCGCCACAGTCTCCGTCGTCTGTCTCATATCCAAAAACTCCCTAGCCAGCTGCTGAAGCTCGACAGCCGGCGCAAACTCCGCCCTGAATCTGGTCACAAAGTCCGACCAGGTCATAGCCTCGACCGCTAAGGCTCCCAACGAGTCACCCACTGACTCCCACCAATCTCGATCTCGGTCTCGTAAACACTCTGCTGCATACCTCACCTTCGACCCCTCGAGGCAGAAGCTAGTCAATTGTGCAGACTCGATGTCTACAATCCATCGCCTGGAAGCAATGGGGTCTTTCACCCCATGGAAATCCGGCGCACCACTGCCCCTGAAGTCCTTAAAGAACAGCGTGCGAGATCCCGACTGGCCAGATGCCATGTCGCTTCTGAACGCCCTGAGGCGATCCTCCATCAGCTCAACTATCCCTTCCTTGATCGGCCCAAAGATGATGGGGGTCGACTCAAGGATACCCCTGGTGATCTCTGACGTGATGAACTCGCGTAGTGCCTCATCTACCGGCTCGGAACTTGATCCCGAACCTGACCCCTCTCCTGAACCGCCATCTACCGGCCTCGATTGAAGTAACACCATTTTGCAATCCATAAATAACAATTGTTAGTGATACTGGTACTTCTTGAGGGATCACAACTACTACAAGTTCCCCGGTCTTATCTCTGCCTTCCTTAGTTCGGGTAAGGATCCTCTGCTTTCAGTAGTACGGGCCCATACTACCTTCCACATCTATCCGTACCTTCTTCAAGGACTGCCTTGACTCCACCAGATCCCTTATACCACTGCTACTCATATCCTAAGCTTACCCTAGGAATCCTCTGACTCTACCCAACCAGTCCTCAGCTGCTGAAGGCCTCTTAGCGATGCCAATTAGCTATTACCTGAATACAATCACATGCAACGAGGCTCGGATAATCCTTCGAGTAAGGGATTCATCCCTACAACGGTTAGGACTCAAACAAGAGCTACGCAATAGGGTCAAATCCAATCCTCTGAGATTATTCAACCCTGATCGCATGTGACTTTAACATATTCACCTAATAGCTAACTCCCATCACTCAAGGCCCACAAAGCACAAAGCAAGCAGCATTCAGACAAAAGGTAACAATTTCAAGTAACTCTACCCTCTTACGGGAACTGTACTAGCATACAATGCTAAGCTCATACTATCAGGCATAACCTAATCAGGCTATCCTACTTGCTGTCTACTCAATACTAGCATGCAATTCTCATACAGCTGAAACACATAAGGCAGGCACATAACGCATCACTCCTAGATCCTTAGTCCTATTCTAGCATGCTGTTCTACAAAAGCTGATAAACGTAACATAAACTTGTATGGGTACTTTGGGGAATACTTACTTGAGCTCGGCCGGTCGCGCACATCACACACTTCGTTCTTTCTCAAAACTCTTTTCTCAATTTTTCGAAAACATTTTCTTTTTGGAAAATCTTTTAATCCCTCGATTTGAGTTCAGACACCCCCGAAGGTGTGTCCGAATCCCTCAAACCAGGGCTCTAATACCAACTTGTAACGTCCCAAAAATACCGGTTAAAAATTAAAATTTTAATTTAGGTTAATACATAGAAACATCATTACAAAACATTCATAACAATAATCCATGTCTGAAAACCAGTAATATCATAGTAATAATTCAGAGTACATCCCAGAAATCCATAGTGCGGAAAACAAGAGTGTGTGTGATATGCTGCTACCGCGCCGACTCCTTTCCTCTAGCGTAAGAGGTGCCTAAAACAACAACTGAAAAACGTAAGCACAAAGCTTAGTGAGTTCCCCCATCGTACCACATACCATACAAACACATAACATACATGCTTCCAGGCTATTCTAGGGTGCCTGACTACCCGGTACGGTTATTCTGGGGTGCCGACTACCCGTGCGGCCATTCTGGGGTGTCGTCTACCCGTGTCAAGCTATTCTGGGGTGCTGACTACCCGTCGGCCCTGACAACCGATCCTCGGGGACTATTTCACCCCCTACTGCTACTTACACATATATCATAACATAACAAATTATCAGACATATCTGGGGTGTCTGAACTACCCTTCGGTCCTAACAACCGAACTCTACTTCTATCACACATAACATATCATGCTAGCATATAACATATCGCGTAGTAGCAAACCTAGATGATATCACAAAGACATTCATCTAACATACAACTCCTACTGGTGGGCCGGCATTGTGGCCGTAGACCCACCGCTACTGGAAGGTAACTCACCTCAAAGTAGCTGCTGATCTGATTGATAACTGACTGTCTACTGCTGCTGCTGCTGCTCCGGACGTCCTCCGGCTATAATTCCCACAAAACGATCAGTCAAACACTGCTAGATGTACTTAGGGTAAAATGACCCCTTTTACCCTTGACCAAGTCGAAATCCAAGTCAAAGTCAACTTCCAGTTGACTGGACTCGCCGAGTCCGCGAGCAACTCGCCGAGTCCTTCCCTTACTAATCCGGTCCTACTCGCCAAGTCCCTCTCCCCACTCATTGAGTCACCCTTGACCCACCACTCGGGACTATGGGGCTGACTCGAGTCCCGACTCCGCGAGCAACTCGCCGATTTCCTCGAGCGGATCCCCTACTCGCTTCCAATCCACACCAGAACACCCCATACAAGGGTTTCGGGTTTTGGGACTACGTTACACGGTTAATTCTGCATGCAGGTACGAAGGGTTGAACCTTCAATGCTTAAATCCCTCTTGCTCTGTGAAAGTTCATATGACTCGCCGAGTTTGAAGAACAACTCGGCGAGCACCAGGCAATCTTCATAGGACTCGCCGAGTTGTTCATCCAACTCGCCGAGTCTAGGACCATCTTCATAGAACTCGTCGTGTTCCACTTTGGGACTCGCCGAGTCCCTCAACCCATTTCCCGAGTAGGTCAGATCTGATACATGCAACGCTTCAAAACCACAGATCTATGGTCCTAGGGCATGTTTACCACGTAAAGTTGCAAACTTTACGTGCATGCATGGCCCTATGAGCTCAAACATGCAATTCCAAGCTCTTTAAGAGGTCCTACACTCAATAGGGACCTCAATCACCTCAACCACAGAGACTTTATGCTACTAGGATGTCCAAAAGGTCCAAATCCGAAGTCCTTGCAGAACATTAACCATAAAAACATAGAGATTTAGGTTCTTAGGGCTTAAAGCCACTTTTTAGGGACAAAAAAAGGGATTTAATGAACTAAAGATCAAGGTAGGAACTTTTCTACCTAAATAGAAGCCTTTTACAGAGTAGATTCCAGATCTTCTTCCCTTCTTGCACTCTTCAACCTTCTCCTTCTTCTCCTAAGCTCCAAACCACCTTCACAATGCTAAAAAAATCACCCACAAGGACACAAGGGGGGCTAGGGTTTCGTTCTACAGATCTCTAGGAGTGCTAGGGGAAATGGACGCTGGGTTAGATCGTTTAAATAGGGTGCAAACAACCGGGTAAGGGTTTTAGTCCAGACAGGGTCTACTCGCCGAGTCCCACGAGCCTACTTGCCGAGTAGACAGAGTAGATTACGCGTCTAGTCCCACTTCTACTCGGCGAGTTAGTCCTTCAACTCGCCGAGTCCAAGGTTAAAATGCAATATATAAGGAGAGTTAATAACCAAGAATACATACCAGGAACCTGGTGCTACATAGATCGAAAATAATTAAAATGAAGAATTTCATAAACTACCAATGGCATAATATCTTCTATACCCAACGTAGGGTTAAAATCACACGAATACATGTACTGGTTACGCCTATTACACCACGCATAACTTATACTGTACGCCCTGCATAGTTCAAGTCAGGTTAAACTCTCCTTACCCAATTCACTTTTCACTTTTTCACACACATCACAATTCCTCTCGACTGTATCGATGATTTCTTCACAATTTGCTCTGATTTTCTTCATCCTTTTTCCGAATTCAACACAAAGGATAATGGCTAGGGGAGATCAAAGGAGAAATCAAAATCCGCCTCCCAAGGAATTTATTGACCACCAATTTTTGCAATTCCCAAGGTGTTTAAATTCAAACACACATACAAGGTATAAAGGCAAGCCTAGTCTGTTGCTTCACAAGGAGATAGACATTGCACCATCATTCGATTGGGGTTTGGTGACCCATACTAGGTTAGATGACTTGATCCAGTGTTTTTTAACATACACCCACTTGGACGCAGGTGGTGTGCTGTTTTTATATATCGTGGTTAGGATAGGCTGTTTTGGGTATAAGAGCTAGTTTATAGGGAGCTCTTGTTGGAGTTTTATGCTACAATTACTTTTGATCCTACAAAGGCTCTTGGTGATAGGACTGCCATTTCTATTCGATTTGGCGGAGATAGTAGAGAGTGTAGTGCTATTGATCTTTCTATCTGAGTGGGGATTTACACAGTGGATGAGAGGATGAGCGTCCATTTCGAGGATTTTTTTGGATCTTGTGTTATAGGATCACATGAGGATTACCACGAGAGTGTTTTTTTTATCTGAGCTTACATGTGGTGTGTATGTACCATCGACTGAATGATGCAACATGATTTAATCGACTACTTATAGATTATTTGACCATTTGATCTCTAGCTGTCTCATGCATCACAAGAATCATGAGAGGATGCTTCGACAAATCTATTTTTCTTATGGACTCATATTACTCTAGGGAGGCACCTGAAGCTCCTAGTTGCTTTAAATTGATATTTGACGCAAAAGGCCAAGGGGATTCATGGGGAAAGCCCAATTTGTGGTGGGCACTTCGTCACGTGTTTGGCTAGATCTTACTTATTGTTGACAACAGAGATTACAAGGACGATGGTACATTATGACGTGAGGGTGATGAGTTTACATCTTTTGGAGTCGATGATGGTCATAGTACGTTGTGATGATGGTATTTTTAAGATAGAGTCTGATGGTGTGGCGTCGGAGGAAGTTACAACAGCTCCAAAGCCATAGAGATGAGGGAGGCATAGACCCACTCCTCAAGGAGCATGAAAAGCGCCATAACATGAGATTAATATACGTTACCTTACTCCGCTCATGGAAGATTAGTTTTATGTGATTAAGACAAGGAGGCATTAGTTTCGGAATGCATGGACTGGTTTCTTTGCTTCTCAGGGTTACCATTATCCGACCCCTTTTCCTCCACCGTAGAGACAGCCAGGTGATGGAGTAGGCCCATCTAGGACACACTTGCATGATGACGAGGTTGACGAGTGATTGTGGTTATCATTTTTATTTTTATTTTGTTTTATTAGACTTAGTATTTTTATTACTTTATTTTGGTATGTTTCCAGTGAAAGGTGATTTTTTCATCTCGCCCAATAGACAAGATTCACATTCATCTTCTGACCTTAAGTTAAAAGATTCCAATGCTCCATCCTTTTGTAGTTAGGCGATTCGTTTCTTGTTTATGTGCCTAAGACGACAATGCCCCAAGCATTCTTTGTTTATACCATTAAACGAATTAATATTTAATACATTGTGGCCAAAGTTATCAACACATATGTTAACTGCATACATGGCATTACAAGAAAAACTTTCAATATAAAAACACCATTATTATAAAAAAAAGATGAACCATTGTCATTATCAAATGAAAAACGATATCATTGTCTAAATAGCGCATGAAATGAAATAATATTTCTAGTCATATCTGAAACATGACAACTATTCACTAAATCCACTATAACATCATTATCAAGCATAAGTCCATAAGTCCTAATCTTGGTAACAGGTGAAGTATGCCTATTCCCTATGACCATGTTCAAGCTTCCATGCTTCACTTCCTCACTTTCTTTTAATCCCTGCAAATCAGAACCAATATGGAAACCACATCTTGTATCAAGGACCCAAGATTGAGAAATTTGTGTGTTATTGATTTGGATAGTGTAAATACCTGAAGGCTTGATCTTTCCTTCTTTAAACTCTTGAAGGTACTTTAGGTAACTCTAGCAGGTACTTTGGGATTTCTCTTTCCTATTAGGTTGGTCGTTTGCCTTCCTTTTCTTTCCTATACTATGATTGATGGCCAGAACAAGAGCACTTTTCACATAAGGGACATGAGTCTTCTTCATTCCCGATTCAACAGTTTGTAACAAGTTGTGGAGTTAAGTCAATGTTTTTCTCTGTGTTGTTCAAATGATAGGTCAAAATGAACTGATCATAACTAGAAGGTAGGGAGTTAAGGACCATCTCAATAACCACCTCCCTATCAAATGTGACATTGAGTTTTTCCAACGTCTCTATATATCTCTACGTCTTTTTCACATGAGCGCAAACTGCTTCTCCTTCCTTTAGCTTGCACTCCATTAAGGACTTGGCGACTTCATACCTTTCTTGTCGTACTCTCTTTTGAAGCTATTATGCAATATCCAAGCTCATTTTGAATGGCCAGTAGTCCACATAGAACTTTTGTAGCTCTGGTACCATGGTTGCAACCATTATGCAACGAACCTTAGTGGCATCGTCAATATGTTGTTTGTGGATAGCTAATTCTTAAGGAGTAGCAATCAATTCATTAATCTCAGGAATGGGGTTCTCGAGAACATACTCTTTGTTCTTATATCGAAGTGTTATCTTCAAGTTTCTTATCCAATCCATATAATTTGGACCAACGAGCTTTTCCTTAGACATACCTGATAAGTAAGTGAAATTCAAGTTCAGAGTAGAGTTTTGAGTAGCGGAAGTTTCACCATTTCATGACATCTGATTGAGAGAGACATTTTTAGTTAGTTGATGTATATCCTTAATATTTTAACCCAAATTAATATTCAAGGTTGGGATACTAATTACAATTCAAAATAAGAATAGGGATGCCATAATCTAATTACGAAGTTATTTAGGTAAGCACAATTCCAATTTTAATCTAATACGAAACTCCTAGATCTTTTGAGATTCATTGAGTCTTATCAATGGCATGTTTAATCTTAGATTATGCTCTTCTATTTATGACTAGGATGCCGAGGATCACAAACAAGATGTGCATAACCATGCAAACATGCATGACATATTTGATATCATTTATGATCTCACATTGATGTGCCGGTAAAACATACACGCTCCATCTAAAATCGATTATGTGCCATCATTTCCACTTTGTTTTCCCACATTAGTGTGTCAATTAACCACACACGCTCTATTAACGACTAGCAAAGAAATGATGTGCATTTTCGTGGATAATCATACATTTCACATTTAATCCTAATGTAACTAGAGTGGGATTTTGAAAAACATTCTAGTACTTTATTATTATAATTTTAATCTTTTTATGTCATATCAAACCCGTTTGGCTAATGACTCTCCACCACATAAAGGAGCGATAGGTGAAAATGACACTCATTCAATGGTCATTTTATAGGTCGTTTCCTTATACCCCTCTTACAGCATGGCTTCGTGAATGAGGCCTACTATTGATTCGTCTGACTTTTCTCATACATGTAATATTAAAGATGTTATATATGTATAGCGTGTATTTTAAACATTTAAAATCTTCAAGGTTTAAAATTTAATTTTAAAATTTAAGTATTAATTAGTTAATCTTTTTAAACCAACAAACGATGTGTCTTTATCATTTAATTAAACTATTAATTAAATTAATTAAATCATTTAAATAATTTATGAACATAATATTTATCTTCTGATTAACATCAATTAAGTTAGATATCAAAATCCATAAGGATAATCATACAATTATCTTATAATTAGATTAGCTTTTCTTAGTTATCTCCTTATCCTTAAAATTAGGTTTATTTAATCATATATGGCAAGTAAAATTAGGATTTTAACAACACCAAAATTGATAATTACTAACTGACAACCTACTAATCAGATAAAGCAAAAAAATGAAAATTGGTTTTCAAACTTGTGTCACGTCGTGGTAGAAGGCATGCCACGTTGTGACTTAAATAGAAAGTCGATTTTTTTGTTCAATTCATCTCATAAACTTTATTGTAAGACAATCAAGCTCTGATACCACTAACAAGCTTTATAGGTTATATCATACATGTACAATGCAAAAAATTACACTTAACAATTAATGGCACATGCAACCTATTAAGGATCTGTGTTTTCACATTAAGGCAACATACTATGAACTACAAACCCTAGAAGAAGCCTCCAATAATCAAAATTCATAAGTTTAAGTTTATGTACCTACGAATTGTTATCACGAAAAATTCAATTGATTCCTTCCTTTGTAGACCTTCATAGAGCTAGCACCAAAAGGATGATGCTTCTAATGGCTCACACCCAAAGCTAGAAACTAAAACACAGGAGAGGAGAGAGGAGATGGAATCAAATTTCAACTATGGTACTCTTAGGGAGAACTTGACCAAAATTGTTAGCCAAATGCCCCTTTATATAGCTTCTAGGAAAACCCAGAAACCATTGATTTGAATATAGAATATTATTATTTCAAATCCTAGTAATTATCTGCTTTCCTTTGATTAAATGAAACATTTTGGATTGCTTTGCAAGGCACTCCAAAACCGTCCAAGGCAAGAGATTTTTAGAACCAAGCAGACCTTTCACTTCTAATTAATTCCTTTCGATACCAAAATTAATTCCAAATTAATTCTGATCAATTTCTAATTAATTTATTAATCATATAATAAACTAATAAATTATTTCCTCCCTTTACAAATGTTATTCTAATTAGTTTCTAGCTATAAAGGAAACCGAAAAAGGACTTTGCCTATAATTACAAGTTTATACCAATTTAGTTATAATATTAGACACCTTAATCCAACATTATGACCAACACACTAAACAATGATCGAAGCTAAAAGAATGCTGAAAATGAAATAATAACATAAACAACTCGAGTAATGTTAAAACTTTAGTTAGACTATCTAAAAATCAGAAAATATATGTTAAAATGATGATATTTATATGTATAGGATTTTATTCATACCTTCAAGATCCTTAAGATTTGAAGTAGGATAAAGAAGTCAATAAGCTAAGGTGAGTACATATGATTTTTTAAGCACACATCCCTAAGAAGATTACACTCTTTTAAGAGTCCATGTGCTATGTGTATTGCTTACATGACTATATGATGAATGTCATGTTATGATTGTATGTCAAGTTACATGCTATGATGACACATTATAAACAACTTTTCGACGACATATTTTTTAGCAATATTACCTTATTCATTTTTTAATAATCTTAAAGGAACAAAAGAAGAACTACAAACCTCTACAAGATGGAAGTGATGTCATAGATCCTTATATGAGTGTGATGAACAAAGCGAATGATGGATACCGTCAACTTTATGGTAGATGCATTACTAATAAATTGAAAAAATAATAATAATAAGTGGGTGGTGGTGATGCAGCATATAAGAATCCGACGAGACTTATGGAATCATTCAAAGCAAATGAAATTGAAAGAAATCAGTTCACTAAAATGCAAAAAAGATATTCAAGAGGACCATAAAAATAGGCCAAATTAGAAGCTATGCGGATAGATATTAACAACCAACGAGAAAACTTTAAAGCCATGATGTGGAAGTTTATGGAAATAAAAACCTCCATAAGGACGTTAGTTTCTAATATGATTTATCGTCTATATTTAGAGCTCATCTATGACATTTTTAATACTTTTTTGTGATTATAATTGACAACGTTGTGTTAACTTTGATTTATGCTTGTTATTTGAAATTTAGACATGTCAAAGGAGACCATAAAATTATATAAGATATTTATGTTATTATTGTTATTATGTGATTTTAGTAGTACTGAATATTCGTAGCAATGTAGTGAAACATATTTAGCGTTTGCATTAGCGTTAGAAACATCACAAAAATAAAGTTGCATTTGACTATAAAAAAGTTGTGTTTTTTTAATTAAAGAAAAAACAAAGGTTACATATACCATAGAGAAAAGTTGCAAATATATACTAGAAACATAATAAAGGTTGAAATTGTTTATAAAAAATTGCATTTTTATAACTAAAACAGTTAAAAGAAAGTAGCATCTAAGTGTAAAAAAAAAGCTGCATATGAGCATCAAAAAGTTGTTTTTGCATAAAAAAAAGGTTGCATCCAAAAAAGATTTGTAACTACTCCAAAAAGGGTTGCATTTTTCAAGAAAAATGTTGCTTTAAGTCAAATGCAAGTTTGTTTAATGCAACATTTGGTAAAAGGTTGCTTTAGACATTATGCAACTTTTTTACGGCCTAATGCAACCCTTTTGTAGGGTTGCATTAGCTTCATTTTGTTGTAGTGCCAAGACCAAGGGTTTTGGGCCGTGGCAACAACACTTATGGATACGTCGCGAAGACGCTTCCATCCTAAACCATCTTTCTTATTTCATTAAAATTAACAACTTGCTGATCTAAAATATACATGAAAAACATGCGTTATGTCGCCTCATGTGTAACTGTTTTCATTTTATGATGCCCTCGACACTCTCTTTGTTACTACTGTAAAACTTCGATCTTCGATCTACTGCTAAATAAACTATTCAACTTTCAGTTGTAAATGCGGTTAAAATTATTACATTCGTTCTGAAAATCTTTCCATTAGGGTTCATTTTGTGCCTACGTTTAAGTTGTGCTCTAAAATAATCTAGAACCCGCTCCTAAAATGCCTCTGACCATTGTTGATTATCATGTTCATTCTCTTTTAATACGTCCATTTACGCCTTCACCAATGCCACCTCTTCTTTTCCGGTCAATTTCTATGAATTTTACCGTTTGGTATAATTATGTGTGGTCTCAACGATGGATTTGGGTTCAACAGTTGCTTCTTTATTTTGGATTTAATGGACGCGAGCGGGTTCATCGTTATGTTTTTTGAATTCTAGGTTTTGCACTTCACAAAATTGTGTAACTTCAGGAGGAGAATATTGGAATTGAGTTTCTGGAATTGCTTGAGAAAACTGAGTATAGTGATTCTAGCCAATATTTTCTAGCGGTAGATAAAATTGGTTGTAGAATTGTTTCATTGAGAGTGGGTTATATTGTTGTTGATAGTGTTAGTATTGTTGGTAGTTTGGGTATTGGATTTCCAAAATGGGAAATGGTAAATATTGAGAAACGGTTTTGTTGGGCGGATTGCGTCTTTGGTTATAACCGTCTTTTTTGGATTTGTCACGAGAATCCATTTAAAATGGATTTGGACAAACTGGAAATGGAATTAGAGAGAATATGAATGAGATTAAATAAATATATAATAAAATATGAGAGATTATGGGTTTAGATTGTTAAATGTTTTTTAGAACTTAAATAAGTAAGTTATGTATGTATGCTTTTAGAAATCAAACAATTTAGTAACAATATGAAGAGAGAAATCAAATATCTTTCTATTTTTTCTCTCCTACCATCTTACTACATACTTAAGATTGAGACATTTGTCATATTTAATAAAATAAATAATTTTTTATTACACTTTTCATCATCTAAACATGGAAAGAGGATGAGTAAGAAGAATAAATAGGAGTATATTTAATTTCTCATATACAAAAACTAGTGAACATATTAGACTAGAGGGTGGAATGCGGTTTGCCACCTCAGTTGTGGCAAAAACTGCCCCTAGTCTGTGGTAAAAATTTGGTTCCTCTTTCTTCACCTAAAATGTGTCGTACTCCTTTTCTCTCTCTCTCTCTCTCTCTTCTCACTTTAATTCTCTCTCTCTCTCACTCAACCAAGGTATCCACATCTATTGTGTGGCAAAGAATCATACTTTATATGGTAAGATTGACATGACATCCATGTGAAACCTACGTGACAAAAAAATAATATGGTAAGGATGACACAACACTCTATTTTTAGAAAAACATGATTAGTTGATTGCTTTGTATATAATTGGTCTCTTTAGTCAATGACAAAGTGGCATAAAAGAATAGTAACGAGCAAGACACATGGACCCTTCGGATATAAACAAATGCAAACCTATTTATATTCCACTATTTATACTCTTTTCTGTTCTGCACTCCAATCTCTCTTACTCCACATTCTATTCGATCATCTAAATTCTAACCCTTCCTTAATCTCCAAATCGCTACCAAATTCTACCCTAAAATCAAAATATGACGCAGATCCTTACCAACTAGGGTTGCCAGTGATCATCCAAATGGTAACTTCATCGACGAGAACTATGTATGTCCAAGTCATCGAGGACCTTATCAGCAACATCAGAGAAGAATTCATCAACAATGGTGGCCCTGGTGAAGGAGTCCTTACCGAACTCCAAGGAGTGAGTGATTTTCGATTTAAGTCTAATATATTTTCTTGTTTTGAGCTAATCGTGGCTGATTTTCTTCAGTTTTCATCCGGTGGACTAAATTTTCCATTGTGAGTTGGATGTTAGCTATGTTTATTGTTTGGATCTAATGTTACGCTATTTTTTTGGGGATTTGTGTTTTGATCATAATATAGGTATAGGAGTTGAAGATGATGCAGCCTGGGGCTATATTGGGTCCAATTGATAGATCTTTTATGAAGCTAACAACCCCTAGGATCCCTAAAAATCATGTTCATGATCTTAATGTACCTTATGAAGGTCTTGAAGAGTATGCAACTCCTACCGCTGATTTACTTTTTCCTTCAGTGAGTTATATATAGTAAATCTGTTATTTACGCGAGAACTACTCATTTTGATATGTATGTGTTTGATTAGGTTAAAGAGATTTGAGTTATTATTCATCCCTTCATCGATTGTTTCTTTAAGTAGGATTGCTTGTGTACTGACTCCAACGCAAACACCTTTGCCTGCTCAAACAACATTACCTGGAACAACCCTAACACATTTACCAAGTTCAATGGACAATTCATACAACCTACCTGCTATGGGCACTCCCATGACCCCAAATGATTATCCTCATGTAAACAATAAAGGAGCTTCAGAGAGCAGAGTTGGGAGGCCAAGCCCTTAGATGGTATGAACATCTTTCTTTCCACATAATTCATAAATACTTTTTCTATGTTCAAGTTTTAGACTTCATTAATACTTTCTTTGATTGATTATGTCACAACCACCCTCTCCTTGGTTGATGTCACACCCCGAAACCGATGGCGGAAACGTTCCGGGGCGGAGGATGTCATGTATAGCATCACAACCAATGAATAACAACAATCATAGCAACACAACCATTACAGTGAATATTTGAATAAAAACTTTTACATCTGTTTGAAACTCAGTTTGAAATACATCCAATAGTTTTGAAAAATAAAAACTTAAAAACTCTAAATGCTTCGGTTCCTCGAAAATCCAACAAGTACCTGTCTACTGATTTCCTGAGAATACAAGCAGTTTGAAAAATATTAGCATAAAGCTGGTGAGTTCATAAGCAGTAATTTGTAATGAAAACTTATTGATGAGCGAGCCGAAATGATTATTTAGTTTCAAGAAAATACGATATTTTCTTTAGTGAAAAACGTAGTGAGATCGATTTTGTATACAACCATGAATGTTCGTTTCTGAAAATCGTAGAGATATGCAAAATACTACTTCATGTGGCTAGCTAAAGCTAATCATGAAGTATACGTATTTAAATGTAAAACCGTAGCATAAATGATTCGGCTTTGAAAAAAAAAACCATGGCTCGGCCAGTATGCATAGTGTGTTTAGTTCTATTTGGTATAATTAAAACTACTGAAGAAAACCAGGTTGGTAAACTATCGGTGATTTATACATAATGTGAGTCGTATAACCATGCTTGATATTACTAGTGACCTTTCCAACGTTCTTTAGGCGTTGATGTTAAATGACATTTGTACATCTCAGGCGTGCCCGCCAAACTATAGCTAACAGTCTAGATGTGGGATTGTCAGTCCCGAATAGATCTATTGACAAACCTCATGCTCTCCCTCCAGGAGACTCTGGTTATATAGTGGTAGGATTTATCCTTGTACACCTAAGGGTACAGTAGTGAAGTAGCGCCTCACAGTATTGTACAATCTAGTTTACATTTAATGCAGTATCGTTCTACCATAGTGTAAATCCGAATGTATACCACGTATAGTGATAAGTTACAGTTATGAAAATCATGATAAAACAGTGATATAAATTGTAAACGGTTTTTGTTCCAGTGCATATGTTTAGTAGAGAAGTTCCTATGCTTGATAAGTTTTTAGAGAAATCCCAAACTATACCGATTATAGTTTGCATGTATAACGTAACGAATAACGTGTCTGGAAAACTATGCAATTTTGTGAAAACGTCCCTTATGCTCAACATAGTGCAAAAGGGAAATAAAGTATGAAATTTGCATAAGTTTTATGTATATTCCTGAAAGCATTTATGTTTAGCTTATAAAAAAAACATTTATGTTTAACTTGTATTCCCCCCCCCCCCCCTGAAAACCTTAAAAATACGGAAAAATGTAGGGGAATGAACTCACAGTTGTTGCGTGGAGTTGTTGACTGAAAAGAAGGTTCCCGAGTTGTTGCACGTGACACTTAACGAAATCCTATTATCAAATAAATACATATATGTATCTAAATTAGCGATTTCGATAAATAAAGTGTCATAAGAACACTTGAATTCGGTTGAGGAATGTTATCGAGACTTGCTTGAATCGAAGAAATGGGTTTTCAGCCAAAAGTACCACCAAAAAGGTGTTTACGGTCTCTGAAGGTTGGCGAGTTTACGGTTTCTGAAGATTGGCGAGTTTACAGTTTCTGAAGATTGGCGAGTTTACTGAAGATTGGCGAGTTTACAGTTTCTGAAGATTGGCGAGTTTACCGTTTCTGAAGATTACCGAGTTTACGACCGTAAACTCAAGAACTGAGTTTACGGTCTTTGAAGGTTGCACCGTAAACTTGGAAAAATGATGTTTGGATGCTGATTCGGACGAGCTGAGTGTTCCCATGCGTTCCAAAGGGCTCCAAACGTGGTTTCCTCAATGTTTTCCGGAGTTTAAATGCGATTTTGTGAGTTTATGATTGATGAATCTTAGAGAGAGGAGGAGACAATGTGGCTAGAAACGTCCCAATGAAGTCGGAGGCATCGTATTTATAGGGGTGAGGTGAGGGGTCCACTCGTCCTTTACCGTAAACAAAGTTTACGGTCGTAAACCCACTTCGACCAGAAATGTTTGATTTTTTTCCAGTTTTTCGGGTTTCCGCACGATTTTTGGTTCCGACTCGTAAATAATTTAATTAAACATAACTAGATTATTTTTATTAAACCAAAATTTTGACGGAAAAGTTAACGGATCTGAAATTTCATTAACGGAAAATGCGTAACGGAACGGAAAAAGTTTCGGGTTGTCACATCATCCCCCTGTTAGAGGGAATTTCATCCCGAAATTCGAACCTAAAATACAAATCATGGGTTAGGAAAGAGACGTGGATACTTCTGTTTCATCTGGTCTTCACGCTCCCAAGTGAATTCGGGTCCCCGCTTGGCATTCTAGCGAACCTTCACTATCGGAATGCGACTTTGTTTCGTTCGTTTGACTTCCCGATCCATGATTTCGACAGGTTCTTCCACGAAGTTGAGGTTCTCGTTGATTTCAGTCTCGTCGAGAGAAATCACAAGTGTCTCATCGGATATACACTTCTTTAGGTTTGATACGTGGAAAACAGGATGAATGTTGCTGAGTTCTCGGGGTAGCAGGAGTTTGTATGCTACATGACCGATCCTAGCAAGGATATCGAATGGTCCAATGTACCTTGGGTTTAGCTTTCCATGCTTTCCGAAGCGTATCATGCCTTTCCAGGGTGAGACCTTCAGAAGGACACGGTCACTAACCTGGAACTCCAAGGGTTTACGTCTCTTATTAGCATAGCTCTTTTGTCTATCTCAAGAGGCTTTCAATCATTCCCGGATTTGTACAATCCTTTCAGTTGTCTCTCGGATGATTTCAGGACCGGTGAGAGTACTGTCGGGGATTTGACCCCTGGCTAGCTGCATGTCGCCCACCTCAGCCCAGCACAGAGGGGATCTGCACTTACGGCCATAGAGGGCTTCAAACGGCGCAGTATTGATGCTGGTATGGTAGCTCTTGTTGTAGGAAAATTCAACCAAAGGAAGATGAGTGTACCATGACGCGCCGAAGTCAATGACGCTGGATCTCAACATATCTTCCAAGGTCTGAATTGTTCTCTCACACTGTCCATCAGTTTGCGGATGATAAGCCGTGCTCATATCCAATTTAGTTCCAAGAGCCTTCTACAAAGACTGCCAGAACCTCGATGTAAACCTACTGTCTCGATTGGAGATAATGGATGCAAGTACACCATGAAGGCGAACTATTTCTTGAAGGTAGATACGTGTGAGTCTCTCCATCTTGAAGCTTTCTTTGATTGGCAGGAAGTGGGCGGACTTCGTCAACCGATCGAAAATTACCTAGATGGCATCGTGCCCACTCGGAGACCTGGGTAACTTGGTGATAAAATCCATGGTTATCCTTTCCCACTTCCACTCAGGTATTTCTGGCTGTTGAAGTAAACCTGAGGGTTTTGATATTCAACCTTCACCCTGGCGCAAATCAGGCACTTGCCCATGAAGGTAGCAATCTCTGCTTTCATGTTTGGCCACCAATAGAGTTGTTTGAGATCCAGGTACATCTTATCCGAACCTAGGTGAACGAAGTATTTAGTCTTGTGCGCCTCATTCATGACAACCTCTCTGTAACCGCCGAACTTTGGGGTCCAGATTCGGTTCATGAAATAGTACACTCCGTCTTCTTTGATCTCTAAGTTCTTGTCCATTCCCCACAAGGCTTCCCCTGTCACGTTCTCGGGTTTTAAGGCTTCCAGCTGAGCCTCTCTAATCTGCGCGGACAGGTGGGAATGGATGGTCATTGTTAGTGCCTTCACCTTACGCCCTGAATACTCCTTTCGACTAAGGGCGTCTGCTACCACATTGGCCTTGCCAGGATGGTAGCGAATTTCACACTCGTAGTCATTGAGTAGCTCGACCCATCGTTGCTGTCTCTTGTTTAACTCCTTCTAATTAAAGATGTGTTGTAAGCTCTTATGGTCGGTGAAGATAGTGCACTTGGTTCCATAGAGATAGTGTCTCCAGATCTTTAACGCAAAGACCACTGCTCCCAACTCTAAAGCATGAGTTGTGTAATTGACCTCATGTGTTTTCAACTGCCTCGAGGCATAGGGGATAACCTTTCCTCGTTGCATGAGCACACAACCTAGGCCCTGATTGGATGCATCGCAATAGACCACAAAGTCTTCCGTCCCTTCGGGCAGGGACAAGATAGGTGCGCTGCATAGGGTCTGCTTCAATGTTTGAAACGCAGTGTCTTGTTTGACTCCCCAACTGAAGGTTACACCCTTTTGTGTCAGGGTAGTTAAAGGCTTAGCGATTCTGGAGAAGTTTTGGATGAATCTGTGATAGTAGCCCGCGAGACCCAAGAATTGCTAGATTTCTGTGGGTTTCTTTGATGCAGACCAATTCTGTTGATCTTGGATGGGTCAATGTGTATCCTTTCCTTGCTAATCACGTGTCCAAAGAAATTCACCTTCCTAATCCAGAATTCGCACTTCGAGAATTTCGCGTACAACTTTTCTGCCCTTAACGTTTCCAACACCTGCCTTAAGTGTTGTTTATGGTCGTCCTCACTCTGCGAATAGACAAGTATGCCGTCAATAAACACAATCACAAACTTGTCTATGAAAGGGCGGCACACCCGATTCATTAGGTCCATGAATGCTGCCGGTGCGTTAGTCAGACCAAAGGGCATTACTACAAACTCGTAGTGTCCATAGTAAGTTCGGAATGCTGTCTTGGGCACATCATTCTTGTGAACTCGCAACTGATGGTACCCTGATCTTAAATCGATCTTTGAGAAATAACTGGCTCCCTGAAGTTGGTTGAAGAGATCATCGATTCTGGGTAAAGGATATCGGTTCTTGATGGTCAGCTTATTCAGCTCTCGGTAGTCAATGCAGATCCGAAAGGATCCATCCTTCTTTTTCACAAATAAGATTGGAGCTCCCCAGGGTGAGGAACTTGGCCTTATGAATCCTTTGTTGATCAGATCATTGAGCTGACTAGATAATTCTAGCATTTATGTTGGCGCTAAACGGTAGGGAGATTTAGCTACAGGAGTAGCTCCGGGGATCAAGTCGATACGAAAATCAACTTGACGTTCGGGAGGGATTCTTGGGAGATCTTCAGGGAAGACATCAGGAAAGTTATAGACTTCGGGGATGCTCTTGAGGTCTCTAACTTTTCACGTTTCGTTGACAACATGAGCTAGGAATGCATGACATTCCTTCCGCAGATACTTCTGAGCTTTGATGCACGAAATGGTACGGAGGTTTGAACTGAGCTTATCACCATAAATCATAAGAGAAGGAAGATTGATACGGACAACCTTCTCGAAGCAAAGAATATCAGCATGATTCGAGCTTAACCAGTCCATGCCGATAATGACGTCGAAGCTCTTGATGGACACATGCATAAGATCGATAGGAAAAGAATAATTGTCTAGAGTAAGAGTGCAGCCTATGAATATGTCATTAGTGCTCTCTTTCTTTCCGTTAGCCATCTCGATGGTAAATGTTTTGGTTAGAGGTTGGGATTTACATTTGATTAGGTGTTTAAATGAATGACTAACAAAACTCCTCTCCGCACCAGAATCGAAGAGAATGCATGCATAAGAGTTGTCAAGGAGGAACGTACCCGTAACAACGGTAGGATCAACAACTGCTTCATTCTGGCCCATAGCCAAAACTCTCCCTGTATTGCCACCAGTTGTTGCCTTGGGGCAGTTTCTCCTGTAGTGCTTAGCCTCTCCACATCCATAACAAGTTTGACTAGCGCCCACTCCCTGGGCCTGGTTGGTTGGTTGAGCCGGTGTCTTGCAGTATCGAGTTGTGTGTCCCTTCTTCCCACAGTTGTTGCAGATCAACTCACGACAGGGCCCGTGATGATCGAATTTACACTTGGTGCACAGAGGCAGTTTTCCAACATAACCACCTGTAGGGGATTGGGTGGTTGGAACAGCAGTGGGAGCAGCAGCTGGAGCAGTAGCAACATGAACTGCTACTATTTGTTGTTTCTTGGAGGGCTCCTGCGAAGACTGACCCTTTCGCTTATTGCCAAACTTCTTCTTCTTCTTCCCACCACTATCCTTTTGGGGTCCAGGGACAGTTGTCACTTCATCCAAATCGATTCCATGATCGATCAGAGTTTGTTCCAGATCCATGGCGCTTTCAAACGTAGTTGGCCTAGCAGCCAAGACATTTCCTTTGGTGGGTTGTGTCAGTCCCCAGATGTACCTCTCGATTTTCTTGCTTTCTGGGATGACCATTCCCGGACAGAGAAGCGCCAGATCACAGAATCTAGCAGTGTAAGCAGCGATGTCGGAACCCTTCATCTTCAAGTTCCAGAGTTCGTGCTCCAACTTTTGCACTTCGCCCCTCGGGCAGTACTCCGCTAGCATGAGCTCCTTAAGCCTTTCCCAACCCATGGCATTAGCCACTAGAAGGGTTAGGGTTTTGACTCGACCATTCCACCAGGTCAAGGCTTTGTCAGTGAAGGTGCAGGCGGCAAACTTCACCTTGTTGGCTTCTTATCAGACGCAAATTTCGAAGATGGATTCGATCTTCTCGAACCATCGAGTCAGGGCAATGACACCTTCATTTCCGTCGAAGGGCTTGGGTTTCGCAGTCACGGAGTTCTTGTAGGAACACTCTTTCTGATGTCCCTGACTTCCATCTTGTCTCTATGGGTCGGTTCCACCTCCAGCTCCTCCAACGTTTACTTGTGCCATTGCTGCAGTCACGACGGCGGTAACTGTTGACTGGAACATGACAAGGTCGAACTGAGGAGGTGATGGTGGTGGTGGCGGAGTGACGTTGTTCCTTCTGATGGGTCTTGGTCGGGGAGGCATCTTGTTCTAAAAACAATCAGGAAGAAGAGGATGGTAAGTCCTCGAGATATATATAAAAGAACAAAATATATCTCATCCTGATAATGAAAGTATTCTACCGAGCGATAATCATAGAAAGGTTACTAACACAAGTAAGTTATCGCTTAAGGAAGGAGAGGTAGCAATACTTAGAGTGAATATGCATACTAAGTTTGGCTCTAGCGAAAATACCCCTGTAGTATTCCATGTGAGATGATTTTGGTAAGTTTTAGACCCGCTGTAGCACCACAGTCACTCCCAAACACATGTTGGTCATGTCTCGACTAAATATAGTTGATTAGGCTATATTCACCCTAGACATGATTACATAACTGCCCAGGTTTAACCACAGCGTTCCAGCATCCAAATACTTTTGTTCTGCTCTACTAGTGACACGAATCCTGTTATGTATGCATGCTCGTATACTTCTATAAAAA
Source organism: Lactuca serriola (assembly GCF_051521515.1). Lineage (NCBI taxonomy): Eukaryota > Viridiplantae > Streptophyta > Magnoliopsida > Asterales > Asteraceae > Lactuca > Lactuca serriola. The sequence continues at coordinate 110,873,295 of NC_136415.1, forward strand.
TATTTATATTTTAAAAGTATAATTTTAGCGTAGAGCACTTAGGCCCCTTAGTGTTTATAGTTGTATACCATGTAAGGTTCGGTATACTAGTTCGCTATAAACATGGGCTCTGATACCAATCTGTTACACCCCAAAACCGATGGCGGAAACGTTCCGGGGCGGAGGACGTCATGTATAGCATCACAACCAATGAATAACATCAATCATAGCGACACAACCATTACAATGAATATTTGAATAAAAACGGTTACATATGTTTGAAACTCAGTTTGAAATACATCCAATAGTTTTGCAAAATAAAAACTTAAAAACTCTAAATGCTTCGGTTCCTCAAAAATCCAGCAAGTACCTATCTACTAATTTCCTGAGAATACAAGCAGTTTGAAAAATATCAGCATAAAGCTGGTGAGTTCATAAGCAGTAATTTGTAATGAAAACTTATTGATGAGCGAGCCGAAATGAGTATGTAGTTTCAAGAAAATCCGATATTTTCTTTAGTGAAAAACGTAGTGAGATCGATTTCGTATACAACCATGAATGTTCGTTTCTGAAAATCGTATTGATATGCAAAATACTACTTCATGTGGCTAGCTAAAGCTAATCATGAAGTATACGTATTTAAATGTAAAACCGTAGCATAAATGATTCGGTTTTGAAAAAAAAAACCCTGGCTCGGCCAGTATGCATAGTGTGTTTAGTTCTATTTGGTATAAATAAAACTACTTAAGAAAACCGGGTTGGTAAACTATCGGTGATTTATACATAATATGAGTCGTATAACCATGCTTGATATGACTAGTGACCTTTCCAACGTTCTTCAAGCATTGATGTTAAATGACATTTGTACATCTCAGGCGTGCCCGCCAAACTATAGCTAACAGTCCAGATGTGGGATTGTCAGTCCCGAATAGATCTATTCACAAACCTCACGCTCTCCCTCCAGGAGACTCTGGTTATACAGTGGTAGGATTTATCCCTGTACACCTAAGGGTACAGTAATGAAGTAGTGCCTCACAGTATCGTACAATCTAGTTTACATTTAATGCAGTAGCGTTCTACCATAGTGTAAATCCGAAGGTATACCACGTATAGTGATAAGTTACAGTTATGAAAATCATGATAAAACAGTGATATAAATTGTAAACGGTTTTTGTTCCAGTGCATATGTTTAGTAGAGAAGTTCCTATGCTTGATAAGTTTTTAGAGAAATCCGAAACTATACCGATTATAGTTTGCATGTATAACGTAACGAATAACGTGTCCGGAAAACTATGCAATTTTGTGAAAACGTCCCTTATGCTCAACATAGTGCAAAAGGGAAATAAAGTATGAAATTTTCATAAGTTCTATGTATATTCCTGAAAACATTTATGTTTAGCTTATAAGAAAAACATTTATGTTTAGCTTGTATTCCCCGCCCCCCCTGAAAACCTTAAAAATACGGAAAAATGTAGGGGTATGAACTCACAGTTGTTGCGTGGAGTTGTTGACTGAAAAGAAGGTTCTCGAGTTGTTGCACGTGACACTTAACGAAATCCTATTATCAAATAAATACGTATATGTATCTAAATTAGCGATTTCGATAAATAAAGCGTCATAAGAACATGTGACATCCCCAAAATCACGGCCAGAAAGACCGGTTTAATTTATGCTTTTACAATAATTTCATAGTAATCCTTTGATTAAAAGAGTTGCGGAATTCGTTCCCAAAACAAAATATGATAAAATAAGATTTACCAAAGCATTTCTTAAAGAAATGTATTTTTCATTATATTACAATACTCGGTATGTCATGTTCCAATAAACAAACCGAAAGCATAAACATTTCAATACAGACCTTACAACAGTTATTTACAACAACAGGTCTATAATCCAAAAACAACTTGACAAGTCATCCAACTTATGCTCTGGCGCCACTACCTGTATTACAAAGAAACTGAGTGGGTCAGGCTTGGGAGCCTGGTAAGCATATAGGGTTTTCAACCCACAATAAATAATTATATTTAATTCCACCAACCAATAATAACCCAATTACCCATTCCCGTTATTCTCACTTTACATCCCTAAGACAACTAACATAAGGGACATAGTCTAAGAATATTTCATCGGGGCGATAACACATGCTTCGGAGGTTCCTCAGCAATATAAGTCAAATAAGGAAACCATGAGGGGGATGGAGTACAGGGAATGAACACCCAAGTTCATTAACACCTACAGGTGGTGAGCCTGCTAGCGTTCCATAGGACTGTCTAGAAAAGTCTGTGGTCGTCATTTAAACTCCGCTAGATGACTAAGTCAAAAACATCGAGGCCTCTCATCTTTTTATCACAAGACAACTATCTACTCGTGTTCTACCAACCATTTTAGTAGATAAAATATACATTTTTATACATAGTTTAAAACCTGTATAGTATGTTCATTCAAAACACATTCCAGATAAAAGATGAGACACATACACATAACACGTATTTCATAGAGAATAAATCATATCCATGAGATAGAAGAAAGTGAATATACATTCACACATATAACAAAAAAAATACACATAACACGTATTTCGTATAAAATACTTCATAATTATGCGTTAGAGGAAAGTAACTACACACTCACTTGATCAGAAGATGATCAGACAGCACTACGGCTTGTAGAAGTAGTATTCTTCGGTAGATCTGGAAGATCTTCACAAAAACCGGACTCCTCATGGGTAGAGCTTCGGCTCGGGAATTGCACTTCTCAGGATCTTCGGGGCTTTGGGACTTGCTTCGGGATATTTCTTGCACGTAAATCGAGGTAAAATGGGAGAGAGAGGAGAGAAAATAGCAACCCTCAATGGCTGGCCCTTCAAATCTATTTATAGGGCAAATTTGGCCCTTGCCACGTCGTGGCACCCTTTTTCCACGTCGTGGGTTTGGTTTTCACTGCATACGTCATCACAAGTTGCGTCTGGGGGATTCCCGGAGGTGTCAGAAGACTTGCCACATCGTGGCACTGCTTGCCACGTCGTGGTCTCTGACACAACTTTGGGGTTCGCGCCCCGAACTTCAGAAATTCATAACTTTCGCATACGAACTCCATTTTCGACGTTCTTTATATCGACGCGAAGGTGAGATAATGATCTACAACTCTAGTTTAGACTCCATTGGCTAATTTTGAATGGATTTTTAATATATTATAAGTATATTACTTATATAGTATTTTTAGTAGGCCGGGACAGGAAAACTCTGTTCGAAATTCATAACTCTTTCATTTGAACTCCATTTTCGTCTGTCTTTTTATTGTTGGACTACTATCAATGAGATCTTCAATTCTCATTTAGAAATTTTTGGCTAAATATCACTCGATTCCTATTTCGAGTATTCGGGTTGCATACCGCTAAGTCGAAACTTCGAAAAATCATAACTTCCTCATACGAAGTCAGATTTGGGCGTTCTTTTCATGCACGCTCTCGATTTAACTAACCCTACGAATTTCGTTTAGATCACTAAGGCTAGATATCGCTCTATCTTAAATTCATATTTTACGTCATTCGGCGTCGCGTCGGTTCTGTCGCGAGACTTCGACAGGTCATAACTTCTTCGTTATAACTCGTACTTCGGCATTCCTTATATCTCCGGAATCCTTGTTTCGACCACTAAAACTTTATGTAAAGATATCGGGCTTATCTCACACTTTAATTTTGACGCTTATTTTTATCCTTTATTAATTATATCTTTATAATTAAGTAATAAGCACACAAATACACATAATTCACACAATACTCAAATATTTCATCATTAATACTTCAAAAAGAGTTACAAGGGTTAACCTAGACTATTTCATCAACGAAAATGCCTAGCCGGGAAACGCGGGCGTTACAATTCTCTCCCCTTTAGGATGATTCCGTCCCCAGAATCACACATCAACAAACAAATGCGGATAGCGACTCAACATGTCACTCTCCGTTTCCCAGGTGAGATTTTGCCCATTCGAATGTTTCCAACGGACAAGCACTAACTCGACCATCTTGCGTCGAAGCTTCTTAGTCTTTCGGTTAATAATTGCCTCAGGTTCTTCAATTAACCTTTTGTTTTCATCAATTCTCAATTCAGAAATTGGAATTATATCGGGAACTTCTCCCGTGAACTTCCTCAAATAACACACATGGAAAGTGTTATGAATTGCATTCAGTTCGTCGGGTAATTCGAGCTTGTAAGCTTGGTTCTCAACCCTCTGAAGAACTTTAAACGGTCCAATAAACCTTGGACTTAACTGATGGGTTTGAGCCATAAGAACATTCCTATGTGCACATACAAACCCTAATGCTTGGATCTAGGTTTCTCTAATTGAACATGCATTGTATCCAAGACTTTGATCAATAGATCTAGTATAATAACATAAGAAAACAGATCTAAAAGATTACCTTAAGTATCTTGCTTGAATCTTCTTGTCCTTGGAGCTTAGAGTCACAATTGTCACTCCTCTAATGGCTTACAAACACCAACTTAGCAAGAGGATGATTAGAGAGAGAGAGGGGAGGGCAAGAAATCGGACAGGGTTTCTTCAAAAGCAAGAGTGCCGATTTCCTTGACTCCATGGGTCTATTTATACTAGTGAGGCTCCTAGGGTTTCTCCCTTAAACCCTAATTGGATAACTTAATCCCTAAGCAATCCAATCTCCCTAATGATAAGCCTTGGACGATTTCTAGGTCCTTCTAAACCCTAAAACCATCCACCCCTTATCCATAAGGGATTATAGCCCAAAGTACAACTATCATACAATTGACAGTTTATGCCCTTTTATTTAATTAATCTCTTGAAGTCATCAAATTAATTCCTAATTAATTTATGACTTATATTAAACAAATAACAATATTATTATTCCTTATATTATTCTCATAATATATTAATAATAATTCTTCTCTCATTATAAATCATCCTGTCAAGTTGCTATGGTGAAGACAACCCAAAAGGACCATGCATAATCGGGTCAAATACTTGCCTAATATAGTTGCAGCCTTAGACACTATTCCAACAGTCTCCCACTTGGATAAGTCTAGTAACTATATTCACAGGCATAATCCGATTAGCAATCGTAGCTCTAAAAGACACTGTCAAACTCTGATCTTATCAATCTTGTCCTTTTGATAAGGGATCGTACAGTCCTCTGTTTAAATATCATGCGGACAATTCTATGGAACCAATTGTACAGCAGTTGGTTTCTCGATCTCAGATTTATTCGACATAGAACTTAATCGAACACATCAATTTAGTTCTGAACGGGCCCGACACATAAGTCAAATCAAATCATCGAGCGGCCGAGATATCGCTTTTACCCTCTTAGGATAAAAGTAACAGATAAACTTCGACTTATATGCATTTACTTATTCATTAATCAAATATACACAACAATGCGTTTTATAACATCAAGTTACTGATGCGGTTTCGCATTATCAATGTACAACCAATTAACAAATAACAAACCATATATCTAGGTTTTAAGACCATATGATATTATCGTCTTGCGATCACCCTTTTTATCACATTCCATAAGGTGATTCCAGCAAGCGCGGGTTTGTTCCAATGCTCAAAACTAGTTCATAAGCACTCATGAACGTTGCAGCAAACTTTTGCTATGTCTAATACCATTTAGACAATCTACACACCAATTCATGACAATCTTCATTCATACCTACTTCCAACATACGAACGATTGTGGATTGTTTGAATAATTCGATTATTCTTAATAAACTCACTTATTCTGGAAGTCAAAACATGCAAAGTGAAACAATAGCTAAACAATTAACATAAGACAGTAACATTACTCATAAATAATACTCCTTTATTTAATCATCAAATGTTAATTACATTTATCTATTACACGTTTCTAATCCTATCTAATCTAAACTAATATCATCCTTCAGCCCAATACTCCTAGCATGCTGCAAGTGCTTAACCCTGCTCAGTCCCTTCGTAAGCGGATCTGCTGGGTTATCTTCTGATGATATCCTATTAACCACGAGTTGTCCTTCTTCTACTCGATGTCTAATAAAGTGATATTTTATATCGATATGACGAGATCTACCATGATCCCTCGGTTCCTTGGTCGAGGCAACCGCTCCTTCATTATCACATAAAATTTCCATAGGCTCCTTTATGGCAGGTACAACTCCAAGATCACCGATGAAGTTCTTCAACCATATTGCCTCCTTTGACGCTTTGCTTGCTGCAATGTACTCTGATTCGCACATTGAATCAGCTATGGTTTCCTGCTTGGAACTTTTCCAAGTTACTGATCCTCCATTCAGGGTAAAGACCCAGCCCGACTACGAACGGTAGTTGTCCCTGTCGGCTAGAAAGCTGGCGTCACTATACCCTCGCACCTTTAAGTCATCACTCCCTCCGAGGACTAAAAACCATTCCTTGGTCCTCCGAAGGTACTTAAGGATACTCTTGACCGCAATCCAATGGGCTCTACCAAGGTTCCCTTGATATCTACTAACCATGCTTAAAGCAAAGGCTACATCAGGGCGAGTACATGTCATAGCATACATGATTGAGCCAACTGCGGAAGCGTATGGTACTCGGCTCATTTCTGCTATTTCAGCTTCGGTACTCGGACTTTGAGTCTTACTCAACTTGGCATTACTTTGTATCGGTAATTCTCCCTTCTTCGAATTTTCCATACTAAAACGTTTTAGTACTTTATCTAAGTAAGTGTTCTGACTAAGTCCTATTAGTCTCTTACTTCGTTCTCTCACTATCCTTATTCCCAAAATATAGGAAGCCTCTCCGAGGTCCTTCATAGCGAAGCACTTCCCGAGCCCGGACTTAACCTCCTGCAGTGTCGGGACGTCGTTTCCTATGAGTAGTATGTCATCGACATACAAAATGAGGAAGCTTACTATACTCCTACTGGCTTTGACATATACACATGATTCATCTTCGCTTCGTACAAATCCAAACTCTTTGACTTTCTCATCGAAGCAAAGATTCCATCTGCGAGACGCTTGCTTAAGTCCATAAATGGACTTTTCAAGCTTACACACTCTATTTGGATGCTTCGGATCAACAAAACCATCTGGCTGAGCCATGTAAACATCCTCAGCCGACTTCCCATTAAGGAAAGCAGTCTTGACATCCATTTGCCAAATCTCATAATCATGAAATGCGGCAATTGCTAGCATCACTCTAATAGACTTTATTTTTGCAACTTGTGAGAAGGTCTCATCATATTCAACTCCGGGAGTTTGAGTAAAGCCCTTCGCAACCAATCGCGCCTTATATGTGTGTACGTTTCCATCCACGTCAGTCTTCTTCTTAAAGATCCATTTGCACCCAACGGTCTTACGTCCGGGCACATTTTAACCAAATTCCAAACTTGGTTGTCATACATTGATTGGATCTCGCTGTCCATTGCCTCCTTCCATTTTGCAGACTCCGGGCCTGCCATGGCTTCCTTATAGCTATTAGGTTCATCTAGATTTATTAGTGTACCATCACTAGTATACGTGTCCCCTTCGTTAGTAATATGAAAACCATAAAAATGGGGTTGAACTCTAACTCTTTCGGAACGTCTAAGAGGTAAGGCCTCGTTAATCGGTTCAACCGGAGTTTCCTCCTCGGGTTGAGCGCCAGCGGTAGAGGTTCCTTCATCAATCGATTCTTGAATTTCTTCAAGCTCGATTTGCCTCCCACTGTCTCCTTGGCTTATGAGTTCTCGTTCTCGGAAAACTCCTCTTCTTGCAACGAAGACATCATTGTCCTTAGGTCTATAGAAGAGATATCCAAAGGATTTCTGCGGGTAGCCGATGAAAATACATCGCTCACTACGAGGTTAGAGCTTTTCGTGAGTATCTCGTCTTACGAAAGCATCGCAACCCCAAACCTTGATATGTGCTAACGAGGGAGCTTTCCCTGTCCACATCTCGTGAGGTGTTTTGGCAACCTTCTTAGTAGGGACTCGGTTAAGGATATGGGCGGCAGTCACTAAGGCATACCCCCAGAACGAGATAGGTAGTGAAGCACGACTCATCATAGAGCGGACCATGTCTAACAAGGTTCGATTACGCCTTTCTGCTACACCATTCAACTGCGGTGTCCTAGGTGGCATCAATTGTGAAACTATTCCACACTCTTTGAGATAGTCGTGGAATTCAAGACTTAGGTACTCTCCTCCTCGATCGGATCGAAGCATCTTGATTTTCCTGCCCAATTGATTCTCCACTTCATTCTTGAACTCTTTGAACTTTTCAAACGTTTCTGACTTTTGCTTGATTAAGTAGATATACCCATATCTACTATAGTCATCGGTAAAAGTCACATAGAAGCGGTTCCCATCCTTTGTGTTTGATCTAAAGGGTCTACATACATCGGTATGTATGAGGTCCAATAAACCCTCACCCCTTTCACATGTGCTAGTGAAGGGTGACTTGGTCATCTTTCCAAGTAAACAAGATTCGCATGTGTCATCTTCCTTAAGGTCGAATGACTCCAACACTCCATCCTTTTAGAGTTTGGCTATGCGCTTCTTATTGACATGTCCAAGACGACAATGCCACAAGGATGCTTTATCCATGCTATTGGAAGAATCCATGCACAAAACATCATTTCCTAGGTTATCTACAATCATAACAGTTTCATAAATTCCATTACATGACATTGCTTCAAAATATAAGACACCATTTAGATACGCATAAATTGAACCATTCTCATTATTAAAAGAAAATCTAAATCCTTTTCTAAACAAACCATGAAACGAAATGATGTTTCTTGCCATTTCTGGTGAGTAGCAACAATTATTCAAATCTAAACATAACCCATTACTAAGCACTAGAGAATAGACTCCAATCTTGGTCACAGACGACGATCTTCTGTTCCCCATGATTAGATTTATTCTTCCACGCTCCACATCCCTATTTCTTCTTAGTCCCTGCAATTCAGAACAAATGTGGTAACCACACCTGGTATCTAGGACCCAAGAAATAGCATGAGATGAATCATTAGACTTAATTGTGTATATACCTGTGAAAGACAGCTTGATCTTTCCTTCCCTGATGGCTTGCAGGAATTCTGGGCAACTTCTCTTCCAATGCCCTATTTTGTGGCAATGGTGGCACTCTGCCTCCTTTGGGTTAGGGTTAGGCTTAGCAGGATCAACTTTGGTCCCACTAGAAGAGGAACCATCTCGGGACTTTCCCTTGCGGTAGCTCTTAGATGGAGCCTTCCTCTTCTTACCCCTTCCTTGCCCAATTGCCAAAAAAGGAGCAGCTAGTGGATTGGGAGTTGGTGCAACAGACTTGTCCTTGAGGTTGCTCTCAGCAACCCTTAGGAGACCTTGGAGCTTACTTAGGGTGACCTCTTCCTTATTCATGTGGTAGGTCATCCTAAATTGATTGTAACACGGAGGCAAGGAATGAAGCACCATGTCGATAGCCAAATCTTCCCCAAAGTCGACATTCAACTTGCGAAGACGGTCGACATACCTTTGCATCTTTTGCAGGTGCACGGTTAGAGATTCTCCATGTCCCATTTTAGCGGAGATCATGTTAGTGAAGATCTCGTAACATTCCTGCCTCGCGTTTTGATGGTATCTCTCCAATAAGTCTTGATGCATTTCGTACGGATACATGTCCTTATAGGACTTTTGGAATTCGGCGTTCATTGTGGCTATCATGATGCAATGAACCTTCATCGCATCACGTTCATGAGTCTCAAAAGCAGTCATTTCAGCTGGAGTAGCGATTTCTGGATTGATCTTCTCGAGCTTCTCGTCAAGGACATACTCCTTGTCCTCCTAGCGAGCAATCGTGCGAATGTATCTTATCCATTCGCTAAAGTTCGTTCCATCGAAAGTCACCTTTTGGCAAATGCTCATCAATGTGAATGAACTAGCAGCAGCGTTGTTTGCGTTCGACATCTACAAATAGAAAGGACAAAGATAAATTAGAATTTGAATCCCTAATTATCACCCAATAAGAAAAAATTAGGGCTAGGATCCAACAACAATATTTACATATTAGAAAAGGGATGTCGTAATCCAACATGCAAACAATTTGAAGGTAAGTGAATGACGATTCACTAATTCTCCACCATGAAAACATAACCTTAAGTTCTAAATGTATTGAGAATTCCTAGGTTTCGATGAGATTCATTGAACTTTTCAATGGCATGTTTAAATCTCGATATGCCCCTCTCGTTTGTGACTGGGATACCGAGGATCACAAAGTGGGTGTGAATTACCATGTAAATCTACACGGTGCCTTCATTGTAACAATCACCTATTCGATGTGCCGGTAAACCACACACGCTCCACCGAATTATGATAAACAATGAATCACCATTTGTCACCTATGCTTAGAACCAATTAGTGTGCCGGTAAACCACACACGCTCCACTAACTTCTTAGCAAGGGTGCAAAGTGTAATTTCATGGGATTGCATCAATTCACTTTTCCTAAAGTAACTAGGATTGGGAATTTTGAAAAAAAAACATGTAGTTACTTTGTATTTCAATATTATACTTTTAATGAGGAGATGAGGTTGCCCTATCCTACCCGTTCGGCTAACGACCCTCCACCGATCAAGCAAGCGGTGGGTGTGAGTGTACACCCATTAAGCGCCATTTTATAGGCCGCAACCTTATACCCACCTTATAGACCGGCTTCATGAATGAGGCCTACTAACGGTAAGACTAGCATTTTAATTATACATATATACATATTAATCTTGTAATATTATATTAGTATAGGGTTGAATTTTAAACTTGTAAAATTCTAGAGTTTGAAATTTAAATTGTCTAAATTAAACTTTTAATCACAAAACATAAATTTCAAAACTTGAGGACAAGTTTTAAACTTTTCAAAACATAAGGGATCAAATAACAAATAATTCAAATTAACCATTTAATCTCATAATTATCTTTATTTGATTTATTTAAATGTTTCTTGCAAAACAATTTACCAATTTAATTAAAATAATCAATCAATTATCACATAAGGAAATTATTATTCAATTAATTGATAAATATCTTTAATTAGGTCAAGAATATACTCAAATATATGTTAAAATCGGATTTATATTGATCCATTAAGATAAAGGCAAGTTTCCATAAGATAAACAACAAGAAATCCCGAAACTAGCTCTTTCTAACGCTCGAACTCGCCGAGTACCACAATGGACTCGCCGAGTTAAGGCCTACTCGCCGAGTCCACTATGGAACTCGCCGAGTTCATCAGGCAGAAGGACAAAATTCGAATTTTGCAATCAACAATCAAGCAACCAATGCATCAATTCAATAGAGACCAATCAGGGCTCTGATACCACTGATGGGTTTGAGCCATAAGAACATTCCTATGTGCACATACAAATCCTAATTCTTGGATCTAGGTTTCTCTAATTGAACATGCATTGTATCCAAGACTTTGATCAATAGATCTAGTATAATAACATAAGAAAACAGATCTAAAAGATTACCTTAAGTATCTTGCTTGAATCTTCTTGTCCTTGGAGCTTAGAGTCACAATTGTCACTCCTCTAATGGCTTACAAACACCAACTTAGCAAGAGGATGATTAGAGAGAGAGGGGGGAGGGCAAGAAATCGGCCAGGGTTTCTTCAAAAGCAAGAGTGCCGATTTCCTTGACCCCATGGGTCTATTTATACTAGTGAGGCTCCTAGGGTTTCTCCCTTAAACCCTAATTGGATAACTTAAGCCTAAGCAATCCAATCTCCCTAATGATAAGCCTTGGACGATTTCTAGGTCCTTCTAAACCCTAAAACCGTCCACCCCTTATCCATAAGGGATTATAGCCCAAAGTACAACTATCATACAATTGACAGTTTATGCCCTTTTATTTAATTAATCTCTTGAAGTCACCAAATTAATTCCTAATTAATTTATGACTTATATTAATCAAATAACAATATTATTATTATTGATATTATTCTCATAATATATTAATAATATTTCTTCTCTCATTATAAATCATCCTGTCAAGTTGCTATGGTGAAGGCAACACAAAAGGACCATGCACAATCGTGTCAAATACTTGCCTAATATAGTTGCAGCCTTAGACACTATTCCAATATTAACTTTCCCCTTTTACCAAATCTTATAAGTCCCTTCCACGGAGAGACTTTAAGCAAAACCGAATCTCCAACTTCGAAGGTCATCAGCCTTCGCTTCTTGTCAGCATAGCTCTTTTGGCGATCTTGAGCTGCTAACATTCTTTCCCTGATCACTTTCAACTTCTCAGCAGTCTGATGGACCATCTCGGGTCCCATAAACTACTTTTCTCCAGCCTCAAGCCAACAAGACGGCATACGACACTTCTGTCCGTACAAAGCTTGATAAGGTGCCATCTTTATGCTCGAGTGGAAACTATTATTGTAGGAAAATTCTACCAAAGGTAAATGTTCATCCTAGTTACCTAGGAATTCTAGGGTACATGCTCTCAGCATATCTTCAAGTTTTTGTATCGTTCTTTCACTCTGACCATCAGTCTGTGGATGGTAAGCTGTACTTAAACACAACTTGGTACCCATTTCCTCTTGTAGACTTTTCCAAAACCTTGAGGTGAAACGGCTATCACGATCCGATACAATCGTTAACGGGACACCGTGAAGCCTCACAATTTCCTTCACATTAGAATTCGCAAGCTTATCCATAGACCATTTCTTCTTGGCTGCTATGAAATGCGCACTCTTAGTGAATCGATCAACGACCACCCAAATCATGTCGTGACCATTCTTTGTTCGGGGTAGTTTAGTGACAAAATCCATAGAAATGTCTTCCCATTTACCCATAGGCACAGGTAAAGGTTCTAAACTCCCATATGGTTTCTGATGTTGTGTCTTGACTCTCGCACAAGTCACACACTCGGCCACATACTTTGCAACATCAAGCTTCATCGTCAGCCACCAATAGTAAGGTTTTAGGTCCCTATACATTTTAGTGCTGCCAGGATGAATTGAGTACATGGTTTTGTGAGCTTCTTCCATCAGAAGATCTCTTATTCCTCTTGACCTAGGTACCCAAATACGATCTTGGAATACCTTCAGTCCATGACCTTTTGTACCAAACACCAACACTTTGCCCAAACGTTCCTCCTTCCGGTCATTCTTTTCAGAAACTTCTTCTTGAGCTTTCTTTATACTCTCCATAATTGCCGAGACAACTTCTATTCTCAACGCTCTTGGCCTTTTTCTCTCAACATTGACTTTTCGACTGAGAGCATCAGCAACAACATTAGCTTTACTGGGGTGGTAAAGTATCTCACAGTCGTAGTCCTTGAGTAACTCTAGCCAGCGTCGTTGCCTCATATTTAACTCTTTCTGATTAAAGAGATATTGGAGACTCTTATGATTAGTGAAAAGTTTACACTTCGTGCCATAGAGGTAACGCCTCCATATTTTCAGAGCAAAAACTACCGCTGCCAACTCCAAGTCATGAGTAGGGTAGTTCCTTTCATGCTCTTTCAGTTGTCGAGATGCATACGCGATCACCTTATCTCTTTAGGTCAAAACACAACCCAATCCAACTCCAGCCGCATCGCTATAAACAACGAAGTCTTCAATTCCATCGGGTAGAGATAAAATCGGTGACTCGCATAGCTTCTTCGTTAGCTTCTCGAATGCTTCTTTATGCTTATCACTCCAAGCATAAGTAGCTCATTTGTGGTTCAAAGCTGTTAATGGACTAGCGATCGAAGAAAAGCCTTGGATAAACCTTCGGTAATATCCGGCTAATCCTAAAAAGCTTTGGATCTCTGTGGGACTTTTCGGTTGTTCCCACTTCATCACAGCTTCAATCTTTTCTGGATCAACCATTATCCCTTCTTGGTTGACCACGTGACCCAAGAATTGGACTTCTCGAATCCAAAAATCACATTTGGAGAACTTTGCATATAGCTTCTCCTTTTTCAAGACTTCTAACACTTCTCGCAAGTGTCTGCCATGCTCCTCTTGGCTTTTCGAGTAAATCAGAATGTCGTCTATGAATACTATCACGAATTTATCAAGGAACGGATTACAAACCCTATTCATTAAATCCATGAATGCTGCCGGAGCATTGGTTAGTCCAAACGACATAACCAAAAACTCATAGTGTCCATATCATGTTTTGAATGCAGTCTTCTCTATATCTTGCTCTCTTACTTTCAGCTGATGATATCCTGACCTAAGATCGATCTTCGAGAAATAGCTCGAACCTTGCAATTGATCAAACAGGTCATCAATCCTTGGCAATGGGTATCTATTCATTATTGTTGCCTTATTCAGCTCTCTATAATCAATGCACATTCTCATGCTCTCGTCTTTTTTTTTTATGAATAACACCGGAGCTCCCCAGGGTGATGAACTAGGTCTAATGAAACCTTTGTCCAATAACTCCTGAAGTTGCATCATTAGCTCCTTCATCTCCGTCGGTACTAATCGATAAGGTGCTTTTGCTATTGGCGTGGTTGCTGGTAGCAAGTCTATTCTGAACTCCACTTGTCTATCAGGTGGTAATCCAGGAAGATCTTCAGGAAATACTTCCGAATAATCACACACCACTGTTATACTCTGCATCACCTTCTTTTCCTTCTTAGCATCGATCAAGAATGCTAGATATGATGTACATCCCTTGGTCAAACAATTTATGGCTTTCATTAGGGAAATGATTCCAGAATTCACTCTGCGTTTATCCCCATACACCATAAATGACTCTTTCCCTGGCGGGTTAACTTTTACTATCTTCTTCTTGCACAATATTTCGGCATCATTGGCGCTAAGCCAATCCATTCCCAACACGATGTCGAAACCATTAAGTTCGATAGGTAATAATTCCTCGTGAAACTTATTCCCATTAAGGTCGATTAAGATGTTTTTCATACAATGGCTAATAGGTAGAAACTTGTCACTAGCTACTTCGACTAATAAAGCATTATCTAGTCTATCAACAGGCAAGGCTAGTTTTCTACCAAACTCATGCGAAATACAGGAGTATTTGGCTCCAGAATCAAACAAAATTTGAGCAGGTAATTTGTTTACGAGAAAGGTACCTGAAGCGACATCAGCTTCATCTTTCGCAGCCTCAAGTGTCATATGGAAGGCTCTCGCCTTCGGCTTTGGTGGAATGTTGGGCTTAGCTGCCTCCTTCTTTTTTGGACAATCTTTCAAAATGTGCCCTTCCTCGTTACAACCAAATCACATCCTTTTGTTGTTCAGACACTCATTAGCAAAATGCCCAATTTTTCCGCACTTGTAGCAGGTTACATCCTCACTACATTTCCTAAAGTGCTTTTTCTTGCACTTCTCACACCATTTTGCTTTGCCTCCTTTTCCTCCAAACTTTTTCAAATCAAACTTCGAAAATTTGTTTTTCTTGTTGGAACCTGAAGTTCCTTCAAACTTTCTCTTCTCGCCAACTTCAAACTTGTCAGCGGTCCTTCCCTTGATCATGTCCTCAACAGACTTGGCAGCCCAAATAACTGCCTCCAGAGTAGGTGCCTGACGAACCGGCACCGCGTACTCCCATGGAAGTCCTTTTGCGTATCGGTCAACCTTTTTCAGCTCATCTGGCATGATGTGCAAAGCAAACTCCATCTTATCGGTGAAAGAGTTAGTGTAATCGTCAACTGACATGCTGCCCTTGGTCAATGTTAGAAAATTGTTCTCCAATTCTAACAGATTTTGAGCCGAGCAGAACTTGCGCTTGAACTGCGCCAAGAACTCTGCCCATGTCAATTGAAGTGGCTCATTAGGGCTTAAAGTCTTCCCTAGAGTGTTCCACCAACGAACGGCTCCACCTCGGAACTGACGCACTGCATAGGTAGTCTGCAACTTGCCTCTGCAGCCACAAGTCGTGAAGGCTAACTCCATTTCGTAGATCCAATCCATCACTTCGATCGGATCCTCCTTTCCAGTGAAGGTCGATGGTTTGCAAGTTAGAAAGTCCTTGTACTTGCATCCCATTCCATCATTCCTTCCATCATGGTTGTTTTGCTTAACTATCGGTGGGTTGGCTTGACCAACAGACCCACTGAAGTTTCCACCTTCCGAGTGCCCTTCATTTAATTTGGGCTCTTCCACTTGAATTGACAGTTCTTCACTATTATGTTGAAGCAACCGCCTATTCTCCTTCATTTGACGATCCAACATCGTTTGAATCATCATCTGTACACCAGCCATTGTTATTGGCTCAGGTGCTGCAGCTACAACAGGTAATTGCTCAATCACTGGTGGTTGATTCCTGTTTTCATCAGCATTTCCAACTCCACTTCTTGTTCTCACCATTTTGATCTACACACCGAATAAGGTGAAATTAGATCCTCATTCACAATAGATATTCAAATCATCCTTATCACTCCGAAACGTTTACATGCTAGTTCTAATGTCGTCGACGTACGCTTAGAATCCTACACACATAAGGTTTCCAGATCCGGTCGGCAACAGACCATAGATCCGAAAAAATAATATCATATATGGCAACGTATAACATTTTGCACATTAAGGCATTTTAGGCAACTTTCCTAAAATATACTAGTGCTCATGTCTAAAATATAACAGACACGCATCGCACAATTTCACTTAGCATTCTAAGTTTAAGTCTAGAAATCCTACAAATTCCTAGTTCGCTTAAACTAATGCTCTGATACCAACTGTGACATCCCCAAAATCACGGCCAGAAAAGACTGGTTTAATTAATGCTTTTAAAATAATTTCAGAGTAATCCTTTGATTAAAAGAGTTGCGGAATTCGTTCCCAAAACAAAATATGATAAAATAAGATTTACCAAAGCATTTCTTAAAGAAATGTATTTTTCATTATATTACAATACTCGGGATGTCATGTTCCGATAAACAGACCAAAAGCATAAACATTTCAATATAGACCTTACAACAGCTATTTACAACAACAGGTCTATAATCCAAAAATAACTTGACAAGTCATCCAACTTATGCTCTGGCGCCACTACCTGTAATACAAAGAAACTGAGTGGGTCAGGCTTGGGAGCCTGGTAAGCATATAGGGTTTTCAACCCACAATAAATAATTATATTTAATTCCACCAACCAATAATAACCCAATTACCCATTCCCGTTATTCTCACTTTACATCCCTAAGACAACTAACATAAGTGACGTAGTCTAAGAATATTTCATCGGGGCGACAACACATGCTTCGAGGGTTCCTCAGCAATATAAGTCAAATAAGGAAACCATGAGGGGGATGGAGTACATGGAATGAACACCCAAGTTCATTAACACCTACAGGTGGCGAGCCTGCTAGCGTTCCACAGGACTGTCTAGAAAAGTCTGTGGTCGTCATCTAAACTCCGCTAGATGACTAAATCAAAAACATCGAGGCCTCTCATCTTTTTATCACAAGACAACTATCTACCCATGTTCTACCCAACATTTTAGTAGATAAAATATACATTTTTATACGTAGTTTAAAACCTGTATAGTATGTTCATTCAAAACACATTCCAGATAAAAGATGAGACACATACACATAACACGTATTTCATAGAGAATAAATCATATCCATGAGATAGAATAAAGTGAATATACATTCACACATATAACAACAAAATATACACATAACACATATTTCGTATAAAAGACTTCATAATTATGTGTTAGAAGAAAGTAACTACACACTCACTTGATCAGAAGACGATCAGACAGCACTACGGCTTGTAGAAGTAGTATTCTTCGGTAGATCTGGAAGATCTTCACAAAAACCAGACTCCTCATGGGTAGAGCTTCGGCTCGGGAATTTCACTTCTCGGGATCTTCAGGGCTTCAGGACTTGCTTCGGGATATTTCTTGCACGTAAATCGAGGTAAAACGGGAGAGATAGAAGAGAAAATAGCAACCCTAAACGGCTGGCCCTTCAAATCTATTTATAGGGCAAATTTGGCCCTTGCCACGTCGTGGTACCCTTTTTCCACGTCGTGGGCTTGGTCGTCACTGCATACGTCATCGCAAGTTGTGTCTGGGGGACTCCCGGAGGTGTCAAAAGACTTGCCACATCGTGGCACTGCTTGCCACGCCGTGGTCTCTGACACAGCTTTGGGGTTCACGCCCCGAACTTCAGAAATTCATAACTTTCGCATACGAACTCCGTTTTTGACGTTCTTTATATCGACGCGAAGGTGAGATTATGCTCTACAACTCTCGTTTAGACTACATTGGCTAATTTTGAATGGATTTTTAATATATTATAAGTATATTACTTATATAGTATTTTTAGTAGGTCGGGACAGGAAAACTCTGTTCGAAATTCATAACTCTTTCATCTGAACTCCGTTTTCGTCTGTCTTTTTATCGTTGGACTACTATCAATGAGATCTTCAATTATCATTTAGAAATTTTTGGCTAAATATCACTCGATTTCTATTTCGAGTATTCGGGCTGCATACCGCTAAGTCGAAACTTCGAAAAATCATAACTTCCTCATACGAAGTCAGATTTGGGCGTTCTTTTCATGCACGCTTTCGGTTTAACTAACCCTACGAATTTCGTTTAGATCACTAAGGATAGATATCGCTCTATCTTAAATTCATATTTTACGTCATTCGGCGTCGCGCCGGTTCTGTCGCGAAACTTCAACAGGTCATAACTTTTTCGTTATAACTTGGATTTTGGCATTCATTATATCTCCGGAATCCTTGTTTCGACCACTAAAACTTTATGTAAAGATATCGGGCTTATCTCACACTTTAATTTTGACGCTTATTTTTATTCTTTATTGATTATATCTTTATAATTAAGTAATAAGCACACAAATACACATAATTCACATAATACTCAAATATTTCATCATTAATACTTCAAAAAGAGTTTGAAAGGGTTAACCTAGACTATTACATCAACGAAAATGTCTAGCCTGGAAACGCGGGCGTTACAGAACACTTGAATTCGGTTGAGGAATGTTACCGAGACTTGCTTGAATCGAAGAAATGGGTTTTCAGCCAAAAGTACGACCAAAAAGGTGTTTACGGTCTCTAAAGGTTGGCGAGTTTACGGTTTCTGAAGATTGGCGAGTTTACGGTTTCTAAAGATTGCCGAGTTTACGGCCGTAAACTCAAGAACTGAGTTTATGGTCTTTGAAGGTTGGACCATAAACTCGGAAAAATGATGTTTGGATGCTGATTTCGATGAGCTAAGTGTTTCCAAGCATTCCAAATGGCTCCAAACGTGGTTTTCTCAATGTTTTCCGGAGTTTAAATGCGATTTTGTGAGTTTACGGTTGATGAATCTTAGAGAGAGGAGGAGAGAATGCGGCTAGAAATGTCCCAAAGAAGTCGGAGGCATCATATTTATAGGGGTGAGGTGAGGGGTCCACTCGTCCTTGACCGTAAACAGAGTTTACGGTCGTAAACCCATTTCGACCAGAAATGTTTGATTTTTTCCAGATTTTCGGGTTTCCGCGCGATTTTTGGTTCCGACTCGTAAATAATTTAATTAAATATAACTAGATTATTTTTATTAAACCAAAATTTTGACGGAAAAGTTAACGGATCTGAAATTTCATTAACGGAAAATGCATAACGGAACGGAAAAAGTTTTTAGTTTTCACAGTTGAACCAAAGACCCTTTTTGATGTTAATTTTGGTATGTTTCCTATTAATAAATAATAACCACACTTTATTACTATTATTAATTATTTATTTTCTTTCAACCTATGTGGAAGGTCATGAACAGGTTGAAAGAGGAGGAGCTAGTCAACCCACAACTCAGGTTACAATAGTGATACTCTTAATATTTAAGTAATGCCAAGTTATCTTTCTTCTATTTGATACATATTAAAACCTCTTTAATTTAATATTAGTACATTCTTTAATCCTATTCATAGTATTTCTTTTTATCTTCTGGAAAACGTAAGAAGGAAGATTTCCCCACATAATATCTTCAAGGTGGATATATTCCACAACAAGATGGAGTGAAGATTTAATAGCTGATAACTCTGAGGTAAATCTTTCTTGGCATTTTTTTGTACGATTGTATCTTATATTCTACAAGAATTATGTAATTTTGATGCAAATATTCGTATTTGTTTCCTTTTTATAATCTTGAATTCAAAGATATACAATTACCAAGGAGTTGTGAACGAAGACCACAATGTAGCTAACACACCAGCTCCCCCTGGTAAACTAAATATTAATTTTATTTAAAAATGTTTCAGTTTTTATATTATTATTTTCTAATTTCTAATTTTGGTATTTTGTGTTATTTGTATGTTTAAGAGGTACAAGCACCAACTCCTGCCATTCTTAACCAAAATGATGTTGCGGATGATGATGAAGAAGAGCCTCTGAATGAAAATGATGATGATCTTGATGATGTGGATAAAGGCGATGAAGTAAATACATATCACCTAACTTTGGCTCAATTTGACAAGGTGTGAAATTACTTAAATGCCCATTATTACTGTTATAGAGAATCCTAAAAGTAAAAACTGGTTAATAGGTGACACATACAAAAAGCAGGTGGAAATGCATTCTCAAGGATGACATCATGCACATAAATAACAAAGATGTTTTGTTTAATTAGGTTGGTTATCTAGTATTATAGTGCTCATTAAATCTTTTTTTGTTCCAACTTTTTCAATTGGGTTTTTGTTTTTTAGGTGATAGGTGAGTTTGACTTCTGATTATAGTCTAAGGAACTCGTAAAACATGGTTTTGACTTTTGAGGTTAGAAAGGGAAAGGTTGCTGCTTGTTATATATAAAATTGGAGTGCTTCATGTTTGGCCCTGATAATTGAGTCATGGCTATTTTGAGTTAGATGCAGAAATTTGACTTTTCTTAAAAGGGAGAATTATAATTCCATTTATACCCTTAGGGTTTTTTGTTCAAATTGCGTTATTTGTCTATGTTTTGGTGTTAAAATTTGTTGCAAATTATTCTAAATATATATGGGTTCGAAACTTGTTGCATATTATTTTAGAACATATGTGTCGAAAGAAAATATTTTCTCATTTAATAAAGACCAAAATACAAAACAACAAACTTATTTTTCATCAATTTATTTATAAAGTTTCTAACATGTTTTCTCTACCCGAAAGAAATAAATTGCCCAAGACTGATTTTCCACACAAAATGCTATTGAGAGAGTTTGTATGGATTTATAAGAATATCAACCTTATGAGGACACATTATATTACATGGTTGCAACATCAAATCTAATCATATTTATATGGACCAACATTAGGATGCCACATGCTCTACGCTACATTCTTTTGATACAACTCACCATTTTATCCAAGTTGTTATGAAATTGATTGGGCCTTTAATATGTGTCCTAACCGGTCGGGATGAAAAACCAAACATCGAGCACTAGTTATCTTATAGAGCCTTATAGGACTTGGTTGAGCCTTTAGGGTAATCGGTATGGTCAACGGCATTGTGAGGCCAGGTAAGCACCAATCTTCACCTCTTTTATAAGGGATAGTTTTCAATTATCTCAATGGCATTGAGGTGAAGAAAAGAAGAAGAAAAAAAAGTTGATTGGTTAAAAATGGTGTTGTTTTGTGTTATCGTTACAACCTGGCTTACCATAATAGGAGAGGGGACGGTGTTCCTAGCATTATAACACCGTTTTGGTGTGTCACCTCAGCCATACCTGTGTTTTTGTGACCCGTACCGGATAGTTTTAAAGTTTAACTGGTCGTGACGAACAGTTAGACAAACATTATATTTAACCGATTGGGCCCTACCAGGGCCGGCCTTACTTCAAGTAAAACTAAGCAAGGGCTTAGGGCCCCAATTCTAAGGGCCCCCTTAACCCAAATCTCGATGGTTCTTCAAATTGTGCATGCCACAGATTGAAAGAAATCATCAAAACCAAGCGACTATGGGCTGTTCCAATCTTCGTTCTCGGCTTCTCATTCTTTGATTTTCCATTCTCGCAGAAGCAAGAAACAACCATTACCAATTTGTATTATCGATTGAAACAATGAAACGGTATGTTAAGTTTGATATGTTCTTCTTCTTTGTTTCTTCCTCTGGTAATCTGATAATCCGATTAGTTGATTATCAATTCTTCTTATGTTTGACAATCTATTTTTCTTCCTCTAATAACCCAACGACTGGTCTTCTTCTTCCTCTGATACTCTGTCAATCTGATTCTCAGTTACTCTATTAAGATTACGTTTGATATGTTATATTTGTAGCAGTTTTCAGACCTTCCATTATACGAATATCTGAATCTGATTATTAGTCTATCAGATTATCTATTAGGGTTAATGTTTGATGTGTTATTTCTATAACAGTTTTCAATTTTTTTGACCAAACAACCGATCTTAGCAATCAATTATTAGATTTTGGGCCAAGATTTAGTCATGATCATGACCCAACAGGGGCAATATTCTATGGTATGCACCTCACACCTTCATTTGGAAGATCAAGCTTCCAATCAACCATGGTATCTGGAAATGCAACTTTTTCTGTTGGGGCATCAAATGTATTTTATGTAACAAGTGGCTTCCCTATTGATACATATGGGACCCCTGGATTTCCTGAAAGAAATAAAAAGGTATAGTTAGGAGCATACAATATCATTTCTGCTGTTGTGTTGTTTTCTACTATGTATCTCATATTGGAAGACTATTTAGGTTTCAGTGTCAAATTGTCTTAGAGAGGAAATAATTAAGAAGAAAGAAGTAATTGGAAATTCAGCCACAGAGGTGTCCAAGCAGGATATCGAGTCTAATGAAGTTGAAGTTATGGAGGGATCTCTTGGGAAAGGAGATCAGGTGGATGGAAAAAAACATTTCTACAGAAGAAGAGGATGATGATGAGGTTCTATTATGCAAATCCAAGATAATTTTGATTCATTGAATTTAGGTAGTGTTTGGTATGATCATGATAGAATCAGGGAAGAAATGGAATGGTTTATTCCATAGGAATGAAGAAGAAAAACTTGTTTCTGTTAAATGAACCATTCCTGATGGAATGTGATTCATTCCAAATTGTTAATTTTGTCATGTGATAATGCATTCCATTCCTTCAGGCCAACCAAACATTATAATTTAGTGTAATTTCAGACCAAATTTTTGTATTCGAGTTTGAACTTTAAACTTGTAGTACATTACTATTGAATCAGGTTTGGGACGATTTTTGTTGGAAGTAGGAACGAATTTGAGTTTTCTCAAGGCCAAAGATGTTAAGAACTAATTGTGATAACATTAAGTATAATAAAGGCCAAAGGACCCCAAATTTTTGATACGCTTAGAGCCCTCAATCTGGTTAAGCCGCCCCTGGCCCCTACATAAGACCCATATCATTTTGATTATGAATGCCACCATGCGTGCTTTACATGTATGTATCAAAAAATCATTTATACATTTACACTTGTGGCTGGCCAAGTTTTAAACTTTGTTAAAATATTGGTCTGAAATTTGTTTACAATACTCCGGAAACTTATTTTTTTACAATATTTAAAGAAAAAATTACGACTTTTTCATAAAATATTTATAGACTTTTTGCAACCTTTTTTTAAACTTCTTTTACAAACTTTTAAAAAAATTATTTCACAACCTTTTTTAAAAACTTACAACTTTTTATACAACCTTTATAAGTATTTTTTTTTAACTCTTTTTAAACTTATTTTACATCATTTTAAAAGTTTTTACAACCATTTTTAACTTTTTCTACTAACCATTTTTAAACTAAATTCAACCCTTCTTAAACATTTTTTACAACCTAGAAATGTTGAAGAAGTATTAAGTAAAATGTTTAAAATGTTTGGAAGTTATAAAAGTGCAAGTAATTAAAAAGGTTTAAAAAACATAAGTAATATAAAACGTTTTCAAACTTTTAAACAGTTTTACAAACGTTACAAACTTCTAAACATTTTTCTTACGTATTTCAACTTTATTAGGTTGTAAAAAAGGTTTACAAATAATGTTAAAAAGTTTAAGCAGTTTATAATTTATAAACTCTTGATTTTAAATATTTTTCTTACGTATTTCAACCTTATTCACCACTTCTTCATTGAAGTCTTAATTTTCAATGATTGAACCTTTATACAATATAATGCAAGAGATGCGTTATACTGAGCACGTACATGGTAAAAGTTTGCATATGATTTTTCCAGTCTTTGTAGAAAATTCATATGTGATATCATATATTATAGACATTTATATGCCAACAACGTACGCCTAGAAATCGAACTCTTTTTTCTATATCATATTTAATGATACTACTCCACAATTATGGACCTGGACCATTTAAACTCTTGCAATAAAGGTTCATTTCCACGTACAGAAAAACACACAATCTGTTACGTTTTGAGAAGAAATTAAGTCAAAAATCATAATTAAATTGTTAAAAATACGATCATGCATGGCCTCGTTTCTGCATGGAAAGGGCCTTCAGCTACACACTTCTTCGACCACATAGCTTGTAGAATTTTTCCATCATTTTATTCTTCCACAACTGCATTCAAAATCATGTTAAATCGCATGCAGTACTAACAATAGCAAAATGCCAAAATACTACTGGATTGTTAAGTTGTCAAGTAGTATATATGGTAATAGGTAAGCAGAAATTACCTCCAAGTAAATTTTTGGAAGGTGGAACCCGAGTAGTACGAGCATTACTATATTCAGGAGAACTAACCCCATGACACAAAGGCGATGAACTCGATTTTGGACTAGATGAAGTGTTATTGGCTGAGGAGTTCAAATTTTTTTGATATGAAGCAACTGTCGACTTAAAAGTCTGGTTTAGATTCTTAGAAGCATTTGACCCTAAACTATGGCTTTGAACAATCGAAGCAATTTTCGACTCTGTGTTGACTGACGCTGGTAATGACTTCGTCGTCTTTAAGTTATTAGGGTTCGTATCGTTATCATTCACCTCCGAGTTTGAAACCTTACTTGTTGACTCTGAATGTTCTTCCGTTTTCAGAAACGAACTCATTGCCTCTCTCACTTTATCTCGCCTAGGACTTATGGTCTGTGTAATTATTTGGGATAGTGCCCGCTCATCTTCTCCAGGCTCAAACTTCTGCAACAAATATTCTTTCACTGAAACTCCTCTCTCCCACGTCTTCATGTTCTCTCCCTCTTTAATGCTTCTCTCATCTTTTCCCGCAGTGGAAACCGTGAGGTTTGAAAATCTTGAACTGCTTTCTGGCAAATCATTTTCTTTAGCAGCATCGGCTGTTGTTGCTGCTTGATTGTTGACATCATTGTGAGCACCAACAGTGGATGTTACCTGATCGTTAGCATCATCAGTTAGTTCCCTATTCTTGGAATGGGAATTTTTTATTGTGTTACTAGAACATGTAGGTTCCTCTTTGCTGGTTGCGGAATGTTTCTCGGTGATTGGTATGTGAGTTTCTCGAGGATGATCTCTTGTTTCCTGTTTGTTGGTGTCTGGTATATGTTTGGATTTGGACACTGGAAATATACACATCACACATGCATGTAAATCAATTAGTAGGTCTTCTTTAATTATTATATCTTTATATATCAAACATTTTTGTTAACCAACATATCAAATAACATTTCATTTTTTAGAACACAAGGAGTATTTTTTTCTTAATTTATGTAAGAGGTAAAACTATAGAGAATACATTACTTCTTGGACTGTGAAATTCGGCATTTTCTCCCCCTTTGTGCTCTGAACTAGTGATGGCATTACAAGTGACCGAAGTAGATGGTGGATCATTTTCATGGCGATGTTTCTTGATACTCAAAGAATGTTTCAACTTTTTGGCCTTCTCTTTTACTTTTGCTAGCACAGACGACTTCTTGTTATGGTGGTTCCCGTCGTGTTCTTGGTTTTTGTTGTTTTTGAGCTTTTCCGTGGAAATATGTGACCACTTCGAGCCTTCTCCTGCGATTAAAAAACAGCAAAAGGAGAAGTAAGCATTTGGGAATCAAACCCGGGAGTTTCTTCATTTTCCATGTTATTTATCTGTCGATAATCAACATTACAAATAACTGATAGTTTTGATAATGTCCACATAAATTGCTTATACATATATGCAAAGATCAAGCTAAATCTAAACGAAACATGACAAAGCTTACGTTGCAATAGTTGTTGAAAAGTCGAGGAAGTTTGAGCTTTAGAGGTACTCTTAATATGCTGCGCGTTTTGAACTTGTTGACCGCTTTGGGCGTTGGAGGTTCTCTGAATATCGTTTGCTTGGGCCATTGTTACGAATTCACAAACATATGTATATAGGTGTTATCTTGTTCCTATTGAGATTGAGGGAAAACAAAAAGAACATAGAGAGATGATCGTCATCTGTTTTCGTGCCTCATTTTCAGGCCATTTTTGTGAACAACATATAATATATAACTCAAAGAATGCCTGATTAGCCTGTGAGATAGTGATCATCCATTCTCCTTATAAAAAGCCTTGTTTCATGAAATGCACGAGGTGGCAAAGCCAGTGGCGTTTCTTCGAATAATTTGCGAAAAAACAAAAAAAAATGTTAGCTTTTTTAGTTATTCAACTTAGGTTTGTTAATGGTTCAATTAAGAAAACCGTTCAATATTCATCATGTTTGGTTCCATAAAAGTTAACCTGTAAATGGTCAATCGGCCTTTTAATAAAAAAAACTCGGAAGTCTGAACCATTCGATTTATAAAAAAAAAAGCCCACTATTGCCCTTTAACCCTAAAATAGGAAAGTGGCCTCCATGAATGCAATCAAGTCGTTCTCGCTCGGGTTGGTGGGTTGGTTGAGTGCATGTGAGCAGGTTGACAGTTAGAAAGATCAATCCGGACATGACCGATATAAATATATGTGTCATGTTGTTCAACCCTAACACGTATAATCCAAACCCAGACACAACTTTGCAAGTTTGTGGATCATACTCGGCGTGTGGGTTAGATTTAAGTTCATGAGTCAGATTCGGTTTCGTTGGTTTGAATCGGGTTCGTAGGTCATGGGAAATAAACAGGTTGGCATGTTTGAAAAACTCAACCCAAACATATTTATCTTCATCTGGCGACCTACTTCCACCGTTCCCTATCGACAACCACCCTAAGATTCTGACAACCAACTCCTTCCTCGGTATCTCTCTTTTCCAGCTCTGTGTATATCTCTGCATCACCATTTTCCTTATAAATTTCTCTTTTTCTACTTTATCTATCTCTCGACACCCCACGTCCTTTTGTCATGTGTAATTGAAACATATCCACATTTCTTCTCAAAATCCAACAGAATCGAACTCCATTCCAGATCTCTCTCTCTCTCTCTCTCTCTCTCTCGTTACTTTAAGAGCTGTATTGCAAAGAGAATTGCATCTTTAAGCATCTAGATATATAAAGATAATTCCTAAATAATAGTTTGGTAATTGGTGTTGGATAGAATGTCCAACTATAACACTTGTTCCAAGTATGAGTTAATTTTTAAATGTTCTACTTCTATTTTTGGGTGGTCACCGCATGGTGGTGCTTCACCACGATGTGGTAGTATTGTTTTGATCGCATACTTAAATGACTCCCCACAATGTGGCCATGTGCCACGGTGTGGCAAGTGTTTTTGAAGAAAACCCTAATTATCGAGTAAGGCCCAATTTAAAGGACAGTATGGCTAGGGTTTCATGATCATTCAGCCTCCATCGCCCCCTCAAGCTCACAAAACGTAACCCTAGCCTCCATTGCAATTGTGAACTCATTTTGGTGTTTTTTGTGATCTTTGAAGGAAAATGAAGTCTTTAGTTCCTGATTTACCTTGCAAGCATCATCTACATCTTCTAGCATATCTTATGGACCTTGGTGAGTGTCCAATACCTAATCGTTTCCTTCCTAAGTTGCTAGATATTTAGATTGTCCCTTTTCTTCATGTCTTTATGGGTTTGAGTGGTGAGATCTCATAAAGTTTGCAACTTATGAATCCCCAGACCATTTGGAGTATTTGGTGCTTTGGATCTGAAGTATAGGAATTAGTTTTGGTGTCATGCATGGAATTTTGGTCATTAACCCTTATTTTGACCTAATAGGAGTTCAAGACATGCATTGGACATGTGTGTCTGAATAGAACAAATTTTTACGTTAGTAATGGTGCTAGGAACCCTTTTGGAATTGTTGGACAAGAGACCTTCAATATTAAGTACTTAATGATCAAGCCATGTTGTGCTTTTGCCCTTTCTGGACCTAGGAGTTGAGATCTTTATCTCTTGGAGAGTCCTAAGGGATAAATTTGAAAATTTTATCCATTTAGACCATAGAATGGATCATATATGAGCTTTAGAGCTCTTAGAATTGAAGAAAACGACTTAACCCATTAAGTTGTTAAGAACCCAGTGCCCATGACATGGCCTTAGGTCGCCACGGTATGGCGACTGGGCAAGAAACGTTTGTTTTGTCATTTCGCTGCCACGATGTGGCCAAGGATGGCCATGATGTGGCGACTAGCTAAAGGTTAACCTTTGATTTTTGACCGTTGATCGTTCACTTTGACCATGTATGACTTTAGGTCATTGGGGGGGGGGGGGGGGGTATTTTGAGTAGTAGATTGAGACTTGGTCACTTTGTGTAGTACATGTGACATGTAGAGCCAGTGCTTGGAGCATTGATCAGTCCAGCTATCGTTCAGATGGTGAAGTGAGTTTTCCTCAATGTACTTGTGGCTCGAAGGCACCAATGTCAACCCATTAGGTTATGTATCCACTACAAGAAAAATGACTTACTACCACACTTTTTAAGGCCTAAAAATGTGACCGTATCCTACGGCCACACTTACTTTTTTTCGTCAAAAGTGTGACTATATATCGTGACACCATAGGTGTCTTATGACCACACTGAAATTTACCATTTAATTGTGGCTATAATCTACCTTTTAGTCACATATAACATGAGACGGGTTAGTGTTAACCATGGTTACTTTATATTTGATGTGGTTATTGTTTACCCTTTAGTCACATTTATTTATGCAAAAGTGACGTATGATTTTATTTAGTCACATAAACAAAACTTTTAAAGAAAATAATGTGACCATTGGTAGGGTATTAATGATACATAATTGTGAAAAGGATCGTTGAATATTACTTATAGCAATACCTGTTTTCTAAATAATGTGGAAATTTGGTACCATTTAGTGACATTCATTTATGGTAAAGTGTGACTGAAATCATTTAGTCACATGAACAAATAACGTAACAAAAACAAATGTGACCATTTTTTGATTTTCATCATACATATTTGTTAAAACCATCATTAAATGCTACGTATAGTCACACATTTTTCTAAATCATGTGACTATTACTTACCCTTTAGTGACATTTATTTGTGCTATATTGTGACATATGATATCATTTAGCCACATAAATAAAACTCATAAAAATAGTGTGACCATCGGTTACTTATGGCAACACTTTATTGTTAAAACCATCACTGAATAGTATGTATAACAACACCTTTTTCTAACTCATGTGGATATTAGTTATCCTTTAGTGATATTTATTTATGTTATAATGTGACCTATGATATCATTTAGCCACATAAAGAAAACTCATAAAGAATTGAATTTCACCATTGGTTGCTTTTGGCGACGCTTTATTGTTAAAACTATCGCTAAACAGTATGTATAACAATACCATTTTCTAACTCATGTGGTTAATAGTTACCGTTTAGTGACACTTATTTATTTTATACTGTGACATATGATATCATTTAGCCACATAAAGAAAACTCATGAAGAGTTGAATGTGACCGTTGGCTGCTTTTGGCGACACTTTAATATTAAAACCATCGTCGTATATTTGTTATAGCACACATTGTTTCTAATTATATGGCTATTTATTACCTTTAATCACATAAAGAAAATCATATAGAAAAAAATGTGACCATCGGTTGCTTTTGGCAACACATAATTGTTAAAACCATCGCATTTTATTTAATTGGTGTGACTATTTGTTACCCTTTAGCCACATTTAATTTTGCGATCATGGTTCTAATTAACATTCGGTAACATTATAATATTAAAATATTACACATATATATTATAGTAGTAAAAAGAATATAATAAAATTATATTAATCATATAGACAACTTAAACAATATTCAGGAATGTTGTAATCAAAATCTACATAGCATCTATACATACAGAAAATGAAATGCATTTCATAAAATGAAAGCTACATTAATTGTTTCTCTTATTCAACATGTTTCATGTCTTCAACAATGCATGTGGTATGTATTTTACTTTATGCTTTTTTGGGTTGACAATTTTACCCTCCATACTTGAAGTTGGTACCTACAGCAACAAAATTTGTATGTGTCGTCTAACATTAAAACAAAAATGATTAAAAGAAAGAAATACTTAAAAATATATAACAGAATAAACAAACATGTCCATCTACAATTACAAGGTATTTTGCCCAAGCAACAAAACATTTATGTACTTCTCCAACTAATATGTGCTCGGTAGTTTGAACTGGTAAATGTGCATTCTCCTTTAACACTTCTTCAATGGAGACCTTATAGCAGTCATCTTGCAGTGGAATCCCATGAATATATTACTTTCCTGTTGAGAAGTAAGCTTTACCACGGGCAACAAGGTTTCTTGCTATTCGTTCTGCTATGTATAGATCACAATTAATCTCCTACAAAGAATTATAGCATAGTAAGAAAAAATATATATTTATAGGATGATGCAATACATACTTGTGTGTCTATTGGCGCCTAAGGTTGTGGCGTTTTTGGATGCAAACTTATTTTCTTGAGTTTTCCAAATTCCTGAAAACCATGAATGTACTCAAATATGTGTAATCTTAAATAAGTATAAATAATATATTAACCTTTTTGAACTTTTCAAGTTTTTACTTACTGGAGAAACTGATTTGTTTGTGTTGTTTGTATTTTTTTCCTATGTTGGAGTGCATTCAAATGTAACAATTTTGACCATAGAAATTACCTGCAAAAATACAGAAAAAAAAAGTATAAGTTGGTTGTACGTAAATTAAAAAAACAATCTTATGCAGTAAAAGAATGTTAACATTGTACTTACTGATGTTATGGACTCAATTGTATGTGATCTTATTTTATTTATTTATTGGAGTGGTCTCTAATGAAACATTGTTGCCTACAGATGAGATTACCTGAATAAATAAAGAAAAAAAAAAGTAAAAGTATTCATTATAACAATGTTAGGTAATAACATATTGGTGTTGATGATACTTTTGATTTTGTTTTATTCTTGGTTGTCACTGGAATGGGCTCTAATCCAGTATTCGTGCCTACTGATGAAATGACCTTCAAAAGTAAAGAAGAAAAGTATAACTAAATTTAATCTAAATACCATAAATCAATCTTCTATAGTATAAGTATTTAGCTTATTAGTTACCTGTATTGATGACTCATTTGTCTTTGTTAGGTTATTATCACAGATTACAATGGGCTCTAATTCAACAGGCTTGTCCACTGATAAAGGTACCTACATCAAAAAATAGGAAAACTATAAATGTAGCTCATATAAATTAAAAAAATAAACAAATTTCTATTCTATGGATATTAAGTATCATAATGAAATTTGTAATGTATTGAACAGGTTGAAAATGAGACTCCACTCACTTCTGATACCGACAAATCTTCTGGCATTGATAGACCTTGTAACATCCCAAGAATTATAAGATAAAAATCGCATTTTTTTAAATCAACCAGAAACACCAATTATCCTTTTTCCAATCATTCAAAAATACTTCAGAGTAAAAATAGTTATCAGAGTACAATCCCAGAATCATATAGTTGCAAAAACATGGGTGGACGTGCTGCGATCAAGTCGGGCCCTTCCTTTTTGAATCGTGTGACAACCCGAAGTTTCTATCTTATAAAGCCAATCAATTCAATCAAAAGTCAGACTTGTTTCTGCTATCTTTTAGCCTTGTTAAGGATCTATCTGAGTGTTCAAAGCCTAGTACATTCAAGGATTGGGTGTTAGGAAGTATCTGCTAGAGTTCATTGTGCAGCATTCAAGCCGGAAAACTCCATCATATGGAGTTTATAGCCATAAACTAGAGCTTACGGTCATAAGCCCTTATTTGGCCATGAACTAGTCCCTTAATTATGATATTCC
This sequence comes from Lactuca serriola, assembly GCF_051521515.1. Taxonomy (NCBI): domain Eukaryota; kingdom Viridiplantae; phylum Streptophyta; class Magnoliopsida; order Asterales; family Asteraceae; genus Lactuca; species Lactuca serriola. Next base: position 110,905,301 of record NC_136415.1, read on the forward strand.
TTCATTATTCTTCACTTCTAACGCTTTCTAGTCAAGAACACTCAATTCTCTCTCAAGTATCATTAAGAACACCAAGAACACCAAGAACGCCAAGAACACACTAGTTTCTTTGGGCCGTAAACACCCTTTCTAGCTTCCAAATCGTAAGTATCCTTTCCATATACTTGTTATTCATTAGAAGCACATGTTTAGCATCCAAAAAACAACCATTTAAGCATGATCATCAAGATTTTACGGTCGTAAAATCTTCATATGGTCGTAAACACATCATGTCATGGTCGTAAACATCATCTAGGCCGTAAAAACACACTTGTGTGGCTGTGAACAACTTTAGTACAATCATATGTGATTATAACACTTCTTTCCAAGTGTTTCCTAGTCCCTAAGGTTGTTCCCTAACATGATTAGTTGTTATATACACTAATTATATACATATATGTGTTATTATATGCTTATTAGGATCTACTTGTGCTCGGGACATCACTTGGCATACTTAGCATCCTATATCGATCTTTTATTCGAATCACTCACTACAGGTGAGTTCATACCCCTAAATTATCTTTTAAATGAATTTAAATGCTTTTATGGGGGGGGGGGGGAATACAAGTAGAAAACATTATAGTTATAGTATCAATCAAATGTGATTTATAACTGTCAAACAAGAGGATTTCTTATACTTCAAAACTGTGTTATCAAATAAACAGTTTCAAATCACTTTATAAACTGACATCAAGTCATCAATAACCATTCAAATGGTTAAAACTCTAGTATATAAACTCTTTATTGTTTTACAAAACTCTTTTAAACTTATATATTGTCAAAATCATGTCTATATAGATATAGTTATATAGATAAGGTTGAAAGGGCTTAGGACTGATAACTCGCTTATTTCCTGTTCTTTGTTTGGTTGTGGACTTAGGGTATTGGTTGCTTGTCCAAGTGCCGTTTGAATCTTACTTATATATGATTTATATCTATGTAGATATAAAATTTCTTCCAATCAGCTCAATACCTTTGGGTAACAAAGGTGTACAAACATGATCAGTCATTCAAACAACAGTATCAGTAAACTAAAATAGGTATAGTTTAGAGGATTACTACTCACTATTTCTAGAACAATGAAAACTTACAAGAGTCGGTTCATACATGAGTCAGTTCAAACATACTATAACAAGAACAGAAAGAACATACTATACACCAGAACGGAAGGAACATACTATACACTAGAACAGAAGGAACATACTATACACTTAAAACAGAAGGAACATACTACACCAATACAAGAACAATATAACATTAATGTGAGCCATTACTTCATGGCATGGCAATATACTGTTGTGTCACGTTTTGTAACCAGAGTCTCCTGGAGGGAGAGCGTGATTTTATGTATAGATCTATACGAGATTGACCATCCTACACCTTGTTGCTAGCTACAGTTGGACCTGCAGGTCTACGGGTGACAAATGTCATATCATTTCGACGTCTTTTATCGTCGTGTTTTACTAGTCAATCAAGTATGGTTATAATCTCATCATATTTTACCTTAATTAAACAATTGGTTTAAGGTAGTTAGTACAATGGTAGTTACTATATACAATACTACAGTACATTGTCATTTTCCCATTACATTCATATTGTGATCTTCTCACATAAACGGTAATGTAAACTATATTTTTGGTAATGATAGTCATATTTGGGAAAACACTCACCTTTACAAAAGAACAGACATATAGAACAGTCGGGTCTTGGTAGAAGACTACATTTCATTATAAGTAGAAAATATAGGATTTTCTAGAAGATACAGACATTTACATCAAACACTTACAAACATTTACAAACACTTTCATCAAACTAATACAAACAATGACATTAAAATACTTATGAACTCACCAGCTTAAATTCTGATCTACTCTTTCAAAATAACTTGTATTCTCAGGTCACTAGTAGACAGGTACCTTAGACCAAGTTTTGAGAAGACAGAACACATTTGAGACTCGTCTTTTATTTTGATTCATATTTTGGTGTCTTTTTAACTATACACAGAACACACTTTTATTTTGATTCATATTTTGATTCTACGCATAACATGTTTGTATTGTACATCTATTCAAAAGGAAAATTGTTGTATTTGATTTTTATAGCATTTGACTTTAGTTTATTCATTTGAAATTACAATGTTAAGTGTTAAAATTTATTTCCTTTTTTATTGCGATAAATACAATATATATATATATATATATATATATATATATATATATATATATATATATATATATATATATATATATATATATATATATATATATGTCCCTTGAAATATAACATGTAATAGAAATAATTGTCAAAAGAAATTATTCACGGTTGTAATTTTGTAAAGTGTACAACTAGTTATATCATATAGACAAAATTACAAATTTGGTCCCTATAGTTTGTCAAAAATTGGGATTGTGGTCCAAAATGTTTTGGAGTTGCACAACTAATCCGAAATAAAGTTTTTGTTGCTTTTTTGGTCAATTTCAGAATTGAATATGTTTGAAATGACATTTTTCCCTTTCTATTTGTTTTTTCCATTTCTTTTTATTTACTTTACTATTTATTTAATTAAAATAGAATAAAAAAAACAAAATATAAACTCACCCACCCATATCAAACCTTCTTCCTCAATTTTGAATTGAACAAGTCTCTTCTGTCACTTTCTGTAAAATTCTATAGTGTTATTCATACATTCATCTTGAAACACCAATTACAAACCCTCACTAAAACCCATACCAAAATCTTCAATCAATTCGGTGTCGTCTCACGCCCCAATGAATCAGTCGCTCCGGCCAACCCTAGCTTCTCTAAAGACGATGTAGCTACCAAAGATATCAATATTGATCCATTGAACCTTTAACCCTTCGAATCTTTCTCCCTCATTCAGTACTTTCCAAATCCATGGGTTAAAACAGGGAGATGGTGTAACGTCCCGAAAATCCAAGGTATTTTTTCATTTTTAAAACAGTAAATCATACAAACGAGTTGTTCCAAAACCGATCAAAGTGAATATATCATTTAAACATCAGGGTAATATCATTAATTGCAAATGCGGAAAACTCTAAAGGATACTGTGCAGTCATGTCGGGTCCTTCCCTTTCGAACCAAAAGTACCTAAAACCATAAAATATGAAACCATAAGCATAAACCTTAGTGAATTCCCCAAAATACCACATACTAAAACATACAAGTGTCATGGGATAACCCCATGGTCTTTCCTTGCAATGCCGAGGGCCAAATCCCAGTCTTACATACAAGTATCAGGAGCCAGATCCTGGTCTTTCATACAACTGTCATGGGCCAGATCATGGTCTTCATACAATTGCCAGGGGCTAAATCCTGTTCTTTCATGTAAGAATCACAAAGATAACTAGCATTCCACATAACAAGTAATGGGTCGACATTTGTACCTTTGACCCATGGATATAATGAGAAAACTCACCTCACATTCTGAAAGAATAGTTGTACCGATCACTGCTCTAAAAGCTATCTCTACCGGTCACCTATACAATTAACAGGAACCCAAATCTCAAACTATAAATCAAAATACCCAAAGTGCCCTTGGTCAAACTTGGTTGACCCTGGTCAAATTCAAAGTCAACGGTCAAAGTCCAAAAGTCAATATTTCTTCCCATTGGAGTATGCCCTGCGTACCAGGAGACTATGCCCAGCGTACTCTGATGTTGACCAAAAGTGGGATATTGACCGCGTACACAAAGCGTACCACTAGGTACGCCCAACGTACGCAACCCAGTCCCAAAACTCCATTAAGAGCTTATTTCATTAAGACCTTACGTCTAAAACTCAAATCGAAGCCCAAAATGATGTCCTAAGTCATAAAGTTTCCAACTTTGTGACTTTTCATGGCTATAAAGTGCTTAATGTCCAAAACCCTAAGTTCTTAACCCAATATGTAACATCCCAAAAATACGAGCCAAAAATTTCATTTTTAAAACATATACTTAGTAAAGCATTAGGAATAAAACGTTCATCGATCATAACATTTCATGAAAGATATCACATGTCTAGAAAACATTTTCATAAACATAATAATGTCAGAGTACAAATCCCCAGGAAGATCTCATAGTGCGGAATACGAGGCATGTGTGTGATGGGCCGCTACAGCGCCAGCTCCTTCCCCTTCGAAGAAGAGCTACCTGAAACCAAAACTGAAAAATGTAAGCACAAAGCTTAGTGAGTTTCCCCCCGTAATACCTCATACCATACAAACATACAATGAACAACTAGGAGATACGGGCCTCGCCCACACTCCGCTAGCTGGGAGATACGGGACTCGCCCACACTCCGCTATCTGGGAGATACGGGCCTCGCCCACACTCCGCTATCTGGGAGATACGGGCCTTGCCCACACTCAGCTGCTAAACCATAACATACAAGTATCACACAGACAACGAGTATAGACAATTCTATCATACTGGCATATATCATAATCAACACAACCAAGAGATACGGGCTCGACCCACACTCCGATACTAACTTATCATCTATATGGACCGGCCTTGGTGCCTTAGACCCATTACTACTGGAAAGAAACTCACCTCGAAGAGTAGCTACCGAAGGTCTGACTGCTAGACGTCTGGCTGCTGCACCGGTAATCCTCCGGCTACAAAACCATAAACATAGATTAGCCACTCATAAATACCCTTAGGTCAACTGACTGACCCATCCCTGGTCCAAGGTCAACTCTTGGTCAAAGTCAACTTCTAGTTCACTGAACTCGCCGAGTCGTGGCACAGACTCGCCGAGTCCTTCTCCTACTATCCCGGTCATACTCGCCAAGTCCCTCTTTCCACTCACTGAGTCACCCTTGACTCACTACTCAGGAATATGGAACCGACTCGTGATCCGACTCGCCGAGTCTGAGAGCAACTCGTCGAGTTCCACGAGCAGGTCTCCTACTCGCTTCCAATCCTCACCAAAACATCCCGCAAGAGGATTTGGGGTTTTGGGACTACGTTACACTGTTAATCCCGCGTGCAGATACGAAGGGTTGGACCTTCAACACTTAAACCCCTCTTACTTAGTGAAAGTTCATATGACTCGCCGAGTTTGAAGAACAACTCGACGAGTTCCAGGCAATCTTCATAGGACTCGCCGAGTTGTTCTTCCAACTCGCCGAGTCTAAGGCCATCTTCATAGAACTCGCCGAGTTCCACTTTGGGACTCGCCGATTCCCTATGACCCACTTCCTATACAGACCAAAAATAGGGTTTTGGCACTGATCGCGTATGTCCAACATACTCAATTTACGCCCAACATACTAGGGAAACCCTAGTACGCCCAACTTACACGTTGAGTATGCCCAGCATACGCGTCTCAACCCAAAACCGCCCTAAATTCAAACGGTCATAACTTCTTCGTTTCAACTCCGTTTTCGACGATCTTTATATCCACCGAAAGGTATTGAAGAGATCTATAATATTATCTAAATATATTGTACTCAAAACTTCTAAAAAAATCCATATTTCATGAAAGAACCCGCCCTATGACTTTTTCCGTTTTACCCTTTGACTCCAAAACACAACTCAAAGGTTTAGATCTCATAAGGGCGAATGTCATATTAGTCCATCGAACTTGTTGTGTTTGTTTTAAAAGGTCACCCAACTTTTTTTGGTACATTAAGGGAATGAACTCTCATTTTCCTGTTTTAAAATATCCTTATGTGACCTGATATCAGGTAAAGCTGTAAAATGTGTGCCTTGACCACTGTTTGACCATAAACTGCACCTCCACCTCTATTAAAGTATACTCACTATATCTACCCTTCTTGATCAGGTCAACTATTTATTTTCATTTTTAGATCAATCGAACAAAAAAAATTAGTGATTGATTATTGATTTGTATGTATATGACTCTGTACACTGAAAAACAAGAACAAATCAAAGAAGACGAAGGGGAAGTGATAGAGAGAAATTATCTCTGAGGATTCTGATAACTGCCACTTACTGTTCTTCACATAATTAACTGCTGAAGCAACCTCGTCCATTTACCTGCAACCTTTGACAGTCTCGATACAACGATCCCTCCTCGTGATCGATTAAGAGCCACCGACGCATCGATTTCCTGATTTCGTTCATATTTTCCTTCCCTGATTTGCCTTATGTTCCCCGTTTCCCTTTGCCTTTACTCGTTGATCCAACAACGTCGATGTCACCCCTTATAGTTGTTTCTCTTCCCTCGATTAGTGACGAAGAGCAAACCAAAAAACGGGCCATCGCAGGTCGACTACCCCCCTGGCGAATTTGCCATCACCGGGCCACGAACCACCACCATCGTCTCCTTATTTCTTTGAATCAGACAAACCCCGAAGTAACTTCTCTGACCCACCCACGATTGATACCCCTCGGAGCTGCTTCGATGGCGTTATGTTCCTTTTCCCGTTCCCGATTAGTCGAAGGGGGAAGAAGACGATGCCCCTTCCTTAGCTGGAGTCGTTTGATAACTGATACAAGGCTTCGTCCTAAAAAGAAAATAAACGACTTTTGATTTTGACCAAGTCAAAGGTCAAAGCAAAAATCAAACTTTCATTTTAAAACCTGTTATAGTGGGTTAAGCGACTTTTTTAACAGGTTGAACGAGAGTTCATTCCCTTAATGTACCAGAAAAAGTTGGGTGACCTTTTAAAACAAACACGACAAGTTCGATGGGCTAATATGACATTTTCCCATCTCATAACCATCATTACCTCCTTCTAAAAGGTCTAAACATCGACTCCTTAAGGCCCAAAACCTTTACACACTTAACTTTTCGGCCCACGACCCTGAATTACAGAATGATCCTGAACAGGGTGTTACTGATGGGGTTTGTGGTGGTTACTCGCCAGCTCTAGTTCATAATTTACATAAATTACTGGTGGTTTTGTAGTTTAATGGAGGTGGATTTGTGACTAAGAGTGGTGTTTCGTTGACTAATTATATGTTTTGTCGGAGGATCGATAAGGAGTATAACGCGATTGTGGTTGTGGTTAGGTATAAGCTTGCACAAGAGAGTTAGTATTTTGTGGCGTTTGAGGACGACATTAAGTTTGTTAGCTAAACAGGCGAATTTAGTCGAGTGTAGGATCTCAGGTTGCGTTGACCTTAGGAGCACACAGATCGTTGATGGTTTTGGTTCTTCCATGATCCAACCTTGGATTGTTGCACATGTCGATCTTTTCGGTGAGTAGTAAGGGTGGAGTTATGATTTTTCGACAAGTGGTGGTGGTTGTGGCTTTCAGGTTTTTCCGGCCGGTTGATGTGGTGGTGGTGAGAGAAGATAAAGAAATAAAGAAGAACAATGTTTAAAGAGGTGTTGGTGAAGCAGGATAGTAAGGGTGGGTGAGATTATTATATTTTTATTTTCTTATAAATATATAATGAAAAAGAAAAAGATAAGGACATAATTGTCCTCTTAAAAAAATTTAAAACAAATTAGTCTAAAATTAATCCTCCTTAATAAATGAAGGTTTTTTGGTCACTTGTCAATCTCTTATGAGTTTTGACACTTGTCATTTTGTGGTAATTTTGAAATAAATATTATCCACTTGTCAATTTTTGGTTTGTTTTAATTTTTAATTAAAGTCATATACTTATAAATATAAAGTATTAAATATCATATATATATATATATATATATATATATATATATATATATTATATTAAATTGTAATAAATACGTTTCTTTCTTTCTTATTTTAAAGTTATATATTAAAAAATATTTCATTTTTATACTTTAAGTTTAATCATTTTTTAAATCAACCCGTATAATATACGGATCTCACACCTAGTAAAAATAATATTTTTAACCAGTGATATAATTCCAAAATATTTTAGATCAAAGTCTCGATTTTTTATAAACCAGGAAAACGAAATTTACCATTTTACCTATGTCTTAATTAAAAAAATAAATAAATATATTTTTTTTTAAAAAATAACAATTTGAACGATCTAACAAAATCAAAAAAATATCTAATATTGGGTAAGATAACCACGCTGGCATCTAGATACTTCAATCCTGTCTGGAATCCAGATTGTGCACTTTCCCCTTGCACTTTACCCTTTTTTCCCCTCGAAAATATCTACCTCAGTTTCCAATCATTCACACGTGACCTGATCAAATTTCTCCAATCTCTGAATCCTACCTCAGAAATTGTTATCCAGGGCGTTTAATTCGTTGAAATCGGTTCAACTTGCTTACCAATTTATTGCTATGGGAGAGGAAGTCAGAATTACCGACTTCGATGTCAGCGGTGGAGATGACGACGACCGAGTTTCGGAGTGGGAGGCTGGGTTGCCGAACGTCGACGACTTGCCGTCGTTATCACAGTTGCTGATATCGGCGGAGATGGCATCGGCTTTCAGCATCACACCGGGGCCTCACCGGAGTATGATTGACGTTGACCGCGCTTCTCGTAACACAATTTCAAGTCTCCAAGGGCAATCGCAACAAAATCAGGTAAATAAACATACTGATTTTAAGTCGTTTAGTGATGATAGAGAAGAAGAAATGGTTGTGGAAGGCGAGGAGACCGTCGATCTGACTCCAGACGGTTCCGATTCGAGGAAACTACGGAGAGTTGATAGCGGCGGCGCTAGTGGTGGAGCTGGAGAGGAAGCTGACTCCGCTTTGCGAGCCGATGATTCTTCCACCAAGTCGTTGAAAAGGATTCGTTTGGTTTGGACGCCGCAACTGCACAAGCGATTTGTGGAGGTTGTTGCGCATTTAGGAGTGAAGAACGCTGTTCCTAAAACGATTATGCAGATGATGAACGTTGAAGGATTGACGAGAGAGAATGTCGCCAGTCATTTACAGAAGTATAGGCTTTATGTAAAACGGATGCACGGATCATCTAACGAAGGGCCATCTTCTTCCGATCCTCTGTTCGCTTCCGCTACTGTTCCCAAGAGTTTTCACGATTCCGGTGGCAATGGCGGCGTTGGAAATAGAAATGGTCACTCTCATGTTCCCATTCCAATGCCATACCCACAGCAGATGGTGCCTTTGGCCTACCCACCGCCGCAGATGGTACCCAATCGATCAGGTGGTGGCGGAAGTGCATATCATCAGGGTTTCTCCCCTCATTCACATCCGTATAATATGATGATGCAACCAAGAGACTGGTCTGGAAACAATTTTGGTTCAGTTTCACCATTTCACCAAAGTAGAACTCCTAATGATAACTAGAAATTCTATCCCCGATTTTGGATAATTATCTAAGCAAATAGAGGTGAGATTCTCGTTTTATTTTGTACATAAAAATTGGGTCAATTCACTTTCTTTATTTACCTTTTTCGTCACTTATCTGATTCATAATTCAAGAAATCAGTCTGTAGGTAGAAAATATCAACTTTGATAGATCAACACTTCATTAAAACTTGGTTATAATTATACTTATACACCAACAACACGCTTAGATTAAAAACTTTCAGAGTACTTGTCAATAACATTAGCAATTAGCTACTAAGGCTGTGATTCTGTGAACTTTAAATATAGATTTATTGGTAGACTTGTGCCTTTTAGGTGGAAGACTTGCAAAATCTTTTGAAGATGAAGAGATGGTGTAAATGTGATTTGGGGTTAAGTCATGAACGTAATCTAAAACTCTCCGGTTGCATTGAAGAAGAAGACAACAGTTGCTGCCACATGATTGCCAAGGACTGTTTGGTAATTTCCTTAGTCCTAACCCAATATCTACTCAATTGCCCTCGCACCGGTTTCAAAATTTGCGACCATTGGTGTTCTGTGATTTACCTCTTACTGGTCGGGTGTGGCTTGAGACCATTAAGTGTACAATTTAATTTCTCATTTTAAATATAAACTCAATAACTATGAGAATTGTTGCCATTGTAATTTTAGTTTTTGGTAGATTGAGTTATATGGTTATAAACTTTGATTATTCCATTAGTAGTTATTCCCTATGTTTTTTTTTTCTCTAAGAGAAGAAAGAAACTTTAGAGGTTGATGTTACCCCAATTTGTCAAAGGCTTTGGGGCATATATAATACTCTTGGAGTGATCGAGTCTTTGCTTGAAATTAGGGGTGTTCGTTTGGATGGATTGGTTTAATCCGATCCGATCAAGTGAATCCAAATTAAATTCTGTTTTTATAACGTAGATCCAAATAGTCCAAACTAAATTCAAATCCAATCCGATCCGATCCAACCAAATTATAATTTGGTTGGATCGGTTTTTTACAATTCGATTTTCAAGAATCAAGACATTTCAACAAATATATAACTTTAGTATTAACTTACTCTATAATATAAACTAAAAAATATTGTTTAATTAGTTGTGAATTAAAACTTATAAATAACTATCAAGAAAAATATATTATAGTTTACTATTTTATAGACAATTTTTTTTATAAGAAATACAAATTAAAATATTATAATAGATGAAAAGTTTTAATATATTAAAAGAATAATTTAGCAAATTTATAAATTATTAAAGTTATATATTAATAAATTTCAATTCGGTTTTTTTTGGACTATTCGGTTTTTATTTTATAAATAAAAAACAATCCAAAATAAAAATTCGGTTTTTGCTAAAAACCAATCCAAAAATCTGAATATCCGAACCAAATAGTCCGATCCAAATTGTCCAATTGGAGAATTCAGTTTTATCCAAATAGTGAACACTCCTACTTGAAATGGCCACAAGATGCGTGAACTTGTGTTGTTATTCTCTCACACTAAGCTACTTGCTTAAGCTTGTAGCGAATTTAATTTTGTTGCCACGTATTTTATAAACAAACTTCATCTTCTACTCTTCATTTCTTCACCCTAGATCATTACATGAAGTTCTCGTGTTCTCCATAATACCAAACATGACTATTTTACTTACTTAGATCTTTTAGTTGCCTTGCTAAGTTGCTAAACTCGGAAGAAATTATACAATGTTAAATCTAGCATTTTTATTGGGTTTCAATGGTTTGGTTATTGAGATGTCATTTCTTTAGTGTTTTTTTTATAGTTTAGACTTTGGCGTATTATTATTGTTAACTTAATGAAAGACACCAATTGCTCAATTCTTCCCCTTTGTTAGTCGTGCTGGTGATTTTAGTGTCACCATGTCATTTTAAGTAACTAGAACTAACATGTGAGCTAAGGGGCTTCATGATTTGTACTCTAATATATGTACGGGCTTTGTGCGGAGTGCACACATGTATAAGATCGAGCCAAAAGTCAGTTCGGCGACTAGTCGGGGGTCCGGGGGCAGTGCCCCCAGGTCTGGGGTTTCCAAAGGAATTAATATTACTTGCTTCCAAAGCAACTAATGACGGTCCAACCCTAATGAAACCCTAATCGTGTTTAATATATAAACAACTCTTCCTTTCCACAAGGAGACGACGTTCTTTAGCTCTCGTTTTTCATCACACATTCACAGAATCTTTTAGCATATTGGCTTACGTTTTCTGTGCCTAGAAACGTAAGTGTCCACTTGGATTATCCTAGGTTGAATTTCTTGTAACCCAGGCATAGGGTAGAAATATCAGTTCGGAAAGTGATATCACGATCCAAGTTGGTATCCAGATCTTCACCACAAACTCTAAATTTCCCAACAATCTGTGTAAAATGTGAACGAATCAACCTAGTCGTAAAATATTTGGGATAGACTCATTAAATGTTTGAATTGAAATCAATTTTAAACAAGCCTGAGCCAACTCAAGCTTAATATTAAGGCTGTTTATACAATGCGTTCAAGCTCAAGCTTGTATTACCAAGCTTGATTATGGTTGTGAGCCTAAATGAACCTACTTATATAATATAAAATTTCCTTTTTTATTTTTATGTATTAATATAAAAAAAAATTAATAAGCACCATTTTAGAAAATTTGGGTAGCATATACAAGTCGAGCCCAAGCTGAGCTCAAGCCCGTATAATTCTTCACAAGCCGACTTCTTGCTCAGTAATGTAAGGCTCGAAACAAGTTGAGCTCGAGCTCAACTCAAACTCGGTTGGACCCAAGAATTATCTTTTGTGGGGGCAATTTTTTTTAGCACATTTTTCTGAAATCAGTTTTTGACCAAATTTGTTTATTTGATGTAAATTTTAAACCATTTAGATTATTAGATCCAAACAAATTTATATATTATCTAAGATCTTTAGCCTATTTAAACAAAATATATGAAAACAAAAAAAAAAAAAAAAATGCATCTCCTACATAACTACTTAGCTGGTGGGTAAACTGTTGGTCGATGTTTTTAATATGTAAATGGAAAAGTGTAAAGGAATTTATGTAGATTCACGTTTTCTACATGGACCGGTAGTAAAATTTTGTAAGTTCGGTGTGGAATATTAGATAGGATAAAGTTTGAAAGGACAAGTTACAAACCTTTTAGTAAAGTTATAAATTTGTTAATTATGGTTATTAATTTTTGTGGGACAGCTGCCCACAAGGTCCATTGTAGGTCCAGCCCTGTTTGTATATGTAGAGAAAGAAAAGAAAGTCGGAGTCAAAATAGCCACCCTCACGTGGGCCATATGTGTGTTTTGTGTAATTGTGTGCGACTGTGATAGATTAAATATGTGTAGAGCAAGAGAAAGAATTTGAAGAGAAATTGAGTCAAAAGATGTAGAGCAAGAGAAAGAATTTGAAGAGAAATTGAGTCAAAAGAGCGTGCCTCACATGGACCATGGCTTCCCGTGTTTCAAATACAGTCCAATTCTGCTACCATTAAGGCATGTATCACATGAACAAAAGAAATGGTTTCAGACTGGTCTAAAAGAACAAACGAGTTAGAATCTGTTTAAAAACAGGTTGGACCGGAAAAGGTCCGGTCCTAAAACTGTTTGGAACCGGTCCAAAAAATAGCTCATCCGAGATTGGCCTTAAAAAAACATTCCAAGACCAATTTCGAGAAAGATAGAAAGCCAAAGTTTATATACATATCATTTTTGTGTAGAAAATGATTAAACTAGAAAAAAAAAAACATAAAACATAACATAAATCAAGACAACGGCAACGATGGTGACAGAGCTCTAACGATAACGGCTAGCAACAACTACTCGTTGGAGAAGGAGAATGAAGAAGTGGTGGACAACAGCGGTTCCTTTGTATAAGAATAGAGGAGCGGCAGCAACGATGGTCATCGAGTCGGAGGCAGATGAGGAGTCTAGAGAAAAGTAGCGAGAAAGAAAGAGGGCTCAAGTTGCGGCGGGCGGAGCTATTCCGACTAACTCAGAAAATAGATCGGAAGAAGATGCAAGTTAAGGAGAAGGCAAACGAGGCACTAGAAGAAGCGGATGTAAGAGCTCTAGTTTGGTATCAGTGACTGTTTTTTTATTTAGGAGGAGAAAAAAAAACAAACGAAATGAATATGAAGCATAATGAAGGCAAATGTGTATTTCACATCAACCTACCTTTTTTAATATTCATCAAGATCGTATTAACCATCAAGTTAATCTCATTACAATTTAATAATATTAGTGATTAAATTTAAGGATGAAAATTACACCTGACCCAGTGGGGAATCGGGTTGACCCGCCTCAATCAGGGACGGGTATTCCCTGCCAAAACAGGTACCGGTACGGGGCCGGGAATCCCCATTATGCTAAAACCAGGGATGGGGTCGGGGTCGGGTATAACAATCTCCAACCCACCCCGTCCCCCACTTTGATGTGTGTGTGTGTGTGTGTGTATATATATATATATATATATATATATATATATATATATATATATCGATCATTTATTAAATTTGAATTAAATTCACTAAATAGAATTTATCTATATTAAACCATTAGAGATAGAGGCCATATACTAAATTATGTTCTCAATTCCAAAAGTTCATCAATCGTCACTTTGTTCGTCAATCTGTATACCAAATCGATATTTTTTAAACTTTATGATTGATGTAAACAGAATCTGTTTATGGCATATGGTTTTGATCACTTATTAAACTTGTTTTTTTTGTGTAATTTGACTTTATTATGTTGATATATTGGGGATGGGTTGGGAATGGGCCAGGGATGGATGAGAAAAAGCCCAAAATACAAAGGGAAATGATTTTATTCCCCGCATCCGTCGGGATAAGGATGAGGATAGGGACGAAATTAGACACTCGGGGATGGGGACAAGGATGGTCAACCCCGCCCCAAACCCGCTCCATTTTCATCCCTAATTAAATTATTCTATTTGAACGAATTCTAGATAACATGTTGTCGATCCATAAAATGCCACAACCTTTACATTTCATATAAAATTATAGAATGGGTTTTCATTCAATTATTGAATATATATTATTTAAACAATAATCGTATAGATTATTATTTAAATAATAATCGTATAGATTATTATTATATAAATATTAAAGATTTCAGCATGTGCACATGGTAATCACCAAGACATTGATGGCGTTGTTTAGGTCATTTGCAGAATTTAAGGCAAATTTTGCCAATTTGGCTGTATTTGCAACTATTTCAGTTCAGTGCGGTGGGTGAAAGTTTACAAAAATCTTACTTAATTAATTAATATTTTTTATAAAATATTTAAGATTAAAATTAAAATTAATTTATATAACATATATTACAAAAAACTCATTAAGACATTCTAATGGACTCGTTGGTGAACATTATATTTCATTTAGTTGTACGTCTAACTAAATACAAAATATATTACATAAATAAACTACAACACTAAAAAGAATATATATATATATATATATATATATATATATATATATATATATATATATATATATATATATATATATATATATATATATAATCATTTTATAATGTTTAAATTTCGAATTCAAATTTAAACCCGAAGGACACAGATATAATTCATTGAACTAAGTACATTGTAACTCTCACGATTGGTTTTTTTCAAATTTGAAACCACAAGTTGGTTTACTTCATCAATAAAAATAAAAAAGCTAACCAAATAACTAAGTTTTCTAAATAACCAAATAACCATGACTCCTTGAATGAAGAAAGTAACAGGGCAACTCATGTGGCTTGTGAAGACTTATAATGCAAGAATGAGAAGCACACACTCAAAGAAGATAAGAAAAAAAAATGCAAGCCTAACTTACAGTTTAAAATATTTTCGTTTCATAAGGCATTTCAATATTCTTCCTTCAAAATTCACTCAATCCTAAAAAAACAAACACCTTTGTCTCAACTAAAAAACTTGAAAGTATATATTATTTTTGTTTATTTTCCTTATAAAAAAACATTTACTCTCAAGTCGGTTCTTTACAGAATAGCATTGTACTTTTATATAAACCATTGTTATAAATAACTAATCATTTAACACTCAATTTCATTCCAACGGAACAAACCGTTTCATCCTCTCCTCTAATTCAAGATAACAACCTTACATGATTTCAACTTCTTTTCTACAATAGAAATGTTTAATATCACCATCATCGCACAACCCATAACATTATCAAATACCATAACAAGGTGATAAGGATTCAGATCGTGTACATCTGGGTTGTTACAAATCCCTCTTTCTCAGGTTTTAAAGAAAAGTATTTAGTTGTAAGCCACATAGAAAAAAGTGTAGCCCCTTTTGGGTAGTTCTTCCAACTAGTTGAAAAAGAAATGTTTGTTTCGTGATCCTTTTGTATTTTAACCATTTCTTGAGCATTATTAGTCATAACATGTAGCTTCTTCACCATGCCATAACTATCAAGATATATCCAAGCATCTTTATGAAAGGAAACTTCCATGTCCCTTATTCTCTAAAAAGCCCTAGAGAAATTTGTAATGTCCCAAATATCAAAGCAAGTTTTTTTATTTTTAAATAAAGGTAATCATGAAAATCTCATTCTCAAAAAGAGTAATAAACAACCATTTGTTTGGTTTAACAAATTATAATAAAAACCCAGAGTAATAAGATAGTGAAATAAAATAAGTGATAGTCTCCAAAACATATCAATGTATGTGATGCAATCAAACCATGTCATTCCCCTTGCTGCCAAAACAACTTAAAACATTAAACTTTAACAAGTAAGCACAAAGCTTAAATTAGTTCCAAAAATACAACATACACATGTGAATGTTATGATATCATCATGGTCTTACACTTACTTTCGTTGCAGCCCCAATGTACTCTTTCCTATTATGGCTCCACCATAGTATTTCATACAAGTGATATGGCCCCACCATAGTCCTTCATACAAGTGTTATGGCCACACCAGAGTATTTCATACAGAAGGTCACAGAGTATTTCATACAGAAGGTCACGAAGTCAATCAATCATGCATTGATACCTAATGTCCTACATATTATGGTGAGAAAACTCAACTGATGCTAACAACTGCAATCTCACAATCTCAGAGGAATAGATAACTAAGAGGAACCACCTACAATATAACAGAGGTCCAACCTTATTCTATAGCTCAAACCCAACAAGTTTGACCTAGAAGTCAAACTAGTTAAAAAATCAACGGTCAACGAGTCGTCAGGGCCGGTCCTAGGGTTCAAATTCCCAAGATGAGCCGAAAAAAGGCCCTTAGGCCTTAACATGTAATGAATTAAATAAATAAATTATATAAACTAAAGTTTTTTTTAGTATCGATGTACATCGTGATGATGCATTCAATCGTTACATTTAGTAGTTTCTTCCGTGTAAACTTAAATGTACAACGTCAACAAGTTCAACCATTTTCAACACGGTTTCATGGCTTGTGACATATAACATTGAATTATAAGTGTACAAAGTCTTTTTCTACACGAATTCATTTGATAATTGAGACTAATCACCACCGTCTATTAAGCGGTGACTTTATTAAATTACTATATTTGGTAGTCTTATGTAACTACAATTTTTAATAGGAAGAAGCCTCAAGTTCATCTCATATGTATACAACGTCAACAAGTTCAACCATTTTCAACGTGATTTCGTGACTTGTGACGTATAACATTGAATTATAAGTCTACAAAGTCTTTTTCTATACGACTTCATTTGATAAATGAGACTAATCACCATCGTCTATGAAGTGGTGACTTTATTGAATTACTAAATTTGGTACTCTTATGTAATTGCAACTTTTAATAGGGAGAAGACTTAAGTTCATCTCATGTATGATAACTACAAGATCATGACAAGTATTACAATACAATAATAGTCAAGTTCAAATTTTCCAACAAAATCATTATCAATTTTTGTTGCGTGTAAGTCTATAAATCTTTCTCAACCACAACAACTGAGCAAAGTACTCAATTACAAGTCTAAAACCTTCTTAACAACATCAAGAGTTTAAAATAGCAATAAAGTTTCAATATTGTTGCAAAAACAAGCATTTTCATTTATGGTTTTCTATTACAAATTTCAAAAGGATGTATCAATAGTGAAAAGCAATCAACTTATCACTTTTTTCATAAAAAGAAAGAAATCAACTTATCACTTTTGTCATAAAAAGCAAACATAGTTGTGAAACTCAAAAAACAAAAACAAGAAAAGATAATTTGTTCTAGACCTTTCATAAATTTTCATTTACATACCTCAAAAAAATTTATGATTTAATATTGAAATTGGTTGATATAAACACTCAATACGAGAAAGAAGAATAACAAAATATATGTTACATTGCGATTAACTTCCTTCCCTTTTCCCAATTTGATCATTTAGGTTAACCAAAATTCGATAAATATCAAAAATAAATAATGCAATTGACATGATTACAAGAAGAAACTCGGTATTAAGCCATTACAATCACCTCATACACTCCCCCAAAAACTTCAAGAAATGATAATCTTTTAATAAAACAGATAAACACCAACTATAAGTATTAACAGTAAAAAAAATGTACCTAAGTAGTCTTTCCAGAAGAAGATGATTTCCGCGGATTTACAATGTTGCTAAACTAGAACAAAAACCCAATTTTGATTCAAGGTTGCTAAGCTAGAACAAAATGAAAAGTAGAAAACTATACTGGAATATCGTTGTAACGTCCCAAAATACAAGGTAAAATTTTTCATTTTTAAATCAACCAAATCATTAATCTATTACTTCCAAAAGATAATCAAAGTAGTGCATGTATTTCAAAATAACATCAGAGTACTAACAAAATCATAAGTGCGGAATCTCCCGTGGATGCGATGGAATCATGCCGGACCCTTCCCTTTGGAACCAGAAGTACTTGAAACATTTAAACATAAAACCATAAATACAAAGCTTAACAAGTTCTCCAAAATACCACATACCATATATATAACATTGGGTCCCACACACACAACTAATGGGCTATGCCCACATAACGGGCCTCACCCAACATCATGATCCCTGCCCAACATAACGAGAACCGCCTAAGACAATGGGCCCTGCTCAACATACACATAATACTCACAAAGACAATCTAGCATCCTACATAATACATGATCCTATGGAAACCGGTGAAATCTTCGATACCGAAGTGCAGCTCCCAACGAGTGAGCTCATGTGACCCAGGATTCCGATGAAATCTTCATTATGCTAAACACAAAGGATCATGGTAACTTTGTGAATAATAAAGCTTTTAACACTAACTCTATGGACCTTGATACAAGTTTATGACCGATCATGGCTAAGGAGATTCAACAATTAAGACAAATGATCTCAAGCGTTCCTGGAGTAGTTGAGTCTATACCGGAAGTATCCCCCACAAGCCACATGATCTCAAGATTTGCTCCCGCAATAGCTTATACCGAAGTCCCAAAGAACTTCCAAACGCTCAACATGAAGCCGTATTATAGGACCGCGAATCCTTAGGAGCATTTGGCACAATATATGGAAAGAGTGAAGATCATCCCCATTCCCACACACCTGAAGGAAGATTGCTTATTCAAGGGTTTTGGTTCGACCCTCATAGGATCGCCTTAAAAGGGCTTCTTAACATTCCTCCTTACTCTATTACTTCTTTTTCTCACTTAGTTAATTTGTTTAACAATTAATTTTCTTGTAGTAGAACATCCGAAAAGATCATTAGTGATCTTTATCGAGTGGTTCAAGATCCTAAGGAATCCCTTAGGACTTTTGTGAACAGGTTTGGCAGAGAAGCTCTGAGTATCCCCAACATTGATATGACTATTGCAGTTGAAGCCTTTAAATGGGCTTAAAAAGGACTCTCCTTTCTATAAAGACCTTGTAATGACCCCATATAAGAGAACGTATGAGGTCCGAAGCAGAGCATTAAGATTCATAAGGCTCAAAGAAGATAAGGAGATCCAAAAAAGGAGCAACCCACCAAGCTCATACGATCACCCCAATAGGAAGGGTGACTCCTCAGCACAAAGATCCTACAAATATAAACCATATTCCAAACCTGTTCATCATAGGGTTAATGTCCTTGAAGATGAAGGGGGAGGGGGGCAGAAGAATTTCCTACGATTACTGACTACTGCTTTTCTGCAAATATTTCAGGGATAATATTTGCTATGCAGGATCTTGGCGACAAAAAAAGATGGCCAAGGAAGGGAGAAAAATCCACCACATGGAAAGACAAATCCAAATGATGTGCTTACCATGAAGACTTTGGTCATGTCACATAGGATTGCATAGCTCTCAGGAAGGAGATCAGCTACCTCTTAGGAAGGAGACACCATGGAAGTCAACATTGATGACATGGTAGTCAAGTCAAAGAAAGCTAAAGACCATCTCAAGAATCTTGAAGAAGCCTTCGACATACTGGATAAGTATAACATGAAGCTGAACCCCTCCAAGTGTCACTTTGGAATGAGATCAGACAAGTTTCTTGGGTACATGGTGACCAAAAGAGGAATTGAAGCAAATCCTGAGAAAATCAAAGTAAACATTGATATAAGATCCCTATCCTCAACAAAGGGTATTCAAAGACTAACATGAAGAGTGGCAACCTTAAACAGGTTCATCTCAAGATCCTTAGAAAAATGTAAACCATTCTACGACATCTTGAAGAAAAATAAAAGGTTCGAGTGGACTAAGGAGCACGAAGATGCTTTCCAAGAACTTAAAAGATACCTAAGCTCAACACCTCTATTGGTAAAACCATTAGATGGGGAACCACTTCTTCTCTACCTTTCAGTATGTTCAAACACGATGAGTGAAATCTTACCAAAGGATCTTAAATGGGACCAACATCCCATATAATATGTAAGTAAAAGTCTCTTGGATCCTAAAACCAGGTACTCTCACCTTGAAAAACTTATACTTACACTAGTAACTGCTTCCACGAAATTAAGACACTACTTTGAAACACATCCTATAAATGTAAGAACTAATTATTCTATTAAGAATGTTATAAGAAAACCAAAAATGTCAGGGAGGATGGAAAACTCCGTGAAGCTAAGCACATACAACATCAAGAATGAACCAAGATCCGCAATAAAAGGCTCAAGAAATGGAGGACTTTATGGCTGACTTTAGTAATGATCTACAAGCTGAAGTAGAGACAGAAACTAAATGACTTCTAGAAGAAGAAAACACAAGAAGATGGACACTATTCATAGATGGAGCATCAAACCAAAGAGGAACTGGACTAGGGATCATACTAAAGTCGCCACAAGGTCACGTCCTACCTTAGGTAGTCAGTTGTGAGTTTTACGTAACCAATAACGAGGATGGATACAAGGAACTAATCAGGGGACTACAACTAGTCAAGTATCTTCAAATCAAGGATCATTAGGTATATTTCGACTCCTTATTAATAACTAACCATTTTAATGGATCCTATGCAGTAAAATGAAAAATACCAGTGGAGGGTCGTTAGCCGAACAGGTTTCATAGGAAACTTAAATCCTCATTAAAAGTATATTGAAATATAAAGTAACTAAATTTTTTATAAATTCACAATCTTAGTTACTTAGGAAAAGTGTGAATATGGTGCTAATCCAAGAAATTGCACATTGTACCTTGTTGGTCGTTAGTGGAGCGTGTGTGGTTAACCGGCACACTAATATGGGACTAATGAAGGATGGCAGTGGGTAGATTGTAGGTTATCATAGATCAATGGAGCATGTGTGGTCAACTGACACATTGATTAGGTGATAAATGACTTCAAGAGTACCAAGCTAATTTGCATGGTTATTCACACCTTGTTTGTGATCCTCGATATCCCAATCACAAACTTGAAGGGCATAATCGAGATTAAACATGACATTGAAAAGTTTAATGAATCTCAAAAGATCTGGGAGTTTCATTTAAAACCTAATTCGTTTAAAATTTTCGTTTTCATGAAGGAATTGGTAAATCGTCAGTTACCTACCGACAAATAGATTGCAATTGGATTACGGCATCCCTCTTCCGGATTATAAATTATTGTGTCGGGTCATAGCCTTAATATTTCATTTGGGTGTTATATTAAGGATTGAATCAACTAACTTGAATTTCTCCCCTTGTAGATGTCTAGTTTTGACAATTATGGTCTACCTTATCCTTTTGGAAAAAGCTTTCCTCATGAAGATGATGTTTCACGTTTCGATCGAGGAACTAGAAATCATTCTTTACTTCCACCGTCTCCTCAAATAATTCTTCATGACCCACATGTTCGTCGACTTGAAAATTTCAAGGTCACTCAAGCCTTATTGGCCAATAAACAAGAAGATGGAAATTTTGTATGTGCTCACGTATTGGGGATGAAGTTGCATATTTAGTTATTGACAAGTTGGGAATGTTAAGTGTCGTTTTCCCAAGAAAGTTGGTTGTTGACTTGGTTCTTCAGTCACTTCCCGAGTTGTATGGTCAGTTTGTTAAAGACTACTATATGATAGATCACGACGTGACCCTTATTGATCTTACATATTTGCTAATTGTTGCTAAATCAGCAATGATTTGGCGCACTGGTCAAGTAAATTTGATTGGAAGATCTACATCCTAAATTTCCATGGATATAGACAATGACATAGACATCCCAGAAATGATTCCTTCTCCTAAGGGAAAGGAATTGGCCATGGTCAAAAGATTTGACCATAAGAGAAAAGCCAGTTCTGAGATAGTTTCATGCGCGAATGCCAAAGAGTCCACTTGTTTGAATTGCTATTTAAAGGGAAATTGGAAGCGAAGCTACCCTGACTACCTGAGATATCTAAGAGAGGGTAAAATCAAATTGTATGGTTCTACTCCAGGTAATTCCACTATCTAAATCTATTAAGTTCCTATTTATAGATTCTTAATACATGATGTGATAAGATTGCATTTTGATGTTTTGTAGGATCGAAGAAAAGAAAGGAAGCTTAAAAGGAAGAGTGAGCTGAGTCTGGTCGCGAAGAGATGGATTTTGATCGCATGGTTTGATGATCAGATTTTTGAGCTACTATTTAGGAGTTATGATAGATTGCTTAAGAATACTTCGAAACATAGTTTTATTTTTATTTGCATTGTAAGGACAAGTTCAAGGAATGCTATTTGAATGTGAGACTTCAATTCCAGGGAATTATCTTGTAACATTCTCAAATGGAATACTTTGTAATATCATTGGCCAATTCTCTGTGACTTTTGTGTTGGATTAGGTGTCTAAGCCCATAACTATAATTGGTATGTACTTGACCCGATAGTAGCATGGTCCTTTTGGGTTGCCTTCACCAGAGCAATTTGATAGGATTGATATTTGAGAAAGAGGTTATCTGTGATTTATTAATATATTATAAGAATAATATATTAATTGAGAAATCATATTATTTAATTAATATTGATCAAGAATTAATTTAGTGATCAAAAGAGACTGATTAAATTAACAGGGACTAATTAAGTCAATCAGTAATAGTTATAGTTTGGGCTAATGATCCATATTGATTAGGATGGACTAATTCTATGTGGGAATCCATGAAGAGTTAGTTCAAAGGGCTTATCATATGGATTATTGGATTAAAGGCCCACGAAAGTGAATTAGGGTTTATAAGTTAGACCCTAGGAATTCCACACTATAAAAGTAATCCCTAGACTCCCAAAATCGACACTTGTGATCATAGATGAAACCCTAGCCGAATTGGGAGCTTCATAACCTCTCTCTCAAAGTCATTCTCGTGCTTTTGGTGTTTGTGAACCATTTAAGGCATCACACTTGGGGTGATAAGCTCTTGAAAGGCCAAGTTCTACAAGCTACATAAAAAAGGTATTCATCTAACTAGTTTTTTATGTTGTATATCTCAAATTGCATGCTAGCTAGAGTATATGCTTTGGATAATATGAAGTTGCATGTATAATTAGAGAAAACTTAGATCCAAGGGATTAGTGTTGTATGTGCACCATATAAGTGTTATAGTACTCAAAACCTATTAGTGGTATCAGCGCTTAGGGTGTTTTCTGTTATATTGATGCATTGGTAATTGTTCAAAGCAAGGAAATCGTTTTTTTGGGAATCTGCCTGATGACCACGATGTGGTCATAGTTACTAGGACGTGGTGACTGTTCAGTGGGAAGATTTTCAGTTTTTTGGTGTAACAACCCATCATTTTCAAATCAACAAAAGTCAATAAAAATCAAAATCTCTAAATAAAAATGAAGTTTTATTTATTTGCTAAGTTATAAGGGCTAAATATTGATTTAATATATATCAAAATAATTTTATGATATAAGTATTTTAAAGTTGGGATAAAAACTCACTTAATCGAAAACTCCGAAATTGAGTTAATGTAACAACCAAAAATTTCAACCAATTTAAAACATTTTACTTCATTCAGAAACCATTAAGTTCATACATCTAGTTTTCAAAATAGTTTAAACATCAGAGTATCCCCCAGAACCATATCACATAAATCATAAAACATGAGGAGTGGTACAATCATGCCTTCGCCTTGCCACGATCTCCTAAAGCACCTGAAATAATATACCACAATTGTAAGCCCGAAAGCTTAGTGAGTTTCCCCCAAAGTACCCATACTCACATAAACATACGCATACAACAAATAACAACTTACTACGGGTCCAATCAACCTTCCGGTTGGAATACCCCTGGCCCTCAACCATCGGGTTGGAATGCCTACATACCACGAGCCCAATCATCCTACCGGGATGGGATACTCTCAGCCCACAACCATCGGGTTGGAATGCCCATACACCTATACGTATAACAATAACTACTGTGGGTCCAATCATCTCGCAAGATGGAATATCCCAGGCCCCTCAACCATTGGGTTGGAATGCCAACATAATATGATTCCAACCATCCTACCGGGATGGAATACTCCTGGCCCACAACCATCGGGCTGGAATGCCCCACTCCCTATACATACAGTAACTACTACTATTATGGGTCCAATCATCTCGCAAGATGGAATACCCCAGGCGCACAACCATCGGGTTGGAATGCCAACATAATATGAGTCCAATCATCCTACCGGGATGGAATACTCCTGGCCCACAACCATCGGATTGGAATGCCCCACACTAACAAACATGCACACATAATAGGCAACCACATAGCACTCTACAGAACCAACATACTAGGGCCCTATCATCCTACCGGGATGGAATACCCTCTGCTACTGCTCAACATACATAACCCACATGTAACCTCCTACCAGCGTACATAAGGCAAGACCAACTACCGATCTATAAATAACCACTACCCAACTACCAGGGCGCTGATCCGACAAAACTAGCCGTCACTTAACTATCCATTCCTCTGGGATACTAAGCTAACAAAGCATATCCTCATATCATTATCCTATCTGTTGGATTAATGTCTAAGTCCATAACTATAATTGGTAAGACTTGACCCGACCCGGCATGGTCCATTTGGGTTGCATGGCATCATGCATTTGGATAGACTATAATGAGAGAAATAAGACACTTATGGTTATTAATATATTATAAGTTCTAATATATTAATAATAAGAATAATAAGATTATTTAATTAGTATTGGTCAAGAATTAATCTAGGATTAATTAAGTGATCAAAAGAAGACTAATTAAATATATGGGTTGATTGTGTAAATCATCCATACTTGTATAGTGGGCTAATGCTCCATGGATAATCAAGTTGGGCTAAAACCCATAGGATGGTCCATGGATGCTCCATGGTGTATTTGAACCCATGGATCCAAGGAAATGGAAAGTCATGACAATTAGGGTTTACCCTAATTGTAACACTATATAAAGATCTTATTCTTGACAAAATCGGCGACTAGTATCATTCTAGAGAGGGCTAGCCGATTTCATGAAGTGTAGATTTCTCTCAAGTTATTCCAAGTGTATTTGGTGTTGTGTGAACCATTTGAGGTGTCACACTTGGGGCACTAGGCACTCAAGTTTCATGAAGACTTTCTACATCAAAGAGGTATGTATTCTATCTTGTTACATTCATTGTTTTTGTATGCTAGATTAGGATAATACCTTGGAAGTTCTTATTTGCATGTATAATAGAGAAAACATAGATCCAAGGTATTTAGGGTTGCATGTACACTTAGGAGTGTTAGAATGCTCAAAACCCAACACTATCTACCAGGATACTAGCAAGCATATCATCACATAACGTAACAAGCTCTAAACAACAATTCAAAGGGCCGGCCTTGGTGCCTTAGACCCTTGAGTACAGTGAGGATAACTCACCTTGCAACTGCCGAAATCCTGCAAGTCTCTGACTGCTGACTCACCGGAATCCCAACTATCACATGCAAATCATCACATTAGAATCCATCATGACTTTCTAGGCCAAGTGCCCACAGCACTCATTAAACCCATCTTCCTTGTATTGAGCCAAGTCCCAAAACGAAGTCCTTATGCAAAGCCCAATATTGGCCCAATTTACTAAATTGGGCCCACCTTTCTAATCGGGCCTAGATCCAAGTTCCATAATAATTATTGGGCCCAAATTACTCCATCCATACTGTTCAGTCATGGCCCAAGCCCAGCTAGCCCATAACAGCCCAATACTTCACGGCCCAAAATTAAAAACCCAACAGAGGGCGTACGCTGGGCGTACTTCTCTGGTACGCGGGGCGTACGCATGTCTGCACCAAAAATCCTTCCATGTGTTTAATGGCTTAAGCACTTAAGCCCATATGCCAAATCTAGTAACAAAAAGGGCCTAAGAATCATAAAGTCTCAATCTTTATCCTTTTGGACGTCCATAAAACTCTTAAATCAAGGTCTTAACCCATTAAGACCTTCCTACTTCATACATGGGACAACCAAAGCCATTGGGACCTCATTTTTCTCACTCAAGACCTCTCCTATGGTCTGAAAGGACAGCTCATCTTAACCAAAACACATCATGCATCATAATGGGGTTTTTGGGACAAGAAATGGTGTCAAAACTTCACTACACTTAGATCTACACAAAATAGATGTCAAGCAAGAAGCTTTATACCTTCAAGTGGTTGCAAAGGGTGATGCTATCTCGGATCTACAAGCTCCAGCCACCAAGTTCCTTCTTTGCCAACCTCTTCTTTCTCCTTCTAAGCTTTTCTTTTCCAAACTAAGCTCCACAAGGCCAACACACCCAACAATGGAGATGGAACGGCTATCTAGGGTTTTCTGAGGATAGGTGAACAGATATGGAGGCTAGGGTTGATCCCTTATGTTCTTTAAATAGTGGTTGGCCCTAAAATTAGGGTTTTAAGACTCTGAGCGTACGTTGGGCGTAAGTCTAGTATGTTGGGCATACGCGTCCTTGTACCCGCGATCATTCATTCTACTACGTTAGGGGTAACCCAGCCTACGCTGAGCGTACCCACGCGTGTCCCAAATGCATGCATGACCTTTCCTTGACAACTTTTCCATTAAGTGCCATAAATGTCAATATCTTCAAAGTGTCATAACTCCTTTATTCTAAGTCCGTTTCCTACGAACTTTTTATCCACGAAAAGGTGGCGAGAATCCCTACGCTTCTAGCAACACACTCCGAACCGAAACCTTCTGGAATGAAACCCATTGCCCATAAAAAACCGAAACGCCCTTACTATTGATCTCAGGAATCCGTAAATAATTACTTTTAGAATGGGGCGTTATAGTTAAGTTGGACTGAAAACTCGCCCACTCAACCGTGAACTCTCGCCTCGGACCCCACCTTTCTTTGGACCGTGAACTGATTTCGGTCAGCACCAAAATCAACATGCGAAGGGTCCCACGTTGACCGAAAACTCCCATTTTGGGCTACTTTCCACCGGAAACCCTATCAAAACCATTATATTAGACCGCAAACCAAGGTTTGAGGCCCATTAGGACCGAAAACCCTCTTTATATATAAGTGTTTGGCAGTAAACTCAATTCATTTCTCACTTTTTAAACCGTAAACTCCTTTAATTTGCTCTCAAGTATCATCCGAAAACCTTCATATCTTCTTGAAATATTGCCCAAAATCGTCATAATCCCACCTAGAACACCAAGGACACCAACAATAATCTTCAAATCTTCATAATTTCACCAAGAACACACTGAAAACTCCTCAATCCCACCAAAAACCCCCATTTGCTCACCGGAAACGTCTTGCAACCAAATGATTTTGTAAGTATTCCTTACATAATTAAAGTGTTATCCAACACTTTAATTATTACATAAACCATTATTTAATCTATTATTTAAATTAATATCTTATTAATTTAAATACAATGTTGGATACTATTATTTTTTTGGATAACGTTATTCGCACGTACGCTAGCCGAGGTTCGTCTCTACAGTTTTGCTACATGAACGCGGTCACGCACTAGAGGTGAGTTCATACCCCTACGCTTTCACTATTTTCAATGTTTTTAGGGGGGATACAAGTTAAACACAAGGACTCTTTTGTTAACATTCAAACGATTTCAAACCATTTTAAACCATTTGCAATTGTTTCAAACCGATTACTACTACATTTATCAAAATATATTTATATATATTTTTAAATCTTTTGTAGCATGTCGATCAAAAGAGTATTTTCTATAAATATTTCACTATCGCTTTGTACATGCCAATAAATTTGCAAATGCTTTAGTTCATTTCAAGTCATACATTTAAACAATAATTTGCATAGTTTGTGAATCAGTACACTATTCTGTTAAGTTCAATAAACAATACAAGAACATACATTTAAACTATAATAGGTATAGTTTGGGAGACACTACACTATCTTACAAGCTCAAAAACACTATACAGAAACTAGTATATAAACTATAATAGGTATATTTTATGGAACACTACTCTATTACGCTAATTCAAGGATACACTACTAAATAATTATTTAAGTATAATTATTTACATTACAAAGTACACTACTACACTACACGTAAACTACTAAATACAGGGTTATGAGGCACTACTTCGGGATACCCACTAGGGTACAGTTCTAAGTCCTATAAGTTATAACTAGAGTCTCCTGGAGGGAGAGCGTGAATTTGTGTATATATCTATATGGGACTGACAATCCCACACCTGAGCTGCTTGCAACGGCTAGGCCGGCAGGCCTAGGGTGACAAATGTCATAAAATTCCGACGCCCGAAGAACGTCGTAGAGGCCACTAGTCATAGCAAGCATGGTTATATGAAACTCACAATAGTATCAACTAAAACAATTGTTTACGAGATTAACACTACTTCAAGGGTTTTATTTTAACTAGTAAAACTACAGTACATTATTTTACACTACATCTGGTGGATTCCAAGTACTCATACAATAAGGTTTTCATAAAAACACTACTACAGACACCACTACAATACACTACTTTTCAAGTACATAGTACACTAGCACAACATACAATTTCGGGAACATTCATGTTATAGTTTTATTTACTAAAAAGACTACAGTTTACTATTTAAGAGTACAGTAACAAACATTCTTTTTTGTCTTAGGGTCTAAGACTACATTTCATATACTAAAGAAAATATTGGATTCTATAACATTTTCAAAGAACAAGAAAAAGCTTTCCATCTCAAAAACATACTTATGAGCTCACCAACTTAAATGTTGATACACTTTTAAAACCACTTGTATTCTCAGGTAACCAGTAGACAGGTACACCCACAGGTCTTGAGAAGACGGAGATTATAGAGTCGCGTCTTTTATACTTTTTCTATACATTTTTGATGTCATACAAACTATGTATTGAACAGATATAAATACTATATTCTATCAATGTAATGGTTGTGTTTGCTTTGATTACTATTATACAATTGTTGTGATAGTGTAGATGACGTCCTCCACCCCCGAACGTTTCCGCCGTTTCGGTTTGGGAGTGTGACATTTAGCCAAGTTTTGGATTAGAATAATTACCACAAACTGTTGACTACTAAAAAATTGTTTTTTTATGATAAGGTAATGATTATCTTCATCCAAATTAAAATACAAATTGTCAAATTATAAAATAATTACTAGATTATATGATAAACTAATTATTTGTATTATTTGATTTGAATTGTCTTGCTATATGAATTTGATTAGGTCAAATTGGTAAAAGATAACGTTATATGATTATTTTATTAGTTTAAATTTGATCTTAAATGTTTTAAAATGAGTTACAAAACTTGTCATCAAGTTTTGGAACTCAAAAGTTTTTTTTAAGGAGTTACAAAACTTGCCATCAAGTTTTGGAATCCAAAAGGTTTTAAGGAGTTTCAAAACTTGCCCTCAAGTTTTGGAATTTAAGATTTAATTAAAAGTATTAATTTTGAAATATTAAATTCTAAAACCTTTGTAATTTGAAAAGTCTCATTAGTGCACCTCTTGGTTTTATAACTTAAAATGTAATTAAAAAGCTTTAATTATGAAATCTTAAATGTAGAACCTTGATGTTTTGAATAGTTCAAATTATACCTTTATGGAGTTTATTAAATTAATTAAGTGTTTAATTAAAAGAGAGAATTAATAAATCCATAATAATATGGTTTAAATTTAATTAAATTAAAAGTCTAATTTATAGTTTAAACCACCTAGTATTTTAAATGTATACAATACACCCTTATACTATATAAAATTAAAAGTCTAATATATTATATATGTATAAGTTTAAAGTCAGTCTTACCGTTAGTAGGCCTCATTCATGAAGCTAGTCTGTAAGGGGTGTTTAAGGAAACGGCCTGTAACATGACCGCCATTTGGTATCTATTCTTACCCACCACACTCTTAACTAGTGGAGGGTCGTTAGTCGAACGGGTTTGATAGGACATTTAAATCCTCATTAAAAGTATAATGAACGTATAAAGTAACTAAACCTTTTTTAAATTCTCAATCTTAGTTACTTTAGAAAAAATGTGAATTTGGTGTTAATCCATGAAATTGCACATTGCATCTTATTAGTCGTTAGTGGAGCGTGTGTGGATAACCGGCAAACTAATATAATGATGGATGGCAATGGGTAGCTCGTGAATTATCATTGATAAATGGAGCATGTGTGGTTAACCGACACATTGATTAGGGGATTAATGACATCAAGAGTACCATGCTAATTTGCATGGTTATTTACACATTGTTTGTGATCCTCGATATCTCTGTCTCAAACTTGAAGAGCATAATCGAGATTCAAATGGCCATTGAAAAGTTCAATGAATCTCAAAAGATCTAGGAGTTTCATTTAAAAACCTAATTCGTTTAAAATTTCATTTTCATGGTGGAATTGGTAAATCATCATTTACCAACCGACAAATAATTTACAATTGGATTATGACATCCCTCTTCAAAATTGTGAATTATTGTATTGGTTCCTAGCCTTAATATTTCATTTGGGTGTTACCTTAAGGATTAAGCCAACTTAGTTGAACTTCTCCCCTTATAGATGTCTAGTTTTGACAACTATGGTCTTCCTTATTCTTTTGGAAAAAGCCTTCCTCATGAAGATGATATTCCACATGGCGATCAAGGTTAAAGATCAATCTCTTTGTCGTGCATTGATGGAACTGGAAATCATACTTCACTTCCTCCACCTCCTCCAATTATTCTCCCTGACCCACAAGTTCATCGACTTGAAAAATACAAGGTCACTCAAGCCCTATTGGCACGCAAACATGAAGACGGAAAGTTTGTATGTGTTAGGTGCATTTTGTGCACCCTTTTTGCACAACTTTTAGCCCTTTTTATTTATGTTTTTAGCATAATTGTTCTTTATTTTACTTGTATTTCATCATATTCATGTTAATCTTTAGAACAACCTTATTTGCACACTTTTATGTCTTTTTCAGGTAAACCGGAGGTTGGAACACGCTTTGGGAAGTGCCGGGAAGCAATGGTGAAGATTTCAGGATGATCGCGCGAAGAACGAAAAAGTTGGAAAAATCAAGTTTGGAATTGGAGTCAGAGAGGTACACGGGGCGTGTTGAATTTACACTGAAAAGTGGGCACGGGGCGTGTTTGACCAAAATGAGAGCTGCTGACCATGCTGAACATGGGGCGTGTCAGTTTAGTGCAAATCAACACGGGGCGTGTTGCTGAACACGACCCGTGTCAGTTTAGTGCAAATCGACACGGGGCGTGTTGCTGAACACGACCCGTGTCAGTTTAGCCTATTTTAACACGGGCCGTGTTCGACCCAAAAACTAACTTTTGGCACTTTTTCCTATCTTTCATATTACGGGTTAAGAGTCATTTTTACACACACAGAACATATCAGAGCACCATTGGAGAGGAGAATTCAAAGGTTTTTTGCAAGGGTTTGTCCGTCAATCATTTGGAAACATTAATTCTTGTTTTTGTAAGTTGTAATTACACTTAATTTCATCTTTTAGACCTGTGATCTTGTTCTAGCCATGTGTGGCTAGAACCCTAGTTTCTCCAACTCATGTTTTGACTTTCTAGTTGTGAATCTAATTATATGACTTGATGTTTGTTCTTAATTTCTATCTAATGAATTTGATTTTGCTTCAATCGAATGTTTGATTCTAATTGTGATTCTTATTGGCCATTTGAATTAGGGTTAGGTCATTCAAGTTATCTATTTTACAAAATCCGTAATTGTTTTGTGAAATTGAACAGGTAACAAGCATTAAATTGATCTCTATTGAATGAATTTAGTGTAAATCTTATTCATACACTTTTACACTCCCGAGCTTATGAGGAGTATTGGGTGTTGTTGGGAACATTCACATAAAGTTTCATGCAATCTTATAATCTAATTCTAAGAGCTTATTTAGATTAGGTTAATAAGGTTAGGGTTAATCAAAGAGCTTGTTTTGGTTAATTAATGTGGTGAATGGGAAGTGTTAGAGCTTATTAGCACTTTCAAGTACCAACTTAGATAGAATTGAACGAATATTGTGTCATCTTTGAGTCACATTGCTAAATTGTCATACATGGAGTTGGAGTCCTTACAAAATCCGAACTTAATTCATTCGTTTAGTTGTCTACTCGTGTTTTAAATTTGTTTGTTTACTCATTGCATTCTAAACCCCCTTATTACTGTTGGTGACCATAGTACCTTGCGCAAAGAGGTATAGACGAATTATCCCGTGTCTCTGTGGATCGACCCTGCTTGCCTTGTACTACCTTTTAGAGCAATATAGTGGGATTATTTTGGAGTATATCGTACCCCTATTATTTGTTGGGTCTGACACCCCTAACAAATTGGCGCCGTTGCCGGGGACACGACGTTACTAATTGTTTATGCCAAGCATTTTGTGAGCAGGTGCTTTCAAAACAAAAGTCAGGTAGAAGATAAGTTTTCAATTGAAGGAAGTGGCGAGAAGGTTAATGTGTTGTAAAGGCCCACCTACTTAGAACAAAGCACAACCAGGGGACAAGTCGAGCCAACGACTTAAAACAAGGGCAGCTAACCGGGAGGCAACCCGGGGTTATTTGTTTCCTTTCTTTTAAACTTTTTAGTCTTTGGTAAATTTCAATTTTTTTATTTCCCAAATGGTTTTAACTTATTTTTTATGCCTAGAAAATGAATCTTCAGCTCCAAAAATACTTCACGGATAGCTTGGGAAGGATGAAGAGGAGGTTCTCATCACCAACTGCAAGGCTCCAAGAACAATTCGGTAAATTCTTTCCATATCTTTAATCGTTCATATTTTGTTTTAAATTTCAATATGTGTGTACTTGTGACTATTTTACACTCTTACCCAACCCAACTACCATCCCCCACCACCTTCCGGTGATTAGATAGGTTGTTCCGCCCTCTTCAAGCATCGGGGACGATGCTTATCTTTAAGCTTGGGGAGGGGTAGAGTTGTATATTAGGTTCATTCATATTCATGCATGCATTTTCTTATTTTCAAAATTTTTAATTAATTATTTTTTATTTCTTCTTTTTATTTTCTTATTTTCATTTTCTTTGCATTCTGCATTTTTATTTTTTTTTTAAATTGGAAAAAGAAATTAAGTGTACGAGATGATGACACTCTTTACATACAATTTCTCCATGAAGTGGGAAAACGAAAAAAATCAAAATGAAAAGAAAAAAAAATAATACCGAAGCAGCCGGATAGTTACCGGAAGTGTAGAAGCAGCTGTCATAACTAGGGGACCCAAACACCGTAATTTGAGACCCTAGCCTTAGATAATAAAAAGAATTTATATTGAAACGTTTTTTGGGCGGTAATAACAGCTTTAGGATGATTTTCTTTCGAATGTTTAAAAAGAATCTTTATCGGTAACTCTGGACCCACAGAACACGGACCTATTTGTTGACACGCGTTACCCCCGCAGTAACAGAGAGCTTTAGTATCAGATCCACACAGTCAAGAAAGAAGGAAGGGTACAACTGTCATATCTAGTACCTAAATCAGAATTTCAAATGCAAAAACGAAGAAATCTAAAGAAATTCCAAAAATGAAGATTGAAGAATCCAAATTCAAAACGAAGTACAAATCAAAGTTCAATCAAATCAAAAGCCAATTCAAGTCAAATTTGGCGAATGAAGAACTGTGTGATATGATACTTGTGGCTCTCGAAAAAGTGAAAGCATATGAGCTGGGCCCCTTCGGGTGGGCTCACTGTTTCAGCGAAAGCTGATTCGCCGTGACGGGTTCTTAAGGATGCGTCGATTCTGATTCTTGGCCATCTAGTCTTAAGGACATGAAATCCGGACTATGTTATTTTCGCCCATAAAGCTTAGTAAGGTATAAAGATTAAATAAAACTTTGGTTGGATTATTGGGTTACACCGTTTCGGGTCTTCCTCACATTGAGAGTCTGTGATATGTGGAAGGAAACAGGATGGTTGCCAAGGTATCAATGATCGAAGCCCTATCGATGTAAAGTCTGATCGTACCTTTATTTAGTTACAAAAGTACATATTTTGTGTTTGTTCTTAGTCTTCTTTTCTTTTGCGTCATTTTGTTTCTCAAGTGCATTTTGTACATACATTAAATTTTCATGCCATTACATTGCATGTATTCATTCTTAACCTTTAGGATCCTTTCCGTCCCTTTTTGTTCTAATTTTCTTTTTGTCATCTAGAAATCGTCCTGTTTTGTCTGTTTCTTGTTCTTTCTTGAGGACAAGAAAGGTCTAAGCTTGGGGAGATTTGTTAGGTGCATTTTGTGCACCCTTTCTGCACAACTTTAGCCCTTTTTATTTATGTTTTTAGCATAATTGTTCTTTATTTTTCTTGCATTTCATCATATTCATGTTAATCTTTAGAACAACCTTATTTGCACACTTTTATGTCTTTTTCAGGTAAACCGGAGGTTGGAACACGCTTTGGGAAGTGCCGGGAAGCAATGGTGAAGATTTCAGGATGATTGGGCGAAGAACGAAAAAGTTGGAAAAATCAAGTTTGGAATTGGAGTCAGAGAGGTACACGGGGTGTGTTGAATTTACACTGAAAAGTGGGCACGGGGCGTGTTTGACCAAAATGAGAGCTGTTGACCATGCTGAACACGGGGCGTGTCAGTTTAGTGCAAATCAACACGGGGCGTGTTGCTGAACACGACCCGTGTCAGTTTAGTGCAAATCGACACGGGGCGTGTTGCTGAACACGACCCGTGTCAGTTTAGCCTATTTTAACACGGGCCGTGTTCGACCCAAAAACTAACTTTTGGCAGTTTTTCCTATCTTTCAAATTACGGGTTAAGAGTCATTTTTACACACACAGAACATATCAGAGCACCATTGGAGAGGAGAATTCAAAGGTTTTTTGCAAGGGTTTGTCCGTCAATCATTTGGAAACATTAATTCTTGTTTTTGTAGGTTGTAATTACACTTAATTTCATCTTTTAGACTTGTGATCTTGTTCTAGCCATGTGTGGCTAGAACCCTAGTTTCTCCAACTCATGTTTTGACTTTCTAGTTGTGAATCTAATTATATGACTTGATGTTTGTTCTTAATTTATATCTAATGAATTTGATTTTGCTTCAATCGAATGTTTGATTCTAATTGTGATTCTTATTGGCCATTTGAATTAGGGTTAGGTCATTCAAGTTATCTCTTTTACAAAATCCGTAATTGTTTTGTGAAATTGAACAGGTAACAAGCATTAAATTGATCTCTATTGAATGAATTTAGTGTAAATCTTATTCATACACTTTTACACTCCCGAGCTTATGAGGAGTATTGGGTGTTGTTGGGAACATTCACATAAAGCTTCATGCAATCTTATAATCTAATTCTAAGAGCTTGTTTAGATTAGGTTAATAAGGTTAGGGTTAATTAAAGAGCTTGTTTTGGTTAATTAATGTGGTGAATGGGAAGTGCATTCTAAACCCCCCCTTATTACTGTTGGTGACCATAGTACCTTGCGCAAAGAGGTATAGACGAATTATCCCATGTCTCTGTGGATCGACCCTGCTTGCCTTGTATTACCTTTTAGTGCAATATAGTGGGATTATTTTGGAGTATATCGTACCCCTATTATTTGTTGGGTCTGACACCCCTAACAGTATGTGCTCACGTCTTGGACGTGAAGCTACATATTGACAAGCTGAGAATGTTGGGTGTCATGTTCCCAAGGAAGCTGGCTGTTGACTTGGTTCTTCATTCACTTCCTAAGTCATATAGTGATTTTGTTAAAGACTACTATGTGACAAATTACGACATGACCCTTATCGATCTAACATACCTGTTAATTACTGTTGAATCAATAATGATTTGGCGCACTAGTAAAGCATAAATGATTGGAAGATCTACTTCCCAAGCTACCATGGGCATAAGCAATGACATAGGCAATCCAGATATGACTCCTTCTCCTAAGGGAAAGAAATTGGCCATGGTCAAAAGTTTTTATCATAAGAGAAAAGCCAGTTCAGAGATAGTTCCATGTGCGAATGCCAAAGAGTACACTTGTTTCTACTGCCATTTAAAGGGACATTGGAAGCAAAGCTGCCCTGACAACCTGAGAGATCTAAGAGATGGTAAAATCAAATTGTGTGGTTCTACTTTGGGTAAGTCCATTATTTAACTCTATTAAGTTCTTATTCATAGATTCTTAATACATGATGTGATAAGATTTCATTTTGATGTTTTATAGAACCAAAGAGAAAGAAAGGAAGCTTAATGGAAATAGCATGTTGAGTTTGATCATGAAGAAGTGGTTTCCGATCGCATTGTTCGATGATCATATGTTTAAGTGGCTGCTTAGGAGTTATGATAAATTGCTTAGGAATGTCTAGAAACCTAGTTTTCATATGTATTTGCATTGTAAGGACAAGTTTTCCGCATTTTTTGCATAAATAAAGAAAATTTTGATTTTTTCTTATTTTATGATATCCTTGCAATGGAATATGTGAAAATTGGTGTTTATGTTTCTATTAATATCAATGTTGAAAATGTTTATTTCTTAGTTATATTGATTGCGGTAGTGTCATAAGTTTCTAAGGAAAGATTCTCATCGCCCAAGGTTCAATTGGACAGAAACTTGGAATCATGTGAAAATCCTGGTACTTAAAAATTGAGACTAATTCCTTATTCGCATATGTATGTGAGTCGAGTGTAGGACTAGGAGATCTAGTACACATCGTTGTGAGCTAGTCAGGTCCACCATAAAGAACAATAAAGTCTATACATCATGATTTACTGAAAGACCAGTAAATATGGTTATGCTTACAAGATTAAGTGTAATTCTGAATCCTTGAAAAATTTTAATGTATAGCGGAAGGAATAAGAAGAATCAAATTAGGCAGAAAGATAAAAGTTTCTCCAATCTGAAAGGAAATAAGAGTACTTTAGTATCGTGTTTTATGATCATCCTAATGATTATGGAACCATGTATCAATTTATCCTCTAAGTACACATTAGTGCATTTACATGACTAAGAAGAGGTATCGGAAATTGATGAAATGGTTAAATCAAGAAAGTAACTCATACTACGTTCCAAAATCAAGTCTTAGAGTTATACTCCAAGATTGTGTCTTTAGTGACATGTCCTAAGTAGGTTTATTTGAAATGTGGAGTAGAAAAGTTTTCTTACTCATGCACATTTGAGATTTGTAGTTGTGATGTTTTGGATAAAACAAAGACCAATTAAGACCAATTGTATGCAATGTTTTTCTTGATAAGAATCCACACTGACTCTTGAATATTTGTTTGTCAAAAAATGTTTCTTGAGAAGAGAATATAATATGTCAAGAGGTCAGTGGGAGTCTTAAAGATCTTGAAACGTTTCAAGAACTAATCAAGAGTAAACCTATTGTTAATCACTAGCGCACAATTTAAGGTTTGTAACCTATCATGTTGACATACTCTTGTTTTTGTGCCTATTCTAGTTAAAGTTAACTATGCATGTGAGTTCTATGAGTTTTCAATTGTTTGCATAAGGCAAAGCACCTTGATCAATGAAAGTTCATTGATCTGTAATGGTGAACTGCTTAACAACTTGGAAGACATGGTAGGCCCTTGTGCTACCATATGGCAAGATTTAAGATTGATCAAGTTCAGTCCATATGAGTTCGGATTTGTCACAAACCTTGTCATATGATTATGGTTATGACAAATTCACATGGATAGGAACACATACACCATTAATCTAAGTAACAAAGGTTTCTCTCCATTTCATGAAAATGATTGTGAGGAAACATTTTCACGAAGTAGATTTTAAAGAGTTAGTCATTGTGTTAAATGCATCCTTAAATTCGATTATGATTACGACATCCCTCTTCATAGTTCAGATTGTGAGAAATGGAAAAAAGTTTGAACATTCGAGACTTACTACTGTAAGTTCTTAAATTGTTTAGACACAAATATGAGCTTTCTACTGAAAGGTGTATGAGCTTGAGAAGTTTAGGCAAGGACTTATTAAAGCATAACATACCAGATATCTGAACTTTGGTATGAAAGACAATAAGTATTGATTTCTAGAAGTCCAGCTGGTTTTTGGGTACATGTCGAAGCTAGTGGGAGCATAAGTGTTATGCTAGTAACAATGTAATTATAATGCTAGTGGGAGCACAATTATTACGTTGAGTATTGCGAGTTAGCAATGCTAATTATAGAAAACAAAATTTTGCAAAGTTGCACAGTTTGGAAAGTTGTTTTGCTATAATTAAGGGAGAGGAACTTATACTTCATTTCAAATATAAAGGCTTAGATTGAGATTTTGATAGAATTTAGTCATAAACATATATGTATGTTATGATGAAATGATTCAACATAAGGAAATTCTATATATGGAAATGTTATAGCGAGAGACTCGTAAAGTATCATGTCTTTATGTAAGACATTATGAATCGTGTCCCATATGCTTTGTGTATAGGATCAATTGCATATGCTATAATATTCGTGTGTTCTGATTTTTCTATATGACTAGCGCATTAAGAGGGAAAAAGGACTAGAACTTTATATGACTAAAATTGTTAAACAACTGTCAAGGATAATCTAAGGTTCATCGAAGATTGGTTGCTTGTGAACAGTTAGAGGTATAGTAATTGATGGACCATATTGATATAATTCGGAATAGATAGGATTCTATTTAGAATGGGTAGTCATATGGAAATTATGGAAACGGTTCCCTAAAGGGAGTTGGATATTAAGGATCTTTGTGTGAGTTAGAAACTTTAATTCAAGAAGGATGTTCAAGGAATGCTCTTTGAATATGAGACTACAATTCCAGGGAATTGTCTTGTAACATTCTCAAATGGAATACTTTGTAATATCATTGGACAAGTCTTTGTGAATTTTGTGCCTAGACATTATAGAAGGATCATTGCATTCAAGTTAAACTCGAACATATTCTAGTAGTGGTAAGATTTTTGTATTCTTACACTTATAATAAGGATAGGGAATTATGAAATGAGCATCATTGGAAATGTGTTCAATTGATCTATTTCACAAGGTAAGGACCATAGACAAACATAGTGTGCATGCTTGGAGCATGGGATAACTGTTGTTTTAATTCAAATATTAAGTTGATTAGTTGAAACATTATACAATGAATAATGTGTAATCAATATGGTGATTAAATAATAAGTGTTATATTTACATTCAAAAGTATTGAGACCATATTGGATTCGATTATTCTTATGTTTCATTTTGCATGTTTTACTTCCCGTAGGATTACTCAAACATCCACAATCAATCATACTTTGGAAGTAAGTAATGAGGTAACATTGTCATGAATCTGACTGTAGATTGTCTAAGCGTTTAGACATAGCAAAATTTTGTTGCAATGCTCATGAGTGCTCATGAAATTAGATTTGAGTATTGGATTAAACTGACGCTCACTTGAATCACTTCATGGATTTATCACGAGTGATTGTGAGATAATAATATCTTATATTCTTGAAACAGAGACATATGAGTTGTAGTTTACAAGTCGGTTGCACATTGATAATATGTAAACGCACCAGTAACTTGGTGTTATAAAATGTATTGTTGTGTGTGATTTGATGAGTAAAATGAGCAAGCATATGATTCGAATTTTATCCATTCCTTTCACCCATTGAGGGATAAAAGCAATATATGTGGGCCCCTCGATGATTTAGTGATGACACCCTAAGTGCTTGGCCAAGCCTGGACTGATTTGATTTGTTCAATTTGTCAGTCATCATAAATCGGAAATCGGGAAAGAACACATGGACAAAGAGAATGATTATAATCCATGTCTCAGTCCATACGATATCTTGTAGAATGGAGGAATATTTGATCCCTTATCTAAAGGACGCATTGCTGCTAAGATAAGAGTTCGAAAACGGCTTTTGAGAGCTACGATTGCTAATCGGATTTTGAAATTACATTGAGAGTTATAGCTATTAGACTTATGCAAGTGGGTGACTGTTGGATTAGGTGTCTAAGCCCATAAATATAATTGGTATGTACTTGACCCGATAGTAGCATGGTCCTTTTGGGTTGCCTTCACCAGAGCAACTTGATAGGATTGATATTTGAGAAAAAGGTTATTTGTGATTTATTAATGTATTATAAGAATAATATATTAATTGAGAAATCATATTATTTAATTAGTATTGATCTAGAATTAATTTGGAATTAATTTAATGATCAAAAGAGACTGATTAAATTAACGGGGACTGATTAAGTCAATCAGTAATACTTATAGTTTGGGCTAATGATCCATATTGATTAGGATGGACTAGTTCTATGTGGGAATCCATAAGGGATTATCATATGGATTATCGGATTAAAGGCCCAAGGAAGTCAATTAGGCTTTATAAGTTAGACCCTAGGAATTCCACACTATAAAAGTAACCCCTAGACTCCCAAAATTGGCACTTGTGATCATAGATGAAACCCTAGCTGAATTTGGAGCTTCATAACCTCTCTCTCAAAGTCCTTCTCTTGCTTTTGGCGTTTGTGAACCATTTGAGGCATCACACTTGAGGTTCTAAGATCTTGAAAGTCCAAGGTCTACAAGTTACATAAAAGAGGTATTCATCTAACTAGTTTTTTATGTTGTATATCTCCAATTGCATGCTAGCCAGGGTATATGCTTTGGATGATATGAAGTTGCATGTATAATTATAGAAAACTTAGATCCAAGGCACTAGGGTTGTGTATGCACCATAGGAGTGTTATAGTACTCAAAATCCATCATTTTGTGCCTAGACATTACAAAAGGATCATTGCATGTAAGTTTAGACTCAAACATATTCTAGTAGTGGTAAATAATAAGGATAAGGGAATTGTGAAATGAGGATATTGGAAATGTGTTCAATTGATTTATTTCACAAGGTAAGGACCATAGGCGAACATAGTGTGCATGATTGGAGCATGGGAAAACTGTTGTTTTAATTCAAGTATTAAGTTGATTAATCGAAACATTATACAATGAATAATGTGTAATCAATATGGTTGAGTACATACTGGATTGGATTATTCTTGTGTTTCACTTTTCATGTTTTGACTTCCCGAATAATAAGATTATTCAAACAGCCACAGTCAACCATACTTTGGAAATAAGTAATGAGGTAAGACTGTTACGAATCCGACTGTAGATTGTCTAAGCATTTAGACATAGCACAAGTTTGCTACAGTGTTCATGAGTACTCTTGTAATAAGATTTGAGTATTGGATTAAACTCACGCTCATCTGGACGACTTCATGGATTTTATCACGAGTGATTGTGAGATGATAATATCTTATATTCTTGAAATCGAGACATATGAGTTGTAGTTTGCTAGTCGGTTGTACATTGATGATATGTAAACGTACCAGTAACGTGGTGTTATAAAATGTATTGTTGTGTGTGATTTGATGAGTAAATTGAGCAAGCATATGAGTTGAAGTTTATCCGTTCCTTTTACCCAATGTGGAATAAAAGCGATATATGTGGGCCCCTCGATGATTTAATGATGACACCCTAAGCGCTTGGCCAAGCCTGGACTACGTTGATGTGTTCAATGTAGTCTGTTGTCAGTTGTCATAAATCGGAAGTCGGGAAACAAGATATGGACATAGATAATGAATATAATCCATGTCTCAGTCCATACGATATCTTGTAGAATGGAGGAATATTTGATCCCTTATCTAAAGGACACGTTATTGATAAGAGTTTAACAACGGCTTTTGAGAGCTACGATTGCTAATCGGATTCTGAAGTCATACTTGCAATAATAGTTATTAAGCTTATCCAAGTGGGAGACAGTTGGATTAGGTGTCTAAGCTCATAACTATAATTGGTATGTACTTGACCCGATAGTAGCGGTATCCTTTTGGGTTGCATTCACTAGAGCAATTTGATAGGATGGATTTTTGAGAAAGAGGTTATTTGTGATTTATTAATATATTATTAAAATAATATATTAATTGAGAAATCATATTATTTAATTGATATTGGTCAAGAATTACTTTACAATTAATTTAGTGATCAAAGGAAACTGATTAAATTAACGGTGACTGATTAAGTAAATCAGTAGTATATATAGTTTGGGGTTAAAGATCCATGTTGATTAGGATGGGCTAATTTTATGTGGGAGTCCATGAAGAGTTAGTCCAAAGGGCTTATCATATGGATTATTGCACTAAAGGCCCAAGGAAGTGAATTAGGGTTTATAAGTGAAACCCTAGGAATTCCACACTATAAATGTAACCCCTAGCATCACCAAAAAGGCCCCTAAGAGTTCCAAGATGAACCCTAGCTGTTTTGGTGCCTCCTAGCCTCTCTCTCATTATCCTCCATTTTTTTTTGGTGTTTTGTGACTCCGTTAGAGGCATCACATTTGAGGTGCTAAGATCTTGAAAGGTCAAGTTCTACAAGTTACAACAAAGAGGTAATCATCTTACTTGTTTTTATGTTTCAATTATCAATGTTGTATGCTAGTTAGGCTTCATGCTTTGGAAAATGAAAATTGCATGTATAACTAGAGAAAACTTAGATCCAAAGCATTAGGGTTGTATTTGCACCATATGGGTGTTATAGTGCTCAAAACCCATCAGTAATGACAAATTATCTCTTGAATGAGATCGAGTTTGAGGCTTTTGTCCAAGTAAGAGATAAGGAGGTGGTGTCGTTTATCAAACGTAATATCGTGACCAAGTTTGGGATCCTTGTCGAAATTATATGTGACAATGGATCCCAATTCATAAGCAAGATGACTAGGGACTTTCGCACAAGTTGGGGAATCAAAATGATTATGTCCAACCCTGTTCACCCTCAAGCCAACGGTCAAGCAGAGTCTAGCAACAAAATCATAGTCAATAACTTGAAGAAAAGGCTAGATGAAAAGAAAAGAAGATGGGCAGAAGAACTTACTTTTATGCTATGGGCATATAGGACCACTTCCAAAGTGGCCACATGCCAAACTCCATACTCTTTGGTGTTCGGAGCAAAAGCGATGATCCCCACTCAAGTGGTGATTCCAACATCAAGATATCTATCGCAGGATCAAGAGAACAATGATAAGATCCTAGCCTAGGATCTTGATCCTGTCAATGAACTCAGGGATCTTGCCAAGATCCGTATCACTGCCCATCAACAAAGGGTTACCAAAGCATACAACAAGAACATCAAAGTCATAAGATTCTAGATAGGAGAATTGGTCTTAAGGAAAGCATTCCAAAATACAAAGGATCCTAGTACATGTAAATTGGCACCTAAATGGGAAGGATCGTATCTCATAGATGTTGAAGCAGGAAATGGGGCATATTGGCTAGCTACCCTCAATGGAAATGTATTGCCAAGATCCTGGAATGCTATACATCTTAAAGCTTATTTTATGTATGTGAGATTAGTCATTTTCCAACAAACTCAAGGTACACATACTCTTTACCTTTTACCCTTTATTTTCATTATTATTATTATTATTATTATTATTATTATTATTATTATTATTATTATTATTATTATTATTATTATTACTACTACTACAACTACTATTATATTATTATTATTATTATTATTATTATTATTATTATTATTATTATTATTTACTTTCCCGAAAACCATTACTAACCTTAAGAATCGGAGGGGTGTTAGCTAGACTAACACCCACTCAAAGCTAAAGTTTGTTGCGTGCAGTAATCCAAGGATCCTAACATTCAAGGATCCTAGCATTCAAGGATCCCAATCGCTACAACATTCTAAGAT
Organism: Lactuca serriola; assembly: GCF_051521515.1. NCBI lineage: Eukaryota > Viridiplantae > Streptophyta > Magnoliopsida > Asterales > Asteraceae > Lactuca > Lactuca serriola. The sequence goes on from NC_136415.1 coordinate 110,949,061, forward strand.
CTTCATGATTACAATATGCAAATGCTAATAGTAACTACGAATAGAGACTGGTCATCTCTCCTACGAATAAGGGTACTTAATCCCCTCTAAGGTTTAAAGGGTTAATTACCTCTTTCATACGAGTTAAGGTTTATACACCTCCCTTGGATGCACGATATCTAAGTATGGGATGTGAATAAGGGGATCATTTTACACTACAGTGACTTGGCAACCCTCTTATTTCTGAACATAAGTTAAGATCCTAAAGTTTGAATCTAAGACCATCTCCAACCCATCTCCATTTTTCCCCATAAATGGAGTAAAGAAATGGAGTAAATAGTGTTTCATCTCCAACCCTACTCCATTTTCTACCCCATTTTTTACCCCAAAAAGTATATTCCTAGAATATTCCATTTTTATAACTTATATATATTGTCAAATATACCCCTCTACTAACTAAACTCTATAATTATGATTAATTAATATAAATTAGTATATAACATGATATTATAAATATTAAATATTGCATTTAAATTATAATTAGTAGATAAAATAAACTAGAAATATATAAAATAAAAATGAGAGGGACTAAAATTAGCAACCAAACTTCACCTCCATTTTTCGAGATATGAATAGTATTCCCCCATATATGGGGGAATACTATTCATATCTCCAAAATGGAGGTGAAAATGGGGTAGGGTTGGAGATGAATGGGGGAAGAAATGGAGGAAGAAATGGAGTTTGGAGATGGGTTGGAGATGCCCTAAGGTTAATAACATTGACATGTTATCTCAAGTTAGGATCTTCCCTAGAAAACACATAAGGTTTATAAAATTGACATGTTATCTCAAGTTGCGATCTTCCCCATAAAATTTCCTAAAGTTTATAACATTGAAATGTTATCCCAAGTTGGGATTCTCCCCAGTAATTTACTAAGGTTTTTAACATTAACGTGTTATCCTGAATTGGGATTTTCCCCAATTATTTGCTAAAAGTTATGGAATTAGCATATTGTCTAAATTCGGATAACCCAGAAAATATGCAAGACTTGGAATATTACCATGTTACAAAATAAGATTCTTCTTAGTTGTTTTCTAAGTCAAAATTATTTCCAAGTGATTCCTAAGGATGGATCCTCCACAAAGTTCATTAAGTTATGGGTAATCAAGAATGATATCTGATGAACTTCTAAAGCAAGGATCCTTCCATACGGAAGCTTCGGGATCATACAAAAAACGGGAATCATAACTTCAAATTTCTCCTAAGTCAAAAATCCTAAGGATCATCAGGTTCTATTTATCCTTATCTTACTTTTTTCTTATGATTATTTCTGAGGACCCAAACCAACCCAGAATCCTAAAATATTAGGCTAACTGATGCAGATCCTAAGATTGCTTGCAATACCTTACTTTTTCAGGATCTTAGTTATTAAAAATACTACTACTACATAAATCAACCACGCAAGTCAAACATGTAAACAAGGATATAAAAAAACCATAGTATTAAAAAGGTTGCACACCAACCTCGCAAAAAAACAAAATTCTTAATTGTATTACATTTTCAAACAAAAACCATTTAAAATATTTTATCTAAACAGTGCTAAATCGTGGATTGGTTATCATCGCCCGTAGCCTTCTCCCCTTCACCCGTCTTCTGCTATTGCCCTTCAGGATCCTGATTGGTACTAACAGGGCTTACCAGTTAGTTTTGCTAAAGCTTCACACCAGCCAACTAAATTCCAGGATCCTGCATTGGCTACATCCTCTACGTGTTTGATATTTGCCTCCCAAATGGCTATAACAACACTAGTCTTCACCTCCGTAATGACATCTTCAATATTTGCAACGCGGTCTTCCTCTTTCTTGGCCTTCTCCTTACTCAGCAGCTCCACCCTCCTCAAGAGATCTTCATTGGTCGCCTTCCACTCCTTATCCTGTTCCTTTAGGGCTTGCTCAGCCCGCTCAGTCTGGATCCTTAGATCAACTGTTGACTGAGAGAAATGAGCAGAAACCTAAAAAAGCATGGTGTCAGTAAAAGCAAGTAAAAGACAAAAACTAAAATCACACGACTACTCATAGCTTGGGAAAAGGAAACCAACTTCTGGAGTGTGGCTCCGAGATTCTCCAGGATCAAATATGTGGCTTCTGTAGTCTTTCTCTTCCGAGAACATGGGATCTTCATGGTAAGATCGATATGAAATCTCTTGAGAGGAAGAAGAGGAGTAGTTTTCTCCTTCTTAATTACAATCAGGCCGCTGGACATATCTCCTTCAAGATCAGACAAACCAAATTGAGTACTAAATCGAGTGTCTTTGGATCTTACGTATCATATGGGATCCTTGTTAGTTCAAGATCCTTATTAATTCATGATCTTTAAAAAATTAAACAAGAAACAAGAAGAGTGAGGATCCTTTTCGGTAGCCATTAAAGCAGTGGTGGACGAACCTTCTTGGATATTGGAGCAATCAAACTTGAAGGACCTATCAACCCCAGAAAGAGAAAGGAACTTCTCTATCTTCTCTTTAGTATCCTAAGCAGCAAGGACGAGATCTTCAAACTTGAAAGCTGCAAAAAATCAAATAAAATAATGAAATTAGAATTTCAGGATCCTTAGTGTAAAGGTAAATTAATCCTACCCTTCTTGACCTAGGTCTTTGGCAGGAGATCCCCACCAAGGATGGAGTCACGTCTCACAAAAAGCTATTTTGCCCTTCCAAGCTCTGCAATTGTGTTTTGTTTTTAGAACAAGAGGGGATTTGTGAGATTTGACTTTAAGAAGAAAACGGGAACTTCCAAAGGTAGTAAGGTCATACACATGAGCCAATTCAGCCAAACCAATGTTCAGGTCTTTGGATTGGTTCAATTTGTCGACCCAAAACAAGATCCTCCACACAATAGGCATGGATTGGATGTAGGAGATTTTAGTAACATCAAATAACTCAAAAATGTTTCCAGAAAAAGGAGACTTTAATTCCAAAGAAAAGGGGTATTTAGGGAAGTAGACCCAAGAAGAAGAAACGAAATCAGGTTGATACTTCACGTTAAAAGGTTTGAAAACAGCATCATAGGAAAAGCTCCGACTGATTTCAACGACTCGATGTCATCATCATCAAAAGAGCATATTTCACCATAAGGCAAGATCTTTTGATCAACAAACTCATCCTTGAAAGGAGCGAGAATATTCTTGTGAGATAGAGTCATTTTCTTGCCCATGGTCAAAGAAAAGAAAATTAAGGAGAAAAAGTGAAAAGTATACCTTCCGAGATGATTGACAAACCCTGGATGAAAGCTAAAGGATGTGAAGAAGAACAACTTGAACCAATCACTTCTATTTATTCTGGTAACAGAGGAAAGAGAAGTTGATTTGACCGGGTAATGATGGTTGTGGAACGGATAAATTCTATCTGTTAGGGTTTAAAATTCAAATCTTTTATCTCTTTCATTTATTATTTTTAAACTATACCTTTAAATACGAGATAACTAACCTCGATATTTCACAGGTATAATTTTGGAGCAATTGTTAGGGGCATGATCCTTGAATCATATTCAGGATCCTCAAATACTTCTGAAGCCTTAGGATCCTTAAACATATCCCAGAATCCTGACTATTACCACTAATATTTCTAACACTTGTAACGGCTATATTTTTTTTTATTTTTCTCACATGTGCAGAACGAGTAAGCATAAGAACCATTCTCAACGGAGAATCATCTCAACCAGGCAAAAGACCCAAAATACCAAGTCAAATAACGTTCATATGCTGATTCTGGAGGATCCCAGATTTATCGGACTTCTTGTTATTAGCATTAGACTATAAATAACACATGTAACTAGCACACTAGGGACACATTTAGCTCATATATGACAATTGTACTTTCATTCATACATTTATCTCTGTATTTAATATTTTATATTGATAAACTCATCAAGACATCTAATCATTATCACCTCACAATGTTTTATGTCGGAGATCCTATCAATGATCAAGGGTTTTCCTTGTAACTCACTTAGGGTCACTTTGATTATCATTTCTTACTTCATTTACCACGAACATCACAGTCTCTCATACAATTTGGTTAGATTCTACTTAGTTGATTTTTGACCAAAACAAATAGTTAAATTAGTTGTTTATGTTTTTATTTAGAAAAAGATAAATAATAAAGAAAATATTAAAAAAATTGTTGATAAATTGTATAGGGTGCACAATTTAAAAATAATAAACAACTCTTATAGAGTATGTATGAATTCTGGTCCACATCTTTTTCTAATATACATTTTGCATTTACAAAACAAAAAGTCATTGGTGTGGAAATATTTTGAAATGTGTTATAAATTCAACGTGATTAAGATAATTTAAAACAAACTAAACTAACAACATAGATAAAGAAATTTGATGGAGAAGAAGGTTTAGAAAAGATATGAGATATTTTATATCTTGTGAAATTGTCTATCATTGTGCATCTAATTCTTTACAATAGAAGAGTATATATATACTACAAACATGTTACTATCTACATTTAATGGTGACTAGTAAGAAATGTTTTACCATGCACCAATTATTGTGTCATCCACCAATTATTTGCAACACTCCCCCTTGGATGACATCATTTCATATTAGAGATCAATTTTGAAGTACTGCCTCATTAAAAACCTTGCTAAAGAAAACCCAATGGGAAAAAGCTTTAGCGAAGGGAAAAAGAGTGCAGTGTATAGTTGACTCCCCCGTATTTAGACATTTTTTACATTATATTCTATGCACATGTCGCATTCCGATACCATGTACATGTTTCCTGAAGGTTGCAGTAGGAAGTTCCTTCATAAAAAGGTCTGATGCACTGTTGTTGGATTGAACATATTTGATTTCAACTTGTTGGTTCTTTATAAGCTCTTGAGTGTACTCAAAAAACTTTGGAGGTATACGTTTTTTCCTGTCGCTCTTGATATATCCCTCTTTCATTTGAGTGACACTTGATGAGTTATCTTCATATATTAAAGTTGGACCTATATCTTTTTCATGTCCACATGAAGTTAAAACTAGTTGTGTCATCGATATCAACCATGTACATTCTCTACTAGCTTCATTTAGTGCAGTTACTTCAACATGATTTGAGGATGTGGCAACAAGTGTTTGATTTTGAGACACTAGGAAATTGCAGTACCTCTATTCATGAATACGTATCCAATTTGAGATCTAGCTTTATGAGGATCAGACAAATAACCTGCATCTGCATAACCAATCAAGCCTTGTTTTGAATTGTTAGGATAAAATAATCCTAAATCACTAGTTCCTCGAAGGTATCGAAAAATATTTTTGATTCCATTCCAATGTATTTTTGTTGGGGATGAACTAAATCTTGCTAGCAAGTTTACAGCAAAAGAAATGTCAGGTCTAGTATAATTGGTAAGATACATAAGAGCTCCAATTGCATGAAGGTATGGTACTTCTGGACCAAGGACTTCTTCATTTTCTTCGCATAGATGAAATGGATCATTGTCAATATTTAATGATCTAACAACCATTGGAGTGCTTAAAGGATTAGCATTGTCCATATTGAAACGTCTCAAGACTCTTTCTGTGTAATTTGATTGATGTACAAGTATTCCGTTAGGCATATGCTCAATTTGTAAACCAAGAAAATATTTGGTTTTTCCAAGATCTTTCATTTCAAACTCTTTCTTTAAAAGTTTAATCACTTCAAGGATTTCTTTATTCGTTCCAATGATATTTAGATCATCAACATAGACTGCTTTGATCACATACCTAGATGTTCTTTTCTTAATAAATACACATGGACAAATAGTGTTATTTTTATAACCTTTACTTGTCAAATAATTGCTCAAACGATTGTACCACATGCGTCCAGATTGATTTAATCCATACAAATATATTTGTAATTTTATAGAATACATTTCTTTGAGTTTTGCACTTAATGCTTCGGGCATTTTAAATCCTTCAAGGATTTTCATATAGATATCACTATCAAGTGATCCATACAAGTAAGCTGTAACAACATCCATAAGACACATCTCTAAATTTTTAGAGACTGCCAAGTTAATTAAATATCTAAAATTGGTTGCATCCATTACCGGTGAATAAGTTTCATCATAATCAATTCCAAGTCTTTGAGAGAAACCTTGAGCAACAAGTCTAGCCTTGTATCTTACAATTTCGTCTTTCTCATTTTTTTTCGTACGAAGATCCATCTATACCCTAATGGTTTCACAAATCCAGGTGTGAGGATAATGGTCCGAAAAACCTTTCTCTTATTAAGAGAATTTAACTCAACTTGCATAGCTTCCTTCCATTTAGCCCAATAATTTTTTCTTTGACATTCAATGACAGATTGTGTGTAACGCCCCATTTTCTGGTATGTAGTTTAAACAAGTATTTTCAATTCTTAAGGGGTACTCGACGAGTCTGTAGCCCGACTCGTCGAGTAGAGACGGGATGATCACGCAAATTGAGTTGGCTACTCGACGAGTCCATATGTTAGGACTCGGCGAGTCCGCCTGTCTGGATGAAGCCCTAATTTTAACAGTATGCACCCTACTTAAACACATTTATGTGCCCCAACCTCGCCTCCATCACCCTCAGAACATTTCTTATCAAACGCTAGCCTCCTTAAAGAGTGTGTAAGTGATTGTTGCCTTGTGAAGGAACTTTTGGTGCATTTTAGAGCAAGTAGAAGAAGGACAAGGTTGAAGAGTTCAAGGAAGAAGAAGTAGATCCAGATCACACTCCTTTGTGGTCATCATTTCTGGTAATAAAGTCTCCATCTTGCTTATTGATCTAATAGATCTAGTTTGTCCCCAAATTGTTGATATTAAGCTCAAAAACCCAAAATTCTTTGTAATAAAGCCTTATGATCGAGTTATACTTTAGATCTAGACACTCTTGAACTCCAGGAGCTCATTATAGCCACCTTTATGCAATCTTGGCCTTGTTCCAAACCCTAAGTGCTTAGTATTTGATGATTTTGGGTATTTTAGCCTCATACCCTTGTGCATACACGTAAAGTTGGAAACTTTACTTGTAAAACCAGTCCTAGGAGCTCAGATCTATGTTATGGAAGCACTGAAATCGATTAGAATCGATTGTATAGTAATAGCATGCTTGGGACTCAACGAGTTGTTCTTCAGACTCGACGAGTTGCTCTTACGACTCGGTGAGTCACAGACTGGACATATTCATATGTGAAGGATAACTCGACGAGGTGTTCATACAACTCAATGAGTCGGATGAAGTTAGACTCGATGTTAGCATCAAGGAAGAACTCGTTGAGTCTTTGCCAAACTCGACAAGTAGAAGCGGGTAGAGGACTAGAATGGATGATAGGGACTCGACGAGTTGACGGCCCAACTCGGCGAGTCCGGTCACCAGGAAGTTGACTTTGACTTGCCTAGGGGTAAATAGTCATTTTACCCTGATATTAGTTATCAGTATTTGATTTAGCGTTTATGGGATTTGTAGCCGAGGAGTTCGGGAGCAGCGGTCAGGCAGTTTCAGATTTAGCATCTCGGCAGCCATCATTACGAGGTGAGTTTCCTTCCAGCAGGAACGGTTCTACGGCCACAATGCCGACCCGTCTAGTTAGCAGTAGTCTCGGACTTCAGTCCGATGCAGTAGTTCAGTGTGCTTGATGTTTTTGTGCTTCAAGCCTGTATTTGTGCTATGTGTTCCGGACATGAGTCCGATGCAATATGCAGTATATGTGTTTATGCTAGTAGTTATGATTATGCTATGCTATGTTCAGTCAGTTTCCGGACTTCAGTCCGATGCAGAGGGAAAGGCCCTGGTTAGTTCCAGACTTCGGTCCGATGCAGTTTCCGGACTTCGGTCCGATGCTGAGGGCAAGGCCCTAGTTAGTTCCGGACTTTGATCCGATGCAGTTTCTGGACTTTGGTCCGATGCAGAGGGCGAGGCCCTGGTTAGTTCCGGACTTCGGTCCGATGCAGTTTCCGGACTTTGGTCTGATGCAGAGGGCAAGGCCCTAGTTAGTTCCGGACTCCGCTCCGATGCAGTTTCCGGACCTCGATCCGATGCAGTGGGCAAGGCCCAATATGTGTTTATATGTTGTTATATGGTATGTGGTAGTTTGGGGGGGGAGCTCACTAAGCTTCTTGCTTACAGTTTCAGTTTTGGTTTCAGGTACTTCCGCTAGCAAAGGGAAGAGCTCGGGTTGATGGGATTGCACCCACCACAACTTCAGTTTTATGCTGGGAGTTTTATTTAGACATTTTGTTATGATTGATACAGTTTTGTTTTGACACCATTACTATGACTTTTAAGTACTCATTCCACGGTTCTTGTTATACATGATATTGGATAATGTGATTTTTAGTAATATTAAAACAAAAATTTTTGGGTCGTACTTTGGGTTTTGACAAGTTGGTATCAGAGCCTTGGTTTGAGGGATTTAGGCATACTTTCGAGTGTGTCTGAACTCAAACTAAGGAAATGGTGAAAGATTTTTAAAAGAGAAACATTTTCTAAAAGAAATTTTGAAAAGAACTTAGAAAGAAAAAGAGTTTTCTTAAAAAGGGGTGTGGTGTATGCGATCAGCCGAGCTCAAGTAAGTACTCCCAAATTACCCATACAAGCTTATGTTATGATTATCAGTTTCACTATAATAGCATGCTAGAATAGGACTAAGGATCTAGGAGGATGCCTTATGTGCCTGCTATATGTGTTTCAGCTTTATGAGAATTGCATGCTAGTATTGAGTAGACAATAGTAGGATAGCCTGGTTAGGTTATGCCTGATAGTATGAGCTTAGCATTGTATGCTAGTGCAGATTACTCAGTATGATAGCCAGAGTGGTATATGCTTAATTATGTACTCAACGCCCGAATGTTGCTTGCTTTGTGCTTTTAGGAGTTCTAGTTGTCTTTCACTAACTAGTAAACGAATATGTTAGGTTATATATTACCAGGACTAAATAATTTCATAAGGTTAGTTCTAGCTCTATTTCGCAGCTCTTGTTTGAGTCCAACCGTTATAAGGTAGGATCTCTCATTCGAAGAATTATCTAGTCTGAGTGGTATGTAATAGTATTCGCGAGCTAGTTAGGGGAAGAAAGTGGGGATTTCTTATGCAACTGATGGCGGAGAGTGGGTTGGTGATTACCCTAAGGAAAGCCTAGGATGAGATCAGTAGTGGTAGTAGAAGGGACTTGGTGGAGTCGAGGCAGTTCTTGGGGAAGGTACAGATAGATGTGGAAGGTAGTGGGGGCCCATACTACTAAAAGCAGAGGATCTGTACTTGAATCAAGGAAGGCCAAGGCGAAACCAAGAAACTTGTAGTGATAGTGATCCCTCGAAATATTTCAATATTTATGACGTGGTCTTTATGTGTTTCAGAATGGTGGTTTTACGCCCTAGACCAGCAGTCGGCAGTTCAGGTGCCGGTGAGGGATCAGGATCAGGATCGGGAGCCGAGCATTTGGATGATCAGACTAGGGAGTTTCTCTCTTCAGAGATTACTCACATCATACTCGAGCAGACTCTCGTGATCTTTGGTTCGATCAAGGAGGGTATTTTAGAGCTGATGGATGAGAGGTTGAGCACCTTTCGTGCTGAGGTGGCGACCATGATGGGGTTGCGCACGCTCACCTTCAGGGAGTTCAGAGCCTGTGGAGCTCCTGACTATCATGGGGCTCGGGACTCCATAGCGAGTACCAGGTGGTTGGTGGATGTCGCCAATGCTTTCCGCACCAGCAGATGTCCCGAGGGAGACAAGGTCAGACTAGCATCCTGTCTTCTAAATGACAGGGCATGAGATTGGTGGGAGGAGATCGGGCATGTCATCGGGGATGACACAACACTTAATGAGATGACTTGGGTTGATTTTACTACCAGGTTCAGAGCCGAGTTTGCACTGGTTATCGAGGTGCAGCAGTTAGCCAGGGAGTTTCAGGATCTCACCCAGACTACAGAGACAGTGGCGGAGATTACCGCCAAGTTCAAGGAGAGGGATCTTCTCGTTCCTCAGTATGCAGCTGATGAGGAAATGAAGAAAGCCCATTATCATGAGATGTTACAGAGTGATATCGGCCAGTTTGTGAGCCAGTCCAGCTGTAAAACATTGGATGACATTAGGGCTCGTGAGAGATAGATTAATCTAGAGATGGAGAAGAATAGGAAGCCAGAGGCGGTATCTGGCACTGGGAGTTCGGGAAAAAAGCCCAAGGTATCATATCACAAATCTAGAGGTCAGCAGATCCACGGTTGGTATGGCAAGTGTGGGAGATTGCACGACGGGGTGTGCAAGGCAGGGAGTCCCGGTTGCTACAAGTGCGGCCGGACCGGGCATAAGATCAGAGATTGTACAACTACTCCCACCGTTATCGTGGTATCTGATCTGATTTGCTTCCATTGCAATCATAGGGGACATAAAAAGTCCCAATGTCCGAGTTTGCCAGCAGTAGCAACAGCAGGGAAGATGGCAGCATCTACCCCTGCAACATTGAGGATTACAGACGGCCGTCAGGGCCGATGTGAGGCGCCGGTGGCGAAGAGTAGAGCTTTTCAGATGACATCAGAGGAGGCGCGAGCGACTCCTAATGTGGTGATGGGTATGTATCTTCCCTTCATCTCTTTATTAATTTTGATTGTCACTTATGGTTATATGTTTTTATATAGGGTCGTTTTAGTGAACGGCATATCAGCTACAGTATTGTTTGATTCGGGGGCTACCCGATCATTTTTTTCACTTACGCTTAGCAAGAGGTTCAGCAGAGCTCTGAGGGAGCTGGATTGTCCACTTGAGTTTGAGATAGCTGATGACAGGACCGTCAGGGTCGCAAGAGTACATAGGGATTGTTCGTTGCAGTTATTTAATGAGCAGTTTTCAGTGGACTTGGTTCCCATTCCCCTGTTAGGGAATAAGGTTATAGTGGGTATGGATTGGCTGAGCCCCAATGGGGCAGTGGTTGATTGTGAGCTACAGTTAGTGAGGGTATGCACCCCTGGTGGGGGATAATTAGTGATTCAGGGTGAGAGGACACAGCACGGACCGATTCTTTGCTTGACAGCGAGAGCTCGACGCTACTTCCAGCAGGGTTGCGCGGGGTACGTCGCCTATGTTTTGGATGCCCAGGAGAAGGGCAAGGCGACTGTTGACGATGTACCGGTGGTACGTGAGTACCCGGATGTATTTCTAGAGGATCTGCCTGGGATACCTCCGGAGAGACAGGTTGAGTTTCGGATTGACCTGGTTCCGGGTGCGGCTCCGATAGCCAAGGCGTCGTATCGGTTGGCTCCTCCAGAGATGCATGAATTGTCTACGCAACTGTAGGAGCTGCTAGACAAGGGTTTCATCAGACCGAGCAGTTCACCATGGGGAGCCCCGATCCTGTTTGTGAAGAAGAAGGACGGGTCGCACCGTATGTGTATAGATTACAGGGAGTTGAACAAGGTAACGGTGAAGAACCGTTACCTACTCCCGAGGATAGATGATTTGTTCGATCAGCTTCAAGGAGCATCTTGGTTTTCCAAGATTGATCTGCGCTTCGGTTATCATCAGATGCGGGTTAGAGGTGAGGATGTCTAGAAGACAGCTTTTAGGACCTGTTATGGTCATTATGAGTTTGTGGTGATGCCGTTTGGGATCACCAATGCTCCAGCCGCGTTCATGGACCTCATGAACCGCGTATGCAGGCCGATGTTGGATCAGTCTGTGATAGTGTTCATTGACGATATCTTGGTTTATTTCAAGACTTAGGAGCAGCATGAGGAGAACCTGAGGGAGGTGTTAGAGACTTTGAGGAGGGAGTGACTTTTCGCGAAGTTCTCCAAGTGCGAGTTCTGGTTGCGCGAGGTGCAGTTCCTTGGACACCTCGTCAACCAGAAGGGGATATTGGTGGATCCGGCCAAAATAGAGGCCGTGATGCAGTGGGAGGTCCTGAGGTCTCCATCTGAGATTCGGAGCTTCCTAGGGTTGGCAGGGTACTATAGGAGATTCATCCAGGACTTCTCCAAGATAGCAGTTCCACTTACCCGACTGACTAGGAAGTCGGTGGTGTTTCGCTGGGGACCTGAGCAGCAGGCAGCATTTGAGACCCTCAGACAACGATTGTTCGAGGCACCGATTCTTACCTCGCCAGAAGGAGTGGATGACTTTGTAGTCTATTGTGATGCTTCGATCACAGGGATGGGAGCAGTGTTGATGCAGCGAGGGCATGTGATAGCATATGCCTCTAGACAGTTGAAGCCTCATGAGGCTAACTATCTGACGGACGATTTGGAGTTGGGGGTAGTGGTGTTTGTTCTCAAGATATAGAGACATTACCTCTATGGGGTCCGCCGTACCATTTAAACGGATCACAAGAGTCTGAGGTACCTCATGGACCAGCCAAATTTGAACATGAGGCAGCATCGATGGTTAGATGTGGTAAAGGACTACGATTGTGAGATCCTTTATGATCCGAGCAACGCCAACATTGTGGCCGACGCCCTGAGCCGCAAGGCGATGGCGGCACCGATTAGAGACATATGTCTGACGATGACGGTGATTACTCCATTGTTGGAATAGATTAGAGAGGCATGGGTCGAGGGCCTGAAGGAGGAGAGGCAGAAGTGTGAGAGGATTGTGGGCTGAGTAGCTTCTTTCGACTATGACAGTTGAGGATTATTGACCCTTCATGGGAGTGTCTGGGTGCCGTATTAGGGAGGAGTACGACAGGTGTTGATGGATGAGGCCCACAAGTCCCGGTTCGCCATCCATCCAGGGGCGACAAAGATGTATAGAGATCTTCGACTTGATTATTGGTGGCCATGCATGAAGCGAGACGTAGCATGGTACATAGAGAGATGCCTAACCTGCAGGAAGGTCAAGGCAGAAAACCAGAGACCCCATGGCAAGATGCAGCCATTAGACATTCTGGTGTGGAAATGGGAGGATATCACTATGGATTTCATCACTAAGCTTCCCATGACCGCACGTGGAGTTGACTCGATTTGGGTCATAGTGGATCGGATGACCAAGAGCGCACATTTCATATCGATTTAGGAGAGCATATCGGCCGGGAAGTTAGCCGATATTTATGTGCGCGAGGTAGTGAAACAACATGGGGTGCCTGTATCAGTAGTATCAGACCGAGACGTCCGTTTTACTTCCAGGTTTTGGAAGCGGTTTCATGACGAGATGGCGACTCATCTTCATTTTAGCACCGCTTTCCACCCCCATATAGATGGGCAGAGCGAGAGGACGATTCATAATCTCGAGGACATGCTTCGGGCATGTGTCCTAGATTTTGGAAGCAGTTGGGATACGTATCTTCCTTTAGCGGAATTTTCGTATAACAAAGGTTATCACGCTAGAATTAACCGCCCTCCTTTCAAGATACTCTACGAAAGGAAGTCTAGGACCCCGATTTATTGGGGAGAAGGTGATCAGCGAGTCATCGGGAGCAACGAGGTGGTGCTCAAGACCATAGAGTTGATCCAACAGGTCTGTAACAGATTGCAGACTACACAGAGTCGACATAAGAGTTACGCCGACAGGAGGCGTTCGGACTTGGAGTTTCAGATGGGCGATGTGGTCCTCCTGAAGGTATCACCCTGGAAGGGTGTTATCAGGTTCCGAAAGAGGGGCAACCTGGGCCCCAGGTTCATTGGTCCTTTTAGGGTTTTGGCCTGGGTGGGTCGAGTTGCTTATCGGTTGGATCTTCCGGCAGAGCTTAGCCAGATCCATAGCACTTTCCATGTCTCTCAGTTGAGGAAGTGTTTGGTGGACGAGTCAGTAGTTGTACCCTTGGAGGATATTCAGGTTGATAGCAGCCTGAATTATATCGAGAGGCCAGTTGTGATCTTAGATCGGAAGGCGAAGACCTTGAGGAACAAGGTGGTTCAGTTAGTGAAGGTGCAGTGGCAGCACCGAAAGGGTTCAGAGTGGACGTAGGAGACCGAGGGGGAGATGAGGGAGCATTATCCAGAGTTATTTTCTGATTTAGCAGCAGCGAACTTCGAGGACAAAGTCTAAGATAAGTGGGGGAGAGTTGTAACGCCCCATTTTCTGGTATGTAGTTTAAATAAGTATTTTCAATTCTTAAGGGGTACTCGACGAGTCTGTAGCCCAACTCATTGAGTAGAGACGGGATGATCACGCAAATTTAGTTGGATACTTGACGAGTCCATATGCTGGGACTCGGCGAGTCCGCCTGTCTGGATGAAACCCTAATTTTAAGGGTCTGCACCCTATCTAAACACATTTATGCACCCCAACCTCGCCTCCATCACCCTCAGAACATTTCTTATCAAACCCTAGCCTCCTTAAAGAGTATGTGAGTGATTGTTGCCTTGTGAAGGAACTTTTGGTGCATTTTGGAGCAAGTAGGAGAAGGAGAAGGTTGAAGAGTTCAAGGAAGAAGAAGTAGATCCGGAACACACTCCTTTGTGGTCATCTTTTCTGGTAGTAACATCTCCATCGTTCTTATTGATCTAATAGATCTAGTTTGTCCCCAAATTATTGATATTAAGCTCAAAAACCACAAATCCTTTGTAATAAAGCCTTATGATCGAGTTATACTTCAGATCTAGCCTCTCTTGAACTCCAGGAGCTCAATATAGCCACCTTTATGCAATCTTGGCCTTGTTCCAAACCCTAAGTGCTTAGTATTTGATGATTTTGGGTATTTTAGCGTAAAGTTGGAAACTTTATGTGTAAAACCAGTCCTAGGAGCTCAGATCTATGTTATAGAAGCACTGAAATCGATTAGAATCGACTGTATAGTAATAGCATGCTTGGGACTCGACGAGTTGTTCTTCAACTCGGCGAGTTGTTCTTCAGACTCGATGAGTTACTTTTATGACTCGGCGAGTCATAGACTGGGCGTGTTCATATGTGAAGGAGAACTCGATGAGTTGTTCATACAACTCAGCGAGTCGGATGAAGTTAGACTCAATGTTAGCATCGAGGAAGAACTCGTCGAGTCTTTGCCAAACTCGACGAGTAGAAGCGGGTAGAGGACTAGAATGGATGATAGGGACTAGGCGAGTTGAAGGCCCAAATCGGCGAGTCTGGTCACCAGGAAGTTGCCTTTGACTTGCCCAGGGGTAAATAGTCATTTTACCCTGAGATTTGTTATCAGTATTTGATTTAGCGTTTATGGGATTTGTAGCCGAGGAGTTCCGGAGCAGCGGTCAGGCAGTTTCAGATTTAGCATCTTGGCAGCCAGCGTTACGAGGTGAGTTTCCTTCCAATAGGAACGGGTCTACGGCCACAATGCCGACCCGTCTAGTTAGTAGTAGTCCCGGACTTCAGTCCGATGCAGTAGTTCAGTGTGCTTGATGTTTTTGTGCTTCAAGCCTGTATTTGTGTTATGTGTTCCGGACTTGAGTCCGATGCAGTATGCAGTATATGTGTTTATGCTAGTAGTTATGATTATGCTATGATATGTACAGTTAGTTTCCGGACTTCGGTCCGATGCAGAGGGTAAGGCCCTGGTTAGTTCCGGACTCCGGTCTGATGCAGTTTCCGGACTTCGGTCTGATGCAGAGGGCAAGGCCCTAGTTAGTTCCGAACTTCGGTCCGATGCAGATGGCAAGGCCCTAGTTAGTTCCGGACTCCGGTCCGATGCAGTTTCCGGGCCTCGGTCTGATTCAGCGGGCAAGGCCCAATATGTGTTTATATGTTTTTGTATGGTATGTGGTAGTTTAGGGGAGCTCACCAAGCTTCGTGCTTACAGTTTCATTTTTGGTTTCAGGTACTTCCGCTAGCAAAGGGAAGAGCTCGGGTCGATGGCATCGCACCCACCACAGCTTCAGATTTATCCTGGGAGTTTTATTCAGACATTTTGTTATGATTGATACATTTTTGTTTTGACACCGTTACTATGACTTTTGAGTACTCATTCCACGGTTCTTGTTAAATATGATATTGGATTATGTGATTATTAGTAATATTAAAACAAAATTTTTTGGGTCGTACTTTGGGTTGTGACATTGTGGTTCGGGATCATCATTCATAATATCACATGCAACTGAATAAGAAAATATTGTACATATATTGTCAGTTTCATTTTGGTCACGTATTCTATTTGTTTGACCATAATTTTGTGCATCATCCTCCTTTCCTGGGGGAATTTGAATAATTTGTGTCTCTCCTGGAACACTTTCCTCATGATCCAGTGCAGTTTCTGATCCTCTTCTTTTTCGTGGGTTCTTATCCTTAGAACCAAATGGCCTTCTGCGCTTCAGGCATGTTTTAGACTCTTGAGTGACTTTATCATCAGATTGTCGATGTGAAATTTCAATTCGAGCTAGAACATTGACAACCAGTATATATGATTTAGTCACCCTTTTTGTGTCAGTAAATGCATCAAGCAATTGATTTGCAATTTCTTGGAAATGCATTATCTTTTGAAGTTCCATGTCACATTGCTTTGTGCGAGGGTCAAGATATGATAAAGAAGGCTCATACCATGATACACCTTTTTCTAGAATCTTCTTTTCTCCCCTAATGATGGGAAATTTGCCTCATCAAATTGGCAATCTGCTAGGCGTGCTATAAAAACATCACCTGTTAACAGTTCAAGATATCTTATAATAGATACTGGCTCATAACCAACATATATTCCTAACCTTCTTTGAGGACCCATTTTTATCCGTTGAAGTGGTGCAATAGGGATATATACTACACACCCAAAAATTCTTAAATGGGATATATTTGGATCTTGACCAAAAGCAAGTTGTATGGGAGAATATACATTATATGAACTCGGTCTCATGCGTATCAATGATCCAGCATGTAAGATTGCATGGCCCCAAACAGATACAGGAAGTTTGGTCCTCATTATCAATGGTCGAGCTACTAGTTAGAGACGTTTAATCAGTGATTCAGCTAAACTATTTTGTGTATGTACATGAGCAACTAGATGCTCAACAACAATTCCTACATACGTACAATAGTCATTAAATGCTTCTGAAGTAAATTCACCAGCAGTATCAAGTCTCACTCTTTTGATAGTATAATCAGGATAATGTGCCCTTGATTTAATAATTTGGGAAGAAATTTTGCAAATGCCATATTACGAGTTGATAATAGGAAAACATGAGACCATTTGTTGGATGCATCTATTAAGACCATAAAGTATCTAAATGGTCTAGATGGTGGGTGAATCGGTCCATATATATCACCTTGAATTCTTTCTAGAAATCTAGGTGAATCCCTTTCAACTTTCATTGGAGAATGTTTTATAATTAACTTTTCAAGGGAACAAGATGCACATGGTTTTATGTTGTTGGATTGAGGGAACTTTTGGTCCTTCAATGGATGCACATTCTTATTTTTAATTATCCTTCACATCATTGTTAATCTTGGGTGGCCCAACCTATCATGCCATAAACTGAATGTCCCAGGATCACAATGTTTCCTTTGATTACCATATTTGATTCAATCATATGTATATATGTATAATGCAGACCAAAATCAAGTGTTGGTAGTTTTTCAAGCACATGGTTTTTGTCTATAATATACATATATTTCTTATTTTCAATGGTCATAGTTTTTGTATCATATCCTTTTAAATATATGTCATTGAAACTTAGTAAGTTTCTATTATACTTTGGAGAAAATAAGACATTTTCTATACAAAAGCTTGTACCATTTGGTAATATAAAATGGGTTTTCCCAGTTCCTCTATCAAGTCTTCAGGACTTGATACCGTATATATGACTGTTTTTGTTGGTACTAATTTTGAAAAATATTTCTTTGATTTCAGAATAGTATGTGTACTACCACTATCTGCTATACAAAGATCTCCAACCGTTTCTTGATGTTATGCTCCAGTTGGACTCATATTAAACTTCACATATGAAAGAAATAATAAGCGAATAAACATAATCATAATAATTATTATAAAGAAAATTCATTTATTGTAGGAAATACATAACATGAGAAACAAATAAGGGAAAACAGGTTTATTAGAACAATAATAGAAATTTTTAGTTTATGTTTTCCATGTAACATCCCAAAATTCAAGACTAAAAATTTCTTTTTAATAAAACATTACGTTAAGCAAATTCATCGTTTTCAAACATAAACAAAGTATTAGTTTCCAAAATACATATTCGTTATCAGAGTAAACATCCCCAGGCTGTCTAAGTTATGGTGTGTGCCATGCGATCATCCCGAGCTCCATCATCTGCTACCGGAAGTACCTGAAACCAAAACTGAAAATCGTAAGCACGAAGCTTAGTGAGTTCCCCACCCTACCACATACCATGCAACCACATACTGCACATACTAGGCCGCGCCCGCTATCCTGGGCCTCGCCCCCTACCTCGGGCCTCGCCCGTTACGACGACCCCGCCGCTCCAGGCCCCGCCTGGCTTCGAGCCCTGCTCGGATACAGATCTGTTTCGCTTAGGCCTCGCCTGTCACAGGGCCCCGCCCACTAACATATAATAGCACATAAACATCTCACATAAGCTAAACACATACTAACGGATCTTGTCCTAAGGCCTCGCCTATCTCTGGGCCCCGCCCCTGACCTGCTACTGATGAGTCACGGAATCCCGTCCATGCTCCTACTGGTAGTGAGATACAGGCCCAGCCCACACTCACTCCTTTCCTGACTTGGGCCTCACCCCTGCTCTGCTGCTACTGAGATATGGAACACCATCCACACTCTGCTATTGGTGAGATACGGGACCTCGCCCACACTCACCTCCCTACCAGGCACATACAAGTATCACACAGACAACAAGTATAAACTATCACATAACCATTCCTTGGGTACCCGCCCTCTATCATTGGACCTCGTCCCGAATATCATACTAGCATACTGTGCCTAGGGCTAACCCCCGAGTCTTCTAATCATAACTACATGGGTCGGCATTGTGGTCGTAGACCCATTCATACAAAGGGAAACTCACCTGATACTGCTGAACTGCTGCTACTAATTCCTTTGACCGCTACCTGACCACTGACTCCGAACTGCTGCTCCACTAGCTCCCCGAGCTACCAATATCAACATAACACTTAGTCTAACTGACCTTCAAAGGTCAATTAACTCAACTCTTGTCAAAGTCAAAGTTCTGGTCAAATTCAACCTTTCCAGGTCATCCCTACTCGCCGAGTCCACTTACTGACTCGCCGAGTTCACATACTCAGGGTCCTTCCATTCGCGACATGACTCGCCGAGCCAGCCCTTGACTCGCCGAGTCTACTGATTCCCGATTCCTGTCCTGTCCAACTCACTGAGTCCTTGCTCGACTCGCTGACTCAAGTCTTAACTCGAGGGGTTTGGGACTACGCGACTTGACTCGTCGAGTCCAAGAGCATACTTGCCGAGCACAAGGCAATCTTCATCCAACTCGTCGAGTTGTTCATCCAACTCGTCGAGTTCATGCCCATCTTCATCCGACTCGACGAGCTGTTCATCCCACTCGTCAAGTTCCTCCTCATCTTCAAGCTACTCGCCGAGTCCACTCGAAGGACTCGCCGAGTCCATTCAGATCTACATACATGCAGAGGACTTTCGAGTCATGCATGGACTCCAAACTGTAGATCTACCCTTTCCAAGCCTATCCTCCACGTAAAGTTGCAAACTTTACGTGTAGAGAGGGAGATCTAGGCAAAAAGCACCATAAACTAGGGTTTAAGGCCAAGGGGCTTCAAAATCGACTCAAGGGCTGATACTTTATGCTTCTCCAGTCCATAACACACTTGGATCTGAAGTAGCAACTCCAGATCCGACTCTTAACTCAAGATAATATCATTATGGCTAAAGAGCCCCAACAACCACTCATAAATCTAGATGCAAAAAGGGTCCAGGAACTAGTTTATACCTCCAAAAGCTCATAAATGTCTTCCCAATCCCGGATCTACAGCCCCCTTCTTTCACTCTCAAGATTCTTCTTCTTTCTCCAAGCTTAATGCACTCTTAAAGGCAATAAATGGCTCAAATAGAGGATATGGCGGCTAGGGTTTGATATCCAAGGCTTAAGAGGCAGTAAGGAACCCTAGGAAGAAGATTAAGACGTTTATATAGGCTCCAAGTCCCGAATTTAGGGTTTTCCACGCACAGACCAGACTCGCCGAGTCACCTTGGCCGACTCGCCGAGTCGGTCACTTACTCCTCGACCCGAATCCCGCTTGGACTCGCCGAGTTCCTCCTTGGACTCGCCGAGTCGCCCCTTAACATTAAGGTTTTCTTTCCTTTCTTGGCCTTCAAAACTTTGGGTGTTACATTCCATGTCATTGCAGAAATCATCAAAAGTTAGCGGAGTGAATTCAACATTATCAACGAGGTTTGCTTCTTTTTCTTTTCCTTTAATGGACTCTTGATAAATTTGACCTTGTGCAAGTGTGCGACAGGTCCTTGACCAATGGTATGTGCTACCACATTTATAACATGAACCATCGGATTTTTGTGATGTCCCAGTATCATGCCTTGCCACTTTGGCCTTGTCTTGTGTATGGACATTGTTTCTTTGTGAAGATTGGTAATTATTCCTTTTTTGGCCACGACCACGATTATTACCTTGTCCATGACCAAAATTATGGTTCTAATTATGGCTTTGGTTTCGATTAAAATAGCCACGGTCTCGTCCTCGGCCACAACCACCCCTCGTCCACTTGTATGTTTTGATGAAAATCAGTATTTTTAGCATTTGCTTCAGAAAGTGCTACTGATCCTGTTGGACGAGATTCATGGTTTTTCATCAAGAGCTCGTTGTTTTTCTCTACAACAAGCAGACATGCATTTAGTTTAGAGTATCTTGTGAACTTTTGCATTCGATATTGTTGCATCAAGGTAATGTTTGTTGCATGAAATGTGGAGTAAGTTTTCTCCAACATATCTTCATCAGTAACTTCTTGTCCACAATACTTGAGTTGTGAACATATTCTAAACAAAGTTGAGTTGTATTCATTTACTTTCTTGAAGTCTTGAAACCTTAGTGTTCTCCATTCATCTCTAGCATTTGGAAGTATAACTTCCTTTTGATGATCAAATCTTTCTTTCAAAAGATTCCAGAGAATACTTGGATCAGTAACATCAAGAGATTCAAATCTTAACATTTCATCAATATGCTTACGAATGAAAACTTACGCTTTTGCTTTGTCTTGTGCCAAGCAATTATTAAATTCATTTATAGCATTTGAGATTCCCATGGACTCAAGATGCATTTTTACATCTATCATCCATGGCACATAGTTTTTCCCACTAACTTCAAGTGTTGCAAACTTGAGCTTTACAATGTTGGACATATTGTAACTATAAATTTTAAACAAAATAAAAACAAAAATTAAAATCCATTTATTTCAATAAATATTACACAAAAAAGAATACAAGCCTAAAAGTAGATGAAATTCCATATTAACTTCGATGTTAAGAATTAGGATGAAAAGTAACATGACTATTATAGTCATGATTATCACAAACGGGTGAATCGTCCTGAAGCTTGATTTCTTGAAATCGATTTGTTTGATAGAAGAGAGAAATATTTATTGTGGGTAAAGAACAGGGTAAAAATGTTTATTTATAGTAAAAAAATATAGTCGTTGTTTTTACTGTTTATAACTATTGCATATATATATATATATATATATATATATATATATATATATATATATATATATATATATATATATATATATCCGTTGTGTATATTTATAAATCTTTTAATAAGAGTTATAACTAATACATAACTTTATTTGGTATAATTTTACTAATTAGAAACATAAATAAATATTAGTAAATGTTTAAATAAAATTATGAATAGTATATAAAATATGAATAAACATTGACATGTATAAATAAACGTTAGTATATATAAATAAAATTAGTTGCATAATTTAAATGTTAGTATGCATAAATAAAAGTTAGTTGCATAATTTAAATGTTAGTACGCATAAATAAAAGTTAGTTGCATAATGTTAATGTTAGCATGCATAAATAAAAGTTAGTTGCATAATGTAAATGTTAGTATGCATAAAAATTAGAATACATAAAGAAATATTAGCATAAGAAATAAAAATCGTTAGTAGTCCATAATGTATAAGTTTTATTAATTCATTAGTATTATTATTATTTTAAGAGAAAATGACAAAAATAGTCATTTACACTAATTACATTACAAAAATAGCCAAAAAAAAAACCGAAGTTGCAAAAATAACCATGAATTTCGCAGATGGAATAGTCCCATCTGCGAAATGGGCTTTCCATCTGCGAATGTACAAGCAGCTAAAGCACAACTGTGCTTTAGCTGCTTGTACATACGCAGGTGGTTTATTTTTATTTTTATTTTTATTTTCTCTATATATATTGAAATTGTAGGGTAAAATCGCAGATAGAATAGCCCCATCTGTGATTTACTCTGATTCCATCTGTGAAATTGCGGTTATTTTGATTTTTTTTTTTTTTTTTTTTTAACTATGAAATCAATTGGTTTGTAGCTTGGTTATATCTACACGTACATCAGTAACATCAACATAATGCCCGTAAACATGCTTTTTTTCATTTTTTTGACTTGAATTTTTTTTTCTTTTTAGTTTTATCTACCACATGCCTATTCATAACTTTAACTTCTTGTTCGGCAACATTATTTCATAGTAAAACCAATTGATTTCATAGTCAAACTAAAAAAAAATTAAAAATTAAAAAATAACCGCAATTTCACAGATGGAATCAGAGTAAATCGCAGATGAGGCTATTCCATCTACGATTTTACCCTACAATTTCAATATATATATATAGAGAAAAAAAATAAAAAAAATAAACCACCTGCGAATGTACAAGCAGCTAAAGCATAGCTGTGCTTTAGCTGCTTGTACATTCGCAGATGGAAAGCCCATTTCGCAGATGGGACTATTCCATCTGCGAAATTCATGGTTATTTTTGCAACTTCGGTTTTTTTTGCTATTTTTGTAATGTAATTAGTGTAAATGGCTATTTTTGTCATTTTCTCTTATTTTAATATGATGAAGGTTTTTATAATTAATAGTGTTTTACTAAGGTGCTGTTTGATTTTCTGAAGCAAAAATTCATAAAGTTTGCGGACCACCTCTGCAACGCTCTGCAGTAGGAAAGGTGGACCAAACGGCTGCAGACTATAATAAGAAGCGCATTTATTTTTTTAACATCTGCATACTAATTTTATAAACCGAAAATAGCTTTTTAATACGTAAAATTTAATAATGTATAACATTTCGGTAAAAATTAATGATATTTCAATAAAAAATAATGATATTTCAACAAAAAATAAAGATATTTTAGTAAAAATAATAATATTTTATCAATAAATTATCATTATTGAATATAAAAAAACGAAAAATAAATTCAACAAGAATAAAAAAAATGTGAAATAAAATTTTAACATATAATCAAAATTTCAGCAATAAAAGAAGAAGAAGTGGTTGGAAGATGTAGTACAAGTGTTGTGCCAAACAGAGCACGCGCAGAGGTTTTTAACTCAGAATAATTCTAAAAAACAAACAGGTGCTAGATGGAAAGTGTTGTACGTGTGCTGTGTTTGAAGATGTTTTTTTTCCAAAAAACAAACAACACCTAAGTAATACATACATTGATTAAGATAGATGTGATTTCCAATTCTAAATAACCTTGGTTTAAGCTTTTGTGCTGATAATGTGTTATAAATTCAATGTGATTAAGATAATTTAAAATAAACTAAACTAACAACATAGATAAAAAAATTTGATGGAGAAAAAGGTTTAGGAAAGATATGAGATATTTTATATCTTGTGAAATTGTCTATTATCGTGCATCCAATTCTTTCCGGTAGAAGGATATATATACTACAAAAATGTTACTATCTACATTTAATGGTGACCAGTAAGAAATAGTTTATCATGCACCAATTATTGTGTCATCCACCAATTATTTGCAACAAAATGGAAATATAAAAATGTGTTTTTCATTTTTCAAAAAGTACATGTTATGTATATTGTCCGACTTCTTTCATATAAATAAAATAAATGCTTCATTTAGTATTGTTGTCGAAGAAGAAGAGAACCACCAAGATTTTCCCATCAAGTTATATTTGTAACTTGACGAAATTTGTTATCATTAATTTATGACTTCGTTTTCATGTTCCCATCTATTCTTTTCACATCAACTAAACAACACACGTTATTGAATTCTATTTTTTTTTTCAACGTGTCGTTTTAGTGAGACCCACAAAACAGAATATTATGTATCTAAAATAGAATCAAAACTGCTTGAGCTCAATCGTTTTAGTAAAAATAAACATCATACTTATAAAACACTAATATTTAATTATCATTAAATATTAACAATAAAACCAAATATTATTTTTAAAGTTTAAAAATAACACAAACAAAATAAAAAAAACGGTCACAAAGACAAGCTTTCCCTGTATTCATGCGACAAAGACTCTCGCTTTACTTTCTGGAAAGTGAAAAAACCAATCATTTTCAACCTTTTTCATGTAAATCCAATAATAATAAAAGATTTGCTTGTTTAAAACAATAATTATGCAAGAAAATTAATGAAAACAATCAACCACTATCGTCTATCTTTCAAGCACACATTTGTAATCTTTGTAAATTGTGTAATTAATTAACAAAATCAATTCAAGAATGAAGAATCCCATGGAAGGAGAAGACAAATTAAGATGATTATGTTCTGACACAGAATAGAAAGAAGGTTACAGAAATCTACAGATGAAAGAACTCAAGCAAATCGCCATTAATTTAGCTTTTATACTAAAAAAACCAGAGCATTTCTCTTTGGCTAAAAATGGCTGATTCAAATCCAGAACAAATGAAAGGGGTTTTCAGTTTTCAGCTTTTCTTTTTCTACCTTTACTTGCACAAAATTGGAAACATTTTATTTACAAAAGTTGAGATTTGCATCAGAACCTAGAGAAGACCCTTTTCGAGTTTGAATTCAATCTCTGAACCTCGAATTAGGACTTCGAAAATATTAGGTGGGAGAGAGAGAAGAGATGTTCTTGAATTGTATAGAGTATAGAGTCCTACCATCTTGACAACCCATTCTGTTCATCCAAAATCCAAGTTCTATTTCGCCTACTTCTCATTCTACCGAAAACTGAACTGGATAAACTCCGACTTCTGTTCATGGATGAACCATTTGAATTTGAAGAGGGTCTTGATCTCCCGAAGAAAGAGAAAATGTTGCGAAAAACTCTGCCGAATCCACCTTCTCCTCTAGTCCTGTTCCTTCTCGATTCCCACATGATCCTCCTCGGCGTACCTGAACTGTTATTGAACCCGCCGTCCATTTCCGTGTAGACAACTGGAAGATCTCTCTCGCCACCGCCGGTTCTTCTACCGCCGGAGAACCTTCCAACGGCGAATCCACCGCCAGGTAATCTCCATATCGTTAATCCAACTGTTGCTGATTCTTCATCGGTTTGGTCCGAGCCTTCTAGATTGGGTGAATTTGTTGAATCTGTTGGGAGTTCGTGGCGGCAAACCGGACAGGAGTTTCGGAGATTTAGCCATGGGAGAATGCAATCGGAATGGTAGATGTGGGTACATGGCATCTCACGAGCTTCAGCTCCGAGAACGAACGCTTCTTTGCAGACAGCACAGTGCAATTCGGTTGTAACTTGTGAATCCGAGATCTCAATCGTGGGCATCGATTCAACAGCCGCTTTCGACGCCGGTGGATGTTCTGCCCTACCTAATCCATTTATCTCGATCTGCGATAATTGATCGAGCAACCGGTCAAACCCTGACCCCATCAGAAACTCCGACATCGTCGGCGGCAAAGGTTGTAAACCAGAACCTGATCCATCATCATAATACAGCTCAAAACCTCTATCTCCACTCTCTGAATTCTCAATCCCACCTCCTTCGGCACCACGAAGAACAATAACCGGATTAAACGGCGACCTGTCTCCAGTGTTTCGACGGCCTTCACGCCGGAACCTCAGATCTGACCGATCATTACTTCCAAGCATGTACATCGCGGCTTGAGGAAAACGCCGTCGCGATTCCGGCGGTGAAGGCGCGTGAGAATCCACCGCTTCAATGAATTCTCCCTCGCAGTAAGGACAAACAACGGAGTCTGCAACCACAACCGCTACTCTGATGATGCGTGTGCATCTGTAACACCAATACGACGACGCCCTGGACATGTTTACACACACAAAAACAATAAAAACTTTGAAAACCAGTCCGTTGACCAGTGAGCTTGAAATTGGAATATCAGTATGTCAGATCCGGTGAATCTATATAAGTCGCCGGAAAATATAATTTACAGATTCCGACGATGTGGTGGTGTATATGGAAGCTAGAAAGGGCGCGCACACATATAGAGAATAGAAAATGAGGACATGGATTGATTCGAGGAAAGTAAGAGGAAATTTGGTTTTAAAGTTCACGCGTGATGATGATGGTGGGGGTGGGGGTGGGGGTCGGGGGTTGGGGTTTTTAACTTTTAACGGCAGTAAATTTAAGGAG
The DNA here is from genome assembly GCF_051521515.1 of Lactuca serriola. NCBI lineage: Eukaryota > Viridiplantae > Streptophyta > Magnoliopsida > Asterales > Asteraceae > Lactuca > Lactuca serriola. The sequence continues at coordinate 110,975,455 of NC_136415.1, forward strand.
CGTTGTTTGTTGTGTTGCTTTTGCCTTTTGTTGGCATCTGTTGACTGTTGGACGCGTACCAACTTAAAAAGGCTTCATTATACCGTTGTATCTTACATAAAAGTTTTATTTAAGGTTATTTGATGATTTTTAAAATAATTACTATATTCAAATAATTAAATATTTAAAATTAAAATACAAATCATGGTGACGGAAGATACTATGAGAACATCATGTGATCATGAGGTTGAGGTTGATCGACTCAAAGCTGATTCTATCCAATGGTCCTTGAATTTGAATTGGTCTAGTTTAATTCCTTTAAAAGAGTAATGTTTTGTTTGGAGGGATCTAGAATTCTGGTTGCTAATACATTAGCTTATAGCGGTATTAACATCGTGTTTTTGGAGTGTAATCTTTGCGGGATTGAATCGCAATCTTTTGTTCACCTACTCATTAAATGCAATTTCGCCATGGTAGTTTGTAGGTGGGCGTCGAAATGTTGTGGGATTTAAGGTATATATATATATATATATATATATATATATATATATATATATATATATATATATATATATATATATATATATTAATGTTTTTGAATTACTTGATTATGTTGCTTCATAAGAGAATTTTCCCCAAAAAATATATAAATCTCTGATAAAATTTCAATATTTTGAGTCAGTTTACGGTTTAATTTTAATTTTTATTTTTTGAACAGAAAATCACAATTATTTAATATTTTACTCAAATTAACGAAACAGTAATTATTATTATTTTTCAATAAAAAAAGACAGATTATTATATAAAATTAGATAATCGGAACTTTTTTGTTCTAAAATAAATGTTGGTATTAAACCATAAATTGACTAAAATTATTAGGATTTTATAAAATATTTTCCGGAAACGATTCGTAACCGACACCATCTTCTTTTACATGTTTTGGAATGTTTGGACGACAATAAATGACAAGGTTTTCAAAAATATAGACTCCTCCCCAGCTAGGATTGTCGATAACATATCCTTATCGTACGTTTGGTGTAAGTAAGGTCCCGTTTGATAATTGCTGATTGAGAAAATACTGATTGGGAAAGATCTGTATGGGTAAGAAAACCATGTTGTTTGATTGTATATCTGATTCAATGCGTTTACTGATGAAAAATGATCATTTTACCCTACTGCTATATACAGTGATGGATGAATTTGCTGAAGAGTTATAAAAACATACAAATTGTCATACAAAATGTAAATTACACACAAATCATTTAAAACACATATTTTTACAATGAATTGTTTTTCTATTTATAAAAACATATTTTAATAACTTGCAGTCATAAGAAACAACATGTTTACAATAAAAACTAAAAAAATCGTTAGACCATCAACTCTTGGAACAAATGATACATACATTTACTTGGCAATATGTATTTTCTACTTGTTCGCGATGAGAGTGAACAAGATGGCATGTTATCAAGAAAAAAGATGCAAACGGCTCTGTTGTCAACCATCTATGATCAAAGAAAGCAATCTAAAAGGCGTTTGTTCTTGAGTACCTATCATCAATAAAAGAAAATAAAACCAACCTCAAACTGTATGAATCAAGTACAAGAAGTATGTTATTATGACATTTCAACATTAAACATCAATTTAGCAGCTTTCCATGGAAATACTTAACACCATATTATTCCATCAGTATGCTTTTGATGTTGTACCCATATTCTCCAATCACATATACATAATGCATCTAAAAATATAATCCAAACATAGAGAGCCATTAGTACAACACTACAATAATTTTTCTGCAACATAATTCTGCTAAATGACCTTATCCAAATTGATCCATGGAACCTGCACTCAAGCCCAGTGGCATAGCCAGGATTTTATTTTAGGGTGGGCCAAATAATTTATAAAATATGAACGATATATAAAATCTAGAATTTAGAATGGGGTGTGTCAAATCACAACCTTATTTCATTTTATTTAACAAATATATATATATATATATATATATATATATATATATATGTGTGTGTGTGTGTGTGTGTGTGTGTGTGTGTGTGGGCCAAGGCCTACCCTTGCCTCTATGTGGCTACGCCACTACTCAAGCCCCTTAGTTGAGGTGTGGATGTCTATTTATTGTACTTGCATACCCATATCCTTAATCGATAAAAATGGAGTTTGGGTGTAGATACCATGAATTTGCATAGTATTGGAACAAATCAGTTATTCCTAAACGGATGTTGGAACAAATCTGATATAAGAGCAAATCAATTCCTATCTAGATTTAACAATCTCATAATGCAAACATTTCTTACCCAAATTTAACAACCATAAAAAGATCAACAAGTGAAAGTGGAGAACGATATTCAACAGATTAGAAAAAAAAAAGAAAAAAAATTTCATTAACAACAAACATCAATAGAGTAGAAAAACCGGAACAAAAAAAAAGAAGCAAACGCAGGTGAAAGAGAAGATCAGCATACCTGATGAGTGATGAGAAGAAGGATGTCGATCGGTGGAAGGCAGGATCAAATCGTCAATCTCAAAGGATTTTTGTTATCTCTAAAAGAAGAGGTGAAGGTAACTTTTTGAAGGTGATGAAAAGGAACGTAGGGAGGAGATCCGAAGGGAGATGGCAATGATTGGGAGGGAGCTGTTGATAGAGGCGTCTGGAGGAGGCGTCTATTTGTGGGCGCTATTTCTTTTAGGTCACGAGAGAATAGAGGGTAGGATAGTCTTTTGGGTGAGTCAGCAAGTTCTTCCAATCTGACCGAGTCATACATTTGGGCCAGACAATCTGACCGGATCAGCATGTATCAAACAAGAATGTCTGACCGAATAAGCTAAAATATCTGACACAAACCAAGTTAGATGGGTATCAAACAGGCCCTAAGTTTAGTTTTGATACTTGGTAAATTGATCATGTTCCCCATTTAATAACTTTACTATTTAAGAGATTGAACATTGTTTTTGTTTTTTTTTTTTGCATTTAGCTTCTTTCTAATTGTGGGTCTTATCTATATATTTATTTGTTGTTTCCAAAACAACCATATTAATTATATTTATTATTTTAAAAAATTTAATAACTGTTAATCAAAAATTAATGAAAATTATAAAAAATAACCATCATTTTTATAGACGAGTCTTCAAAAATGGACAACTCATTTGTGAAATCACAAAAACCAAAAAGCCAATGGCCTAGCGGTATGGAGTGACCATCTCATATGAGAGGTCTAGTGTTCAAGTCTCGGCGGAGACATAGGTGGTTATTTAGGAGTAGATTAATTAGTTTGCCGTTTCAAAAAAAAATCTACATTATTTTGGTGATTTTTGCAAATGAATGTCTATTTGGCAAATATCATATACCAAAATAAAAAGGTTTCATGTATTATTAGTATAAAATCTTATTTTTTGTTTTTCATTTAAAAAAAACTCAAAATGCTCTCGGAACACGTAGCTATTAATTTACTTTCAAACGTTGATCTCATTTCAAATATAACATTTTAAGGTATGGATGAGCATTAGAATCGCCGGAACCGAACCGGAACCGAAACCGGAATTGGTAACAAGGTCCGGTTACCGGTTCTCCATTTTTATGAAAACTGGCCCCGTTTCTAAAAACCGAAACCGGTTTGACATTTTTTTGTTTTTTAAAATACGCATAACTCATTCATATGAAGTCAGAATTATTTGATTTTTTTCCAACATGTAATTTGGAGTTTGTAGTTCATTCTTTACTGTACAAACATATATTTTGGTTAGATATTGAATCAAACACATGCCCGAAAGAAAGAATATCGATGCTGCATTTTTTTATTTCAACATTTTTTTTGTTTTTTTGAATTTGTCATATTTTTTTAAATGAGCATAACTCATTCATATGACGTCGGAATTACTTAATTTTTTTTCCAGCATGTAATTTAGTGTTTGTAGTTCATTTTAGACTATAAAACACATATTTTGGTTAGATATTGAATCAGTTATAAACCTTGGAAGACAACATATCAATGTTGCATATTTTCTGTTTCAACATTTGTTTTTGGAAATCCGTCCCACTTTTAAAATGCGCATAACTCACTCATATGAAGTCGAAATTACTTAATTCTTTTTTCATAATGTAATTTAGTGTTTGTACTTCAATTTATAATGTAAAAAGTCATAATTTGGTTAAATATTGAATCATTTACAAGCTCTGGAAGATAACATATCATCTATAACTAGATTATGACCCGCGTTAAAAGCGGAGAATATACATTGAATACATATCAGATTAATAAATGGTATTATTTTAGGTGAAATTTTAATAAAAAAATGTTAGTTAGATTCATTTTGAGTTTTTGAACCAAACTTATTAAATTAAAATATTTAATATTTATATTAGAGCAATTTGGTGTTTTAATACAGTAGTTTTTAACATAAATGATCCACGTGATATTTGTTTTATCACAACATGATGCCACTCATTGATTAAAACATGTTGTGTAGTAGCTTTATGAATTGACTTTGTTCGGTATACAAACCCCCATGGAGGCTCATATGGCACTTTTCGTATTGGTCATGTAAAACCAAAAGCAATAATAAGTTGTTATATGTACCAGCAACGTTAAATTCTGTAAAGAAATTTGATAAACATTACAATGAAAGTGCATTGCCATATCCATAAACATCAAACTCAGGCATTGTAATTTGGTCAATTTCTAAAGTATTTTTTCCTTATAAGAATTAAAATATGATTTTTCAGGCTACACCTAATTAGATATACATATCTTCCGATCAAAGAAATTCTTACAAAAAAATCCTTGTTATGAACAAAAATATAATATTAGTTTTATAATTTGCCAAAAGTTAACACTAATAAATAATAATGAACTTCCACAAATCTTGCATTTTGGTCACTGAATCTAACTAACAAATGAATTTCAGTTTAGAGGATTGATTCAAGAAGTGCATCCATGACTTATTGTACCTGAATTTGGGGGAATGCTAAGACCTATTAAGATATGTGGGAATGGTCTATAAGACTACAATTGGTTTCTGGAGGGCAATACAAATTCAAAATGTTAGCACATATCTTTCCTCTATTAGATTGATTAATTTTTTTATGACATCTTAACATGAATATAATAATAACAGTTAATAAGAACAGAGTAAATTCATGAAATTAGAGAAGAAGAAGGAGACAGAGTAAAGAAAGAACCTGAAAAAAAAAATGGAGAAGAAGACCATTGAAAAAGAGCATTATAAATCGTACAACTCAATCCAAAATCGTAAGAATAAAAAATTGAATGTGTGTATATATATATATATATATATATATATATATATATATATATATATATATATATATATATATATATATAGGCTTAGGTTATTCTATTCAAAATAATTATTGTGTTATTATATGCATAAATATGGGCCAATCAATTTTACTTATTTTAAGAAAGTGAATAATACATATTATTAAATTAAAGATAATTAGAAAATACCATCTAATTTCATTTTAAGGGTATTTTAGTTAATTAACATAAATTTAAAAAAGGAAAATTGCATATTTTAAGTGATAATAGATTCTATTAATTTTAAAAATCTGATTGTAGTGATGATAATTCTCGGATATTTTGACAAAATATATTTATAAAAAATAAAAATATTCTTGAACCATAAAATAATAAAAATATTTTTGAACCTATTTCTTGATCATAACATTAAAAACTTCTTGGAGAATAACAAATTCTTGAACCATCAATTGAAGAATAAAACAAAAATTACATTAATTCTTATAGAATACGGGTAACAATTCATAAGAATTACATTTATTGTTAAAGAATAAAACAAAAAAAAAACTTTCAAATCGGGAAAAAACATCAAAATCTAACAAAGACACTAATACATTCTAAAAGAATAATGTTGTTAAAAATCACTTTCAATTTCATGGTCCATTCTTCAAGTATCAGCTGCTTCTGTGGTAACAAATCCAATGCATAAATCAGTAAGAAAATATCCATATTCCATTCCAATAGAATTGGAATTCGTGATTTCATTCTAATAGAATTGGAATTCAATATTTAGTTATGGTATGCATTATGTTGGACAAATATCCAAAGTAAAAAACAATTTAATGAGAATGATACTATTAGACACTCCAAGATAGAAACTCGTTCATTTTCATCAGCAACATCTAACTCTCCAAGTTCAGAAAGTAGTTGATTTCGGCTCTCAACCACCTGTAGAAGTAAAATCCAATTTAAAAGTAAGAACACGGAAATAAAGCTACTATTGCATTACAGAGAATACCACAACAAAAACAACGAAAACCTAAATCCCATAGGAATGGTGTAAAAGGCGATCACTCATCGTTTTCACATTCGCAGATTTTGCTATCTTTCCAAACACAACATTGATTCCGATTTTGACATTATCTGCTGACCAAATCGTAAATTAATTTTGATGTGATTCGGAACAACACAGATTATCCATCGGTATATGCCACACAAATCATTCCTAAAACCAAATCAACGATTCACTGAACAATTTTAGATCAAACTCACAAAATCAATCAATTCTTTTATGTTCATCGCTTGTTCTTCATCCAAAAACCTTATGATTAAAGTAGATCTCATTCTAACAGTTTTCTTTGTGAACAATCGGCCCAATTCTTTTAAATGTTCTTCTAAAGTTCATATCTGACAATAATCAGAACCAAATCTTGAACATGAACTTTGCCAATTCAAGATCAAATTGAGATGTCGAATAACAGATAACAGATTCATCGATGATCATAAACAAGAAATCACATCAAAATCTCCAATCATTCATTCAATTAGAAAGGATTTTCAATAAACGTGAATGACGAGAAAGTGAAATTGAAGTCAAATAATAAAATTTAGAAACTAATCAGTTGTGATCAGAACTTAATGAAATCGATTTCAACAATGATAAACGTCTGAGATAGATGATGCAACTGAACAAAGAGATTTTAGAATCGATACTATAAAGAACTTTTAAGTAATCTGATCAAAGAAATTTGTCTTGAACAATGGTTTCTCAGATCTGATCCATTGGAAAAATACGATGAACATCAGATGAACAGTAGAAAATACCATAAATGTTCATGAATAGTTACCTGAACAAGAATCTTAATTCCAAAACCCCCAAAACACCAAAAAGCGATAGCGGGTTGTGTATTTGATCTTGTTCACTGTCGGTGGTTTTAAAAAGCCGACCATGGATGAGAAAACCTAGGTAGCTGAAGTCAATGTTAACATAATTATAGGATATTATTTGTGGAATCTAATTATCAAATTACCTATTTACCCTTATTTATTTATTTATTTATTTGTTTTTATTTTAAATTTTGATTGACCCACATGTATGCATACAATAACACAATACTTAGTTTAAACAAATGAACCTATATATATATATATATATATATATATATATATATATATATATATAGTATATTTGAATAAAGAAATCATTATCTTCCAAAAAATTGGGATCCTAAGATATCAACTTGGAGATTTTCGGCTATTCATCTGGAAAAAAAAAGATATAAGGTATATTGATTCAAAATTTCAAATTAATTAACTTGCTTATTTAATGAGTTTTAAAATTCAAACTGTTATCTCAAATTGATTCATCTTACGTGGGATATACTGGTAAATAAATTATGAATAATATTGACTTTAATTTTGACTAACAAATATTTTGCTAATTTAATGGGATTAGATTAGATTTTGTGGGTTAACAACCGAATTATTGATATGCATATTTAATGAGTTTATAAAAAATAAAAAATAAATAAAAAAAAACTAAACGGGTTTGAATTTTGAAGCCAAAAGCTATAAATAAGGGAGTTAAATTAGAAACAATATTAATTATAAAATATGATATTTCGTATATAAATAGAATGATATGCTTCAATTGATAACATAATTGCTGAATTTAAAGATTCTATAATTAAATGTAATTGTGTTTGATTTTTATTTGGGAAAGATGATGTCAACAATTTGATCTAAGGGTGGAAAACATATTATTGAAGTACAATCAAGGGTCCTGATTGTTTCATTGGTGAATTAAGGGTTCTCTTGTAATAATATTTAGATATGAATGAAACTAATATGCTTAAAGTAGACTGATTAATTTTTTTCATGACCTCTCAACATGAATACATTAATAACATGTAATAAGAAGAGAGAGTAAATGCAAGAAATTGGAGAATAAGAAGGAGAACAAAGTAAAGAAAGAACCTAGAAAAAAGAATTGAAGAAGAAAATTGTTAAAGAAGAACACTCTAAATTGTAGGACTCATTCCAAAATCGTAAGAATAACAACTTCAATATAATCGTATATATATATATATATATATATATATATATATATATATATATATATATATATATATATATATGGTGTTTTTGAATAATCAAATAATTATCTTCTAAAAAAATGGGATCCTAAGATATTATCTTGGAGATTTCCGACTATTAATCAAGAAAAAAAGAAAGAAATCATTTATATTAATTCAAATTTACAAATTCATTGACTTGCTTATTTTATGAGTTTTAAAATTCAAATCATTATCTCAAATCGATTCATTTTATGTGAGATATTTTTTGAGATAAATTATTAATTATAGTGACTTTAATTTTGACTCTCAAATATTTTGCAGATTTAATTGGATTAGATTAGATTTTATAGGTTAATAACCAAATTAATGATATGCTAATTTAAAGAGTTATTTAAAAAAAACGAATTTAAATTTTGAAGCCAAAAGCTATAAATAAGGAAGTTAAATTAGAAACAATATTAATTATAGAAATTGATATCTTTTATATATTCAATTGATAATATAATTGTTGAATTTAAAGATTATATAATTAAATATAATTGTTTTTGAATTTTATTTGGGAAAGATGATGTCATCAATTTGATCTAATGGTGGAAAACATATGATTAAAATACAATCAATGACCCAGATTGATTTATTGATGAATTAAGGGTTCTCTTTTAATAATATTTAGAGATATTTTGAACCGGTTCTATTTTGAAAAATAACCGAAAAACCGGGACCGGAACCGGAACCAGCACTAGAACCGGCGGTCTGGTTCCCAATTCTTATAATATACGAAAAACGGTTTCGGTTCCGAACCGGTCCGGTTCTAAAGTTGATCCCGATTTTAAGGTATTGAAATTTATGATTGACTTTATTTTAAAGTTATTAGCTTCTTTATTGATTCTCATACCTTTATTGTTGATATTTTATATTGGGGATAATAACTTAAAAACATAATTTTTTTTTGACATATATATATATATATATATATATATATATATATATATATATATATATATATATATATATATATATATATATATATTGGTCATTGAGTTTTGTTTTGGTCCACATTTACCCTTTCAACTTGTTAAACTATACGCATTCAGTCTTTATGACCGGCTACTTAGGTTGGCCAGTAAAAATGACTTAATATGGTAATATATTTTTTCCTTTGTACACATTTAGTCCTTAATATTTTTGTACATATTTAGTCCTTAATATTTTTTTTGTTGCAAAATAAGTCATTTTTGTTTTTGTACTCATTGGATGTGCTCTTCCGATCAAGTTGCAAACCACCATTATTGGATCAGAATATGCTTGCAACAAGAAGCTTTCGTTTGCAGGATACCAAATTATGAGGCTCTTTGTTCGTTTGAGATATCGAAAAATTTGTTTCATTGCCAATAAGTGAGACATTTTTGGATTAGCATGGAACCTAGCACACACGCATGTTGAAAACATAATGTCAGGGTGACTTGTAGTGAGGTATAACAATGATCCGATCATTCCCCTATACTTCTTCTGATCAATGGCTTCACCAAATGGGTCTGTAAATATATTGTGTCCTAATCCCATAGGAACTCTTTCAAATTCACAAGTGTCCATTGAATACTTCTTCAGAAGTTCACAAATGTATTTCTCTTGGTGAATAAAGATTCATTGATTTGTTTGTTTAACTTGGAGTCCAAGGAATAAACTGAACTCACGATTCATGCTTAGATGCAATCGTCTAACCATCAGCTTGGCAAAGTCAGCAACCATCATCAGATCGGTTGATTCAAAGATAATATCATCAACATATATCTGAACTAGCATGAGATGTTTCCCATTGGTTCTTAGGATCAGAGTAGGATCAAGAACTCCTCTTTGAAAACTAGATCGCTTCAGAAAACAAGTAAGAGTCTCGTACTAGGTGTGAAGAGCTTGCTTAAGGCCATACATAGCTTTCTGGAGTTTCTAATAATAGTTTGTAGCTAGATTAACAAAACTAGGAGGTTGTTGAATGTTAGACTTCACAGTCGAGTTCACCAATTAGGAAGGCACTTTTGATTTCCATCTTTTAAACCTTGAAGGACTTATGAGCGACATATGCAAGAAAGATATGAATGGATTCAAGACGAGAAAAAAGTGAAAAGGTCTCATCATAATATAGACCTTCAATTTAAGTGAATCATTTGGCCACCAATCTTGCCTTGTTTCGGATGATTACTCATGCATTGTTGAGCTTGTTTCGAAAAACCCAACGAGTTCCAGCTATAGGCTGATCCTGAGGAGGAGGGACAGGAGTCCATACTTGATTTTTGTCAAACTCAACTAACTCTTCCTGCATGGCTGTAATCCAAGCAGAGTGTTCTAAAGCTTCTTTGATGGATTTGGGTTCAATCATTAAGATGACTGCAGATAAGTGACATTCATTTTAAATATCATAGCAGAGTGAGTTTGAACTCCGACGTTTAAATTTCCGATAACTTGGTCGGGTGGATGATCCTTTTGTTGGGTAATATATGCATCAACTACACTCTATAACTAGGCAGCGGAAGAATCGAAACAACAAAACGATTTACCTAAGTGTACATGCAACCTATGGATCTATGGCTTCATACTATTACTTCTACCCTATGAAATCCGAAAATACAAGGAAGAATACTAACCTCTTTAGCAGCTAATGATCTTCGAGCTTGACTCCTTGTGTGTGCCACCTTGTTTGAATGATGAGGATCCAAACTAGAATCCCTCTCTTGGTTCACACCCAATGAACTCAAAAGAGTAGAAACAAATATTAAACTAGGAGGGATGAACTAACGAAAAGTTCTTCCACAATGAGGGAGAAAGAAGGTGGTGAATACTCAAGCCAAAATGAGCCAGTAGGAATGAATCCCTAAGGCCCTATTTATAGCCTTGGATACCTCCTAGGGTTTTATCCTTCTATTCATGTGGGATGGGATAGGCTAAGAACGAAATCCCCTTTATCTAAAGGGAATTTTCGTCCAACCCCCTTCATTCTAGGGTTTTGGAATGTTTCATGATCAACCAACTATTGATTAATTCACATTCAACCTTTCTATTAATTAAACTATTAATTAATTCCCAAATTGTTTTCTAATTAGTTTCTAATTAATTATTAAACAATAGTAATTAATAAACTAATCACATTTATTCTTCTCAATTTTAAGTCTTGAGGGCAACCCAAGAGGACCCTGCTATTATTAGAAATACCACCAATTAGTTAATGACCTTGGACACACTTCCAACAGTCTCCTACTTGGACAAGTCATCAACTATATATGGTCTTATATCCATCTAATAATCAGCAGAGAGAATGCCATCCAATGCATCTGTCGAACTCTGATCTAATCAGTTTCAGCCCTCAGATAAGTGATCAACTATTCCTTCATCCTCATGATATTTGTATGAATTCGAGACATGGATAATGGTGAATCTCAGAATTCAAGATTATGTTTCCCGATATAGATTTGTGACGACTGCATCTGACTACTAAATCGAACACATTAATTCTAGTCAGCACTCGGCCAAGTATTTAAGATGTCAACACCAAATCATCGAGGGGCCCATATATATCACTTCTCCTATTAATACAGAAGGGACGAATAAACTTTGACTACATAGTCTTTGTCTATTTCATCATGTCACACATGAATACACCCGTTATAGCCACCAGTTATGGATAGCGTTGGAGTATACCAATGCATAACAGAATCTTAGAGCAAATCCCCACATGTATCTCGGTTTGAAGAACAGAAGATATTATCATCTTAGAATTACTCGTTACTTAATCCACGAAGTAATCTCTATGTGCGGGTTGATCAAATACTTAAATCACTATTAAGTACTCATAAATGTTGACACAATCACTATGTCATGCTCATTCAAAATGGTCAATCCATCAACACTCATGACAGTCTTGAATCACTACTTACTTCCAAGAGTATGACCGACTGTGGAGATTTGAGTACTTAGTACTTGGGAAGTGGGTTCTAAACATGAAAAAGTGAAACACAGTAATAAATAAATAGAGATGATAGCAATCCAACACTTTATTAAGTCTCCACAAAATAAACATCAATTCTATTACAGATTCATACTGTTAAATGTATCAAGGATTATCAAACTAAACAACTAAACAACTACACCATATCTTCAGCAAATCTAATGCCTATAGATCTAGTATAACCATCATGCTTGATCCTTGATAGTGGTTTAGTGAACGGATCGACTGGATTCTCCTTTGAAGATACTCTGCTCACAACAATATCTCCATCCTCGACTCGATGTCTTACATAGTGGAACTTTCAAAGTATATGTCTTGAGTTACCATGGTCTTTGGGTTCTTTAGTCAATGTGACTGTACCCTCATTGTCATAGAAGATTTCCAAGGGATCTTTGATGGTCAGAACGACACCAAGACCATCAATGAAATTCTTCAGCCATGTAGCTACTTTTGCAGATTCACTAGCTGCTATATACTCTGAATCGCACGTAGAGTCTGCCACTGTCGACTGCTTGGAGCTCTTCCAAGTGACCGCTCCTCCATTGAGCAAGAATACCCATCCTGACTGCGAACATGAGTTGTCCCTCTCAGTCTGGAAACTGGCATCTGTATAACCTGTGACTTTCAACTCATCTTTACCTCCATATACCAAGAACATATCCTTTGTTCTTCTTAGGTATTTCAAAATGTTCTTTACTGCCGTCCAATGACTTTTGCCTGAGTTGTCCTGAAAACGACTCACCATACTCAGAGCAAATGAGATGTCAGGACGAGTACATGTCATGGCATACATGATCGATCCTATAGCAAAAGCATATGGGACTCGACTCATTCTTTCTTGTTCATCACTAGAACCTAGACATTGAGTCTTACTCAATTTCGTGCCATGTTGTATAGGTAGATAACTTTTCTTGTAGTCCTGCATCATGAATTTCTTCAAGATCTTATCCAAGTATGTACGTTGGCTCAGTCCTATTAGACGGTTTGATCTATCTCTATAGATCCTTATACCAAGTATGTACGCAGCGTCTCCTAAATCTTTCATAGCGAAACAACTCTCAAGCCACGTCTTAACACTTTGCAACGTTGGGATATCGTTTCCTATAAGGAGTATATCATCCACATACAACACTAGGAAGACTACATTACTCCCACTAGCTTTGATATATACGCAAGACTCTCCTTCACTTCTTGAAAAGTCAAACTCCTTGATCTTTTCATGAAAGCAAAGGTTCCAGTTGCGAGACGCTTGTTTTAGTCCATATATGGACCTTTCAAGCTTACACACTCTATTTGGATATTTTGGATCTAAGAAACCCTCATGTTGTGCCATGTACACTTCCTCTGTGAGTTTTCCATTAAGGAAAGCGGTTTTCACATCCATTTGTCATACTTCATAATCATGAAAAGCTGTTATGGCACGTAATATCCTAATAGACTTGATCTTGGCTACTGGTGAAAAAGTTTCCTCATAATCAATTCCTTGAGTCTAAGTGTAACCTTTGAAACCAACCTAGCCTTGAATGTGTGCACATTCCCATCCATGCCCGTCTTCTTCTTGAAGATTCATTTGCACCCGACAATTTTAGTGCTAGGAGTATGATCAACCAAATTCCAAACTTGGCTGTCATGCATAGACTGAATCTCGCTCTCCATGCTTTCCTTCCACTTAGCAGCCTCAGTACCTGCCATCGCTTCCTTATAGGTGGATGGCTCATCCATATCAACCAGTGTACGATCACTGATCAATACGGCTCCTTCTGTGCTCACATGGAAACCATAGAACTCAGGAGGACCATGAAATCTATTGGATATGTGAAGGGGAGGTGGAGATATATCATTTTGCTCAACAGGTTGCTCAGTCTCGGGTTGATGTTCCTCAATGGGTTGTTGTTCCTTAGGTTGAGTGCTAGTGTCTACTAAAGGTTCTTCTTCATTTGTCTCTTGAAGCTCTTCAAGGTCTATGTGGCTCTCGCTATCCTCTTTGGAAATAAGATCCCTCTCAAGGAAGAATCCCCTTCGAGCAACAAACACTTTGTTTTCTGAAGGCTTGTAGAACAAGTATCCAAACGACTTTTGTGGGTAACCAATGAAGTAACACTTCTCTGACCGGTGTTTGAGCTTGTCATTCACCTTGCGACGAACAAAAGCTTCGTATCCCCAAACCTTTATACGTTCTAGAGAAGGACATGTCCCACTCCATATTTCAGAGGGTGTTTTAGCAACCTTCTTAGTAGGTACGAGGTTTAGGATATGGGCGGCTGTCTCTAAGGATAGATCGAACCATGTCCAACAAGGTTCGATTTCTCCATTCAGCCACACCATTCAACTGTGGTGTTCTGGGAGGAGACAATTGTGAAACTATTCCACAATTCTTAAGATGATCGTAGAATTCAAGACTTAAGTATTCTCCACCCCTATCGGATCGGAGCATCTTGATCTTTCTGCCCAATTGGTTCTCTACTTCGTTTTGAAAATCTTTGAACACCTCGAAAGTTTCTAACTTATGCTTGATTGGATAGATATATCCATATCTACTGAAATCATCGGTAAAATTTATGAAGTATCTTTTTCCATGTCTTGTGGCGGATTTGAAGGGTCCACGAACATTTGTGTGGATGAGGTCCAACAAATCCTTGCCTCTTTGACAATGGCCTATGAATGGCGCTTTTGTCATCTTGCCAAGTAAGCAAGATTCGCATATATCATCCGACTTAAAGTCAAATGATTCCAAGATTCCACCAGATTGGAGCTTGGCAATGTGTTTCTTGTTTATATGCCCAAGTCGACAATGCCACAAACATGATTTATTGTGACATCCCCATTTTTACGGCCAGAAAGACCGATTTTGTTTACGCGTTATAAAAATCAGAGTACTTCTTTTAATAAAAATGTTGCGGAATGTGTTCCCAGTAAAACATGATAAATACGTTATCAAAGCATTTCTGAAGAAAAGTATTTTTATTCATTTTAAAACATTTGGGATGTTATCGTCAATACAGTAACATAAGCATAAACAGAACTTACATTCATTATCACTAGGGATTTATATCTCCTTAATCTCTCAGTGTAATGTGACTTCATATCAACACCTACGATATAAATAAACTGAGTGGGTCAGGTTGGGAAACCTAGTGAGTACATAGGATTTTCAACCCACAATAATATAATTATTATGTTAAACATCAAACAATCAACCCAATTACCCATCCCCATTATCTTCTTTACTCTTAAGGATCTACCCTAAGATTCAGCTATTCCTCGTTCATTCATTCCTAAGGAGTATCCTAAGGAATCGACACTAATTCTGCATAGTCGCCAAGGTTTATCTCGTTTATTGACAGTATCGCTTTCGAGAGTCCACTCGTAATACCTGTCAATGGGTTTTTAGAGTACACTGGGTGAACACATCGTTCACAACACCTACAGGTTGCGAGCCTGTTAGTGCTCCACTAGACTGTCTAGAATAGTCCGTGGTTGTCATCCATACTCTGCTAGACGACGAGGCCATCGCTTGGGTCATCGTTTTTGCTCATCTCTTTGGCTCATCACTTAGGTCATCGCTTCGCACCATATTTTATCATTCATATATCCTCGCTCATCATTCATCTCATCTTTCATCGCTCATCATTTATTTCATCTTTCATCGCTCATCATTTATCTCACCTCTAATCTACCCATTTTTACCCCAACACATTTTGTAGATATAAAATACATATACATTTTAGATCATTTAAAACATGTATAAAATGTTTCATCCAACATAGACAACACGTATTCAGAAATTATACACACATAGCATGTAATTTATATAAAATACTTCATATATATGTGTAAGATGAAAGTAATTATGCACCCACCTGATAAGGTGGTGACTCGGTACTCGGATAACACTTCATTTACTTTAAACAACTCCTTTGATAGAACCTAGTATCATTACCACTAGAGTTTAGTCTAATATTCTCTGATACTAATTAATAGTCTAACTATTATTACTATTATATACGCGTTAAACAATACTCTTCACCCACTATGTACAGACAGGGGCCATACATGGAACACCGGAGGGCAGGATCATTTTGGCATATATCACTTTTGATCCAGCAACCCAAGCGGTCCTCCAAACCAGATTCCCTGTACTGCGAGTGGTTAAAAAGATATTATAATGACACTTATATAACTCATAATAATAGCCCAAATATTTATTATAAGGTCCTAATAACATTACTACATTAAAACATAAGCTATACTAAAGATAGGTTAGGCGTAGCTCACTTACAGTGGGTTTTTCTAAAAGCTGGGCTCCGCTAGAGCAGCGTTCCCGAGCCGAAATGCTCTTCTTCTCGGATTCTTCAGGCGCTCCGGGGCTTCTGCCTTGTGCTAGGGAGGTTCCATAGGCGTTTCAGGGGGTTTCGAGGCTAGAGAGAGGTTTTAGAGAGAGGGGGAAGTGATGGGAGGTGTGAGGAAGAATGGAGGCTTCACCTCTTATTTATAGGGAGTTGGAGGGTCACTCACGTCGTGAGTTTTATGATGCTCACGTCGTGAGCCAACTTGGGCTCCAAGTCTGAGCCTGGTTCTGACACGTGGCGTCGCACACAAGGTGGAAATCAACCGATTTTCAAAAATTCACAACTTTCGTATACGAGCTCCGTTTTTGACGTTCTTTATATCCACGCATAGGTAAAAACAAGATCTACAACTTTCATTTAGAATTTGTCGACTAATTCTCGACCGATATTAAATTTAACAGTAGGAGGAGATTAGACTGTTAAATGACAGTGAAGAATTCGTAACTCCTTCATACAGACTCCGTTTTCGTCTGTCTTTTTATCGTTGAGTTCCTATTGAGTTTCATATTGATCTGGTTCCTGGTGCAGCTCTGATAGCCAAGCCACCGTATCACTTGACACCACCAGAGATACAGGAGTTGTGTATGTAGCTTCAAGAGCTGCTAGACAAGGGATTGATTTGGAAAAGTAGTTATCCTTGGGGAGAACCGACCCTGTTTGTGAAGAAGAAGGATGGTTCACACATGATGTGCATTGACTATTGGGAGCTAAATAAGTTAACGATGAAGAACCGTTATTCACTCCCGAGGATTGATAACTTATTTGATTAGCTCTAGGATGCATCTTGGTTTTCCAATATTTATTTGCAATCAGGTTACCACTAGATGAGGGTCAGATATGATGATGTGTAGAAGACAACTTTTAGGACTTACTATGGTCATTACGAGTTCGTGGTGATTCCTTTCGGGCTCACCAATGCACCAGCAACATTCATGGATCTGATGAACCGGGTTTGCAGGCTGATGTTGGATCGGTCAGTGATAGTATTTATAGATGATATTTTGGTTTACTCCAAGACCAAGGAGCAGCATGAGGAGCATTTGTGCAAGGTGTTGGAGACCCTTAGGAGGGAAAGGCTATATGTCAAATTCTCCAAATGTGAGTTTTAGTTGTGAGAGGTGTATCTTTGGGGGCACATCGTCAATCAGAAGGGTATATTAGTCGACCCACCTAAGATCGAGGCCGTGATGCGATGGGAGATTCCAAGGACCCCATTCAAGATTTGGAGCTTCCTAGACCTCGCAGGGTATTATCGGAGATTTATCCATGACTTCTCCAAGATTGCAGTGCCTTTGACCCTCTTGACGAATAAGAATGCGGTTTTTTGGTTGGGGCCTGATAAGTAGTTGGCTTTTGAGACTCATAGGCAGAGATTGTGCGAGGATCATATCCTCACGCCTCCTGAGGATTTGGATGATTTTATGGTTTATTGTTATGCCTCTATTTCGGGTTTGGGATTTCTCCTTATGCAGAGGGGTCATGTGATTGCTTACGCTTTGAGACAGTTGAAGCCTCATGAGGCGAATTATTCCATACATGATTTGGAGTTGGGGGAAGTGGGGTTAGGTGTACTATTTACACTGACCACAAGAGTTTGAGATACTTGATGGATTATCTAAATTTGAATATGCGGTAGCGTAATTGGTTGTATGTGGTGAAGGATTATGATTGCGAGATCCTGTACCACCCTGGGAAGGACAATGTGGTGGCTGATGTCTTAAGCCGTAAGGCCGTGAGTTTTCCCATATTAGGGAAAATTGTTTGAGGATGGTTGTTACTTCACCTTTGTTGGACTTGATCAAAAAGGATCAGGTGGAGGGTTTGAAAAAGGAGAATTGGAAGGATGTGCGAATCAGATGACATATTCCCTTATTTGTAAGAGACAGTCGGGAGTTGTTGACTCAGTGTGGTAGAGTCTGGGTTCCGACAACTATAGAGTGAGGCAGATAGTTCTGGAGGAAGCACATAAGTCAAAGTTTCAGATCCATCCAAGGGCCACAAAGATGTATAGGGATCTAAATTTGAGTTATTGGTGGCCCTGTATGAAAAAGTGTCACACCCCAAAACCACAAACGGCGGAAACGTTCAGGGGTGGAGGACGTCATGTACAGTATCACAACAGTGTAGTATAATAAACAAGCAACAACATCATCCATTGCAATAAGACACCAAAAATATACAATCAAAATAAAAGACGAGATTTGTCTGCTCCGTCTTCTCAAAACCTGGCCTCCGTACCTGTCTACTGATGACCTGAGAATACAAGTTATTTTGAAAGCGAGTATCAACTTTAAAGCTGGTGAATTCATAAGTATATAAGTGTCATTGCCTTGTTTGTGAAAATCTGTTATGAAAGCCATGTAAACCTTTAGATGAAAATGTTGAGGTAAGTATGAAATCCCTAGAAAAACCCTTATTTTCTATAAGTATGAAATGTAGTCTTCTACCAAGACCCGAATGTTCTGTATGTATGAAGTGTAGTCTTCTACCAAGACTCGAATGTTTTCTAAGTATGAAGTGTAGTCTTCTACCAAGACCCGAATGTTTTGTAAGTATGAAGTGTAGTCTTCTACCAAGACCCGAATGTTTGTGAGTATGGAGTGTAGTCTTCTACCAAGACCCGAATGTTTGTAAGTATGGAGTGTATTCTTCTACCAAGACCCGAATGTTTTGTAAGTAAAATGATAGTTTTTCCTTTCAATTGACTAGTACTAAAAGTGCTTAGTCTAACTCATCGTTTATGTGAATATATCACAAAATAAAGTAAGATAGGAAAAATATAATCATGCCAGTGTTATCCCTGAGTAACCAGAATTAACACGACATCGCCAAAGCGAAAGATAGACCCTATGGACATCCGAAGAGTGTCCCCTCATCCTCTGTAGCGACATCAGGGTGGATGGAGGGTTAGTCCCCGTATCGATCTCTTAATGCAGATCGTCAACCTAATGATCCTCCGAAGATTCACATCTCATCCACTGTTGCAACAGTGGACAGTGGGATGGTTAGTCCCGTCATTGACTACTAAATAAGTGACAACCTTAGACATCCGTAGACGTTCATCGACCACTGGTGCAAATCAGTGGGATTCAGAATGGTAAGTCCCGCCGAAATATCCCATTGAACCGGGATAGGAAAGACGATTTACACAGTAAGTACTAATAAATCATCCTCTTAGTTCTAAGTACAAGTATCCAAGGCAAGTAAATACAAGATAATGCACCTATGAAGGAGTGTTCCTGTATGGTATTCATGTAAGTATGTCCATGTAACAGGTAAGTATATGTAAACATATTCATGTATCATGTAATCCTAAGTACGTGTACTCATGTATCATGTAAGGCATTAGTATAGACTCATGAATGAACTGACTCTGGTGTGATTCCTTGTAATAGAAGTAATGTTTGATATCTTCACGTTATCCCTATGATAATTTACTGGAAAGTATGTGGTTGTTCAAGTAGATTTATGCACCCTCGATACACCAGGGTGCAGGAAACTGAACGAAGGATGAAAACTATAACCTCTAACATATAAATGAACATATGTGCATAAGTATAGTTTGATTCAAAAAGGTAAAATAATGGTTTTGCAAGATATCTAGGAGTTTTGAAATTATAATAAACAGCGACTTGATGTCATTAAACATTTCAAAACTAATACTTTTGTTATCAAGGTATTTTAAGATAGAAAACCATTTCATGTAACACCTTTTGAAATATGTGAAATCTACTGAGTGAAAACACAGTTATAAAATACATAAGATTGATGTAAATAACATATTGTTTTCTACTTGTATTCCCCCTCATTAAAGCATTTAAAATCATTAAAAACATTCATTAAGGGGTATGAACTCACCTGTAGTTGGTGATTGGAATGAACTGAACGGTATAGGAAGGCTAGGTGTCAAGCGAGGACTTGTGCACACACTACGATCCTAATGAACATATAATCACACATATATGCACTCAATTAGACTCAAATGACTAATTGATAATGTTTAAGACATCCTAGACATAGTTAACACTTTATATAAGTGTTTTAAGCCGTAAGGATTTCATCTAAGCTATTGTGGGACAGGGTATTTGTGTTTAGGTTTTCCAAAGGACCCTATATGAGAGTTTACTCTCCATAAACCATCACACATGGAGTTTACGGTTGTAAACCCTTGAGTTTACGGCCGTAAACTCCCAAACATGTGTGTTTGGTGTGTTTTGAAGTCCCAAATGCTTTCTAGAATTATCCTAACTTAGTGGCTAAGTCCTTGGAAGGGTTTAAGGTCTAGAAGTACTCCAAATAGGAGTTTACGGCCTCAAGGCCATTCCCCTTGGAGTTTACGGCCATAAACTCCCTTGGGGTGTTGTTTTTGTTGCTTTCAAGCCTCTTTCTTTTGAAGGACATGTTCTAGACAATTGTTTAAGGCAAATGAGGACCCTAGGCACACTTTGGTGCCATTCATTTGAGTTTACGGCCCAAGAGCATTCTCTTGGCCGTAAACTCACTTTGGTAAGTGATTTTGATGTGGTTTGGTCCTTCCATTAAGTGTGTAACAATTTCTTGTAAAGGCCGAGGGCTTTAGGTGTCATGAAAACACCCTTTTCTCCCTTTATATGGAGTTTACGGCCTAAGATACACTTGGGCCGTAAAATCACCTTTGTTTGTGTCATTTGATGTGTTTAAGACCTTAAACTACTTGGGAAAATAGTCTAGATGCAAGCCTTAAAGTCCTAGAGTCCTTAAATCACCATTTAGTGTTAGAAAATGGAGTTTACGGCCTATGAGAGTTCTGGGCCGTAAACTCCCAATCTTGGGTGGATTTTGGCTTGTTTTCTTGTCCTTAACATGCATACATAAACATCTACGGCCTTATCATAACACAAGTGTCGGTTTTGGCTTTGTTTCGGGAGTTTACCGCCCAAGAACACCTTGGGGTGTAAACTCCTAGATCTAATGATTTAGCCATCTAAATCATGT
Organism: Lactuca serriola; assembly: GCF_051521515.1. Taxonomy (NCBI): domain Eukaryota; kingdom Viridiplantae; phylum Streptophyta; class Magnoliopsida; order Asterales; family Asteraceae; genus Lactuca; species Lactuca serriola. The sequence goes on from NC_136415.1 coordinate 110,997,104, forward strand.
TATAAGCATCTAATAAGTATTCTAATGCTACTAGAAAGAGTTACTCATAATCTGGGATAAAAACCCGAAGATCCGTCAGAGAGAAAATGGCTTTTCTCTAGTGGAATTGTGAATAATGAATTAATTTAGTTCAGAAAACTCTTTATAGTCCTGAAATATTTTGACAGAAAATACTTTTATTCTCGAACTTGGACTGTAACATTATGAAACTTGAAATGTTCAAATTTCACAAACCCAGGAGCATCCACTCTCCTGATATTTCCTGAAGTGTAAACCCTAATGTACACAAACTTGTTCGGAAAAGTCTGAAAATCACTGAAACTGGATTGGCTTCTATTGAATAGATATTGTTCGTACAAATGGAAATTTCGGGTTGTCACAAAAAGGAAATAGCTTGGTTTGTTGAATGGTGCCTGGCTTGTAGGAAATTTAAGGCCGAACATCAGAGACCCCACGACAAGATGCAGCCATTGCCCATTCCCATGTGGAACTGAGAAGACATCGCTATGGATTTCATCACAAAGTTGTCTAGGACGGCACGTGGAGTTGATTATATTTGGTTCGTTATTGATAGATTGACCAAGAGTGCACATTTCATATCGATTGCCGAGAGTATATCTGTTGAGAAGTTAGCTGAGCAGTTGATCATTTTTCTGTCAGTGAGAGCAATAACATTTGATCATTTTTCTGTGAGATGAGTCTTCTCACCATACTGGTGGGTCGAAGGCACCAATGTCGGCCAACTGATTTGTATATATAGGATGTGTGTGTCTATGTGACTATTACTGATATATTTGTATGTTATATGGATGGAGGCAATCTGGGCTCGGAGTCATTATGGACTCAGGGTTGATACAGACCTGGGAGTTAATACGGACCTGAAACAACTACGTGTTGTTTCATGGAGTCAATAAGGACTCAGGGTTTATACATACCTGGGGGTTGACACAGACCCGACACAGCCACATGCTTTTATATTTGTTCATATATATATATATATATATATATATATATATATATATATATATATATATATATATATATATATGATGTATGTGGTATTTTGGAGAAACTTACTAAGCTTTGTGCTTACAGTTATGTTTATGGTTTCAGGTACTTTCGGTATGAAAAGGAAGGGCTCAACGTGATGACACAACATCCCCCTCATGTTTCCGCACTTATGATTTATGTTACTCTGATGTTTTAGATAATTTGTATCATGGTTTCTTCTAAGACTTAATATGTATGGAGTTAATGAATTTAAAAATGAAAAATTTTATCATTATATTGGGACGTTAGATCTGCACTAATCCCCTTTGTGAACCGGTGCCACCAAATATAGATAAATCAATAACCCAAGTCCTTCAAGTTTGACCCAATATCAAATTGGTCAAAAGTCAATAGTCAACCAAGTCAACACTCACCACGACGTGGAGACCTCTTGGCACATCAAGATAAAGCAGTGGCGAAACTGAGAACCACCATGTCGTGGCAAGCCCATGTACACAAAGTAACTCTAACCATGGCTCTTTTCTAAATTACTAGAAGCTTGGAGACCAAAAAGGACCATAACAAGCTATGGAGTTCCTCAAACTCCAAGAGCATCCATGGAAGGGGCCAAAACCACCCAAAATAACCCCAAACTTGAATCTAGAAGCAGAAATGCCAATGTATGAACTTTATAGCTCAAATAGCTCAGAAATCAGAAGAAAATGATGGATCCAAACCAGTTCCTTGCTTCCTTGATCCAATGTGAACTTTCTTCTCCCTCGAGTTTCACCATAATCCAAAGAATAAGCTTCAAATCAATAAGATAGGGTCTCAAGCATCCATGGAGGCTAGGGTTTTATGATAAGGGGTTAGAGGCTGAAGAAGATGCCATAATCCTAGAGATTAGTTGCTTAAATATGGAAGAAACCCTAAAAGACCATGGGCTTGGGTTGCATTTGCTGCCACATCGTGGCATTCCTCTTACCACACCGTGGCAGCCATCAGATACGCGTTTCATGCATTGACATGTACATTGTGGTGCTCTATTCACTACGTCGTGACACTAGATTTTTCTAAAAAGTCTTACATTTGATCTCTTCAAGTCCTTAACTTATCCATCCTATAAAACGGGTGTTATAGATTACCTGCACTAAATATAAAAAATTGAATGAATCTAAGGAAAAATGAAATATGATGCTAAGTGACACATATAGATTTGACAATCCTGCTGGTCAACCTAATCAAACTAAAAAATAATTTCTAAATTAAAGATCTTTCTTATGTACATTATTAATCTATATTTTCATTGTCCAACATTCCCATGGGCAAGGGATGAACACAAATCATTCTTGGTCGGTTTAGAGAATCTTGAAAAAGGTGATTAAAGAGGGATTCCGAAGAAGTATGTGAAAAGAACAACCTCCACTGAAGTATCTACCCAAGCTCAGAAGTATTTCATTAAAATCAAAGCACAGAACAATGAAAGATGAAGTTTGTTTGATATGCCCAATTACTCGATGACTGTTTTTTTTTCGGTTATTTTTGTGAATTATCTTATAGCTAAATACCAAAAAAAAACGTCCCTGGGTGAATCCCATTCATGTCTCCTAGTTATATATATAATAATGAAACACAATATCGTATAAAATATTTTTTTTAGAATGAATTTGTGATTTTATGTGTTTTTATTCAAAATCATATTTGGGTTTTTGGTTTTATGTTTTTATGTGAAGGAAATCTTAAATTGTTGTTGCAATTTGCATCAACATAAAACAAAATAAAATATAGGCATCATCCGGTCATTGTCGCATGGCAATTAATTAGTGCTTTCGTTTCATCGTTAGTTTTTAATTATCATTGTTTAATATATTAAGCAAATTATAAATATATACAAATACCAACTTCATGCATGTAAGTGCCTGCAAAGAGTATAACATTTTAAACACAATGTATAAGTATGCTAATGCATGATGTTTAACCTTAATCCCTTAACTTTGTATGATCATTCACTTGCAACTTTTCTATTTTATAAAACGATATTTTTCATTTCTTTAATTTATAAAAATATTACTTTCACCTTTTTATCTTCAATTTTATAAAAATCACTTTTATCTTTTTGTTTTCTAGATATTTGTGTATATCTTCTGCATATATATATATATATATATATATATATATATATATATATATATATATATATATATATATATATATATATATATATATATATACACACACACACATTGGAAAATTCATTTGACACCCCTCTATTTTTTTTAAATGTTAGTATAAGTATATGCCAGTGCATAAAGTACAACTTTAATACTTCAACTTTGTATAATCTGTCCTTCGCAACCTCTTTATTTTGAAAAATGATTTTTTTATCCCTTTACTTTTTAAAATGTCAATTTCACATCCTTCATCTTCAACTTTGTAAAATATCACTCTTTCCTTTTTGTTTTCTAAATTTTCACTTTCACCCTCTGTTGATACATTAAGTGACCCTCTTAATTTAGCCTACCGCAGCCTACAAGCATCCGCAGTCAAGCTTCCATCAGCAGCCACATCCGAAGTCATCTAGGCAACCATAGCCTTCTTTCTTTACTTAGTTTATTTTTATCTATCTTTCTATAATACTCTCTATTGTCCAGTATGCCTTGCATGGCTTCTCTTAGAGAGTGAATCAATTGTATTTCTTGAGTCTCTATAAATAGAGCTCACTCTTTATCAATCAATATCGATCTCTCTTCACTCATCTATATATCTGAATTATCTTCAAGTATTTCTTACGCATCCCATACCTTTCTTACTCTCTAAATCCTCTCGAACATAACTGATAAATACTTCTCTTCGGAGCAAGTCATTCGTGACTTTATCACTAAGATTGATCTCACTCACTAACTTGGTTTGAATGCATTCCATGTTATGAATCAACTTATGTGTTTACTTGATATATCACCTGCTGTTATTTATGCCTCTTTACATTTCCGCAACTAACTATCTAACTATCTAACTCATTAACTTATTATTGTTGAGCTCTTAGATCCTTTGAGATTAACTAATTCCGCAACTATACTTGTTTTAACGATTTGTTCAAATGTGTCTCAAGTTTTTCTCTCAACAATTTGTATCAGAGCCATAGTGGTTGCTTTTTGAAAAACGGAACTCTGATTTTCAAAGGGCCTTCTATACCACTGAAGCTCATTTCTTAAAACAAAAAAAACAAGGAAAAATTGGCACAAGCACTTTCTCTAAATGTTTCCAAAGGTGTTGGTGGTTCATATCGAGCTCCAATATTGGTTGCAAATGAATACCATCACTGGTCTCAAAGAATGGAGAGATACTTAAGGAGACTTGGTAGAGATGTATGACGATTTGTTGAAGAAGGACCACATGTCCCTGTTCTTACACCTGTTCAAAATGATGGCGCCACAGCCAGACTAGGAGATGGACAACCAGTCATGAACTATCCCACCAAGGATGATCTTGATAAAATGGAAAATGATGTTGTTGCTTTTTATGAAATCTCCTATGGAGTTGCTCCTGACAACTTCAACATTATCATAAACTGTAAATCAGCAAAAGAGATCTGGGATGTTCTCAAGAACTTGTATGAAGGATCAGAACAAGCTTAAGATAAGAAGCTCACAACTGCACTCAATGAATTCAACAACTTCAAAGCTCATACTGGTGAAAGTTTAGAAGACTCCTTCAAAAGGTTTAATCTGATAGTTACTAAGTTATCAAATGCTGGCACCATCCGCAGTAACCATTAAACAAACCTTCAATTTCTCAACGGGTTAGGAAGACATTGGACTACTGCTAAGATGATAGTTCAAGGAGATAGACAGATTCATTCCCTGTCTCTCTACAAGCTATATGGGGAATTCAAAGCACAAGAATCCACTGTAATCAAAGACTATGCTGACTTCGGAGGACCACTTGCTCTTGAAGCACAAGCTCTTCACAACCAGTCTTACTCTCCCTCGTATGACACTACACCGCAGTCATACGAAGCTAACTCAGAGTATGATGATGATGAAGAATTTCAGAAGGCTATTGCTCTTGTTAGTAAACAATTCAACTGGCTACCACCTCACTCTTTTCGCAAGAATCAACAATTCAACAAACCTCCTTTCAACCGTAACTTCAAACAACAAAACAATCACTCTCATTATCCTAAAAGTTCACACCCATAACCTCAATCTCAAAACACTCAACCAAAGGAGGCACCGCAGTCCATTCAAACCTCTGACTCCGATACCTCTTTAGAAGACAAAACTGATGTTATAATATGTCACAAGTGCAACAAAGAGAATCATTTTGCAAAGGATTGCAAAGCTAACGTGGTGAAATACAGAGCATTCTACTATAGAATGGCTCAAGAACTGGAGGAAAAGGAAAAGGCTAGGGCATATGTGGCTCATGTCAAAAGAGACCATCAAGTTTGGTCATTAGGAGATGAAGAAGAAACCATCAGCAATATCAAAGGAAAAGGCAATATCTATATGCTAGCAGCTGCTGCTGATGATGGGTCTACAAAGCTGGAAAGGAACTACTGCTACATGGCAAAGGATGGAACTCTAAGCATCGTCGAACAGGTAAAACTCATGATCCAAACTCTAAACTATAACATGCATGACTGTCAACCTTTCATAGACAATCTTAATGATACATGTGCTGCCGTCCTTTCAGACTACAACAAAGCCTTAGATGAGAACAATATAGCGTCCCAAGATATGTTTCATGTGAGAGGACGACTGGAAAACAAAAGACTCAAAATGGAGATGTTAGAAAGAGACTTAGAGTTAGAAAAAGATGCAAGAATGCTGAGTGAAACACAACTAGAGATAGCTTTGAACCAAAGAGATTTAGCTCAGAGTGAGATTGTACGTTTAAATCTTTTAATAGAAAATTTGTTCAACGAAAGTGAAGCTATTGAAAATTTGGTTAATAATGGAACTGTGGACAATACATACAATTGGGGTTGGTCCGATGGATATCCTACCGCAGAGGATTCCTCACCCCGGTTTAACAAAGATCGACGTTATGTTCCTCCGGACCGAGAATTTCATTTTCCAGTCAATGACAAGACTTTTCCCGAAGATATCAGAACACACTTCGGTAGAATTCATAATCTAAGTAATAATTGTGTCATTGAGGAAATCGAGTCTGAGGTTTCGGATCACACATGTGATCAACCTCTTATCTGTGGCACAATCAACCCAAAATCTCAGACCTCATCTGTTGTTGATGAAGAAATTGTCATAGAAAGTCCCGAAGTCTCACAGGACTTTCCACCCTTGTCCTCAGACCGCAGTGCCTCTCACTGCAGTCATGATTCTCAGAAAAATCCCATTCCAGTCACAACTCAAACTTACGCTACGATAGCTAAGTCTTCCTTACCAAAGTGCACAATCAAAGGTTCCGTGACTCTTCAACCAATTCACCACGAACTACCCATAGAAAACTTTGAAGTAGGTCAATGTTCTCAAAACCCTAAATCTTCAAGTTCTGATGAGTCAAGCCCTCGTTTTAAAAATTTTCAAAGGCTTCTAGGAAACCGCAGTTGAACACTAATGACTGCGGATCTCCAAAAACTTTAGCAAAAAAGGCTTTCAAAGAGGATATTCGATCTCGAGGCACAAATCAACAAACCTTTTCTAAAAACAAAAGACATACCAGATTTCCAAAATCTAAGAGTCTAGAAAAGTTTGTTTTTGCTCACTATTTTTCGATAAACTCTTCCATCAAGAAACCATGCAAAAAGGAATGTGCAGTTTCAACATGCATTCCTAACTCATCTGACAAAACCCAAAAGAAATAAAGGTCTTTTCGAAACAATGATTTTCAAATCTATTCCTCAGATGATCCAAAATGGAAGGGTATCTTACCCACTTCAACACTTTTAAAATCACATCAAAATTTCAACAAATGGAAGGGCATTTTCCCAAATCCCAAGAAAAGGTCCAAGGTATCTACATGTGCAGAATCTTCTTCGAGAAAAACTTTTTCTAAATCCAACAGCTCACATGTCAAATCTTACCAACCTCGGACCAGTCACAAATCAACCACACCCTTCCGATGTAACGACCGAAAAATTCCAACCAATTTAAACTTTTCAAAACAACCCGGTTTCATTAAATTATTACAAAAAGGTTTTCAATACAATTCATTTAGAGTATTCCCAGAATCACATCACAACATAAACATGAGGAGCGGTACGATCACGCCTTCGCCATGCCACGGTCTCCTGAAGAACCTGAAAAACATAACACCACAACTGTAAACCCGAAAGCTTAATGAGATATCCCCAAAATACCAACCACATATACCATACACGCATAACATGCCATATCATATCCGATCACAGAACAGCCATGCAGTTCGGGTCTACTATGTGACTGGTCCGCCGCACTGGCCAACAGTCCACCTGGTTCACCCTCCGAGTCTAGCCATATACATCGAGTCTGCAGTGTGATTGGTCCGCCTGCACCGGGCCTTCAATCCACCTGGTCCACTCTCTGAGTCTACAGTATGACTGGTCCGCCCGCACCGGGCCTTCAGTCGGCCTGGTTCACTCTCTGAGCCTCGGCACGTCTGGTTCGCCCTCTTGGGGCCTACAGCCTATCTGGACCGCTCGCTGGGCCTTCGAGACAACCGGTCTGCCCTGGGTATCTTGGCCTACAGCACAAAGCAGGACCCGCCTCAACCCAACTCCAGTCCAAACAACCATGTGCACATAAACATACAATCATATAACAATTCACAGTCAACAAACCGATCAAACAGATCACATAACATATCATCATCCTAACCAGGATACCGACCTAACCGATCACTAGCATAGCATCACCCTACATCTCAGGATACCGACCTCAACCAGGTCTATAACATATACCATCCTAGCTACCAGGATGCAACATATCAAAGCAATATCATAACAACAAATACCCGAATGTCAATCCGATAAAGGGCCGGCCTTGGTGCCTTAGACCCTGTTGATATAATGAGGATAACTCACCTCGAAATTGCCGACTGAACAGATAAACCCAAGCTACTCCAACCACTGATACGATCTCCAACACTGGCCAACACCAAGACACTGAACTTAAAACAATATTCAACAATTACCAAAATGCCCCTGGAAAATAACTGGTCAATCCCTTGGCCAAAGCCAACCCCTGACTGACTCTACTCGCCGAGTCATCCCAATGACTCGCCGAGTCCACATACATAAAATCTCCCCCATCCGCGACTTAACTCGCCGAGTCACCCCAAGACTCGCCGAGTTCAGCAACTCTGAGTCCTTCTTCACTCAACTCACCGAGTCATCCCTTGACTCACCGAGTCACAGCTCAACCAGAAGAAACTTGGACCTCACGACCAGACTCACCGAGTCCAAGAACAGACTCGCCGAGTCTAAAGCTATCTTCAACCTACTCGCCGAGTTGTTCTTCCAACTCGCCGAGTTCCAGACCATCTTCAAGCAACTCGCCGAGTACACCTTTGTGACTCACTGAGTGCCTCTAGATCTCATTCCATACAGAACCTTCCAGGCCATGCAATTGATCCAAAACGTAGATCTAGCCTCCTACAACCCATCAATCACGTAAAGTGGCAAACTTTACGTGAATCCAAAGAGATCTAGGCATTTTACACTTTAGGGCTAGGGTTTGGGACATGATGGCTTCACTAACCACTCAAGAATAGGGAATTTAATGCACTTTAGACCTCCTCCACTCCAGATCTGAGGTAGCAACCTCATATCTACTCTTCAAACTCAAGATACCACAAGCTAAACCTCCCATACATTCCAAGAATAATGGATCTAGAAGAGTAACAGCCCAAGGACGAGATTATACCTCAAAAGTAAGCCCCAACTGCAAATAAATCTGAATCTAAGCAAAGCCCCTTGCTCCAAGCCTCCTAACTCTCCAAGATCTTCCTCCAAATCTCTTTTCCAAGGTTCAATTACACTCCAATCCTTCACAATCGTGTTTCTAGGGTTTTTTGGACTTAAGGGAAGGTAAGGAGGCTGGGGAGAGGATATAATGTCCTTTATATAGGCTCATCCTCCGAAATTAGGGTTTTCTCCACTCAGCGCCTACTCGCCGAGTCCAGTCGCCGACTCGCCGAGTCGGCCACTTAACACGCAACCAACATCACGACCCTACTCGCGCGAGTCCACTCATGGACTCGCCGAGTTGCCCTTTCCAATTTACACTTTTAACCCTTCAACTTTACTCTTGATATTCCGGGATGTTACAATTCTCCCCCACTTAAATTAGGCTTCGTCCTCGAAGCCTGCGACAACTCAACTCCAGAAATACTCCCGGAACGCACCACCTGGCATTGACCAAACCAGGTTCCTCAAAGCGCAACCATAGAAACCCGAAACTCACTTTCTCCTTTCTTGCGGTGTCCTGACCACCGTCGCAAGCTGGCCACCGGCTTTACCCTCTGATAACCACACCCACCAGGCTCCACACTTATCAACCGAGTACCACTCCATGGTACTTTTCTCGATCCTGATCACCACAATCACTTGACTCTTACGAGCTAGATATAACCCTGAACCACCAGGTTCCTGATCCGAGTCCAACTTTATCCACACCCTGCTGACAGAATGACACATTTTTTAGCCTCAGAGCAACTCCCATGAGTCCTCCTCTTGCAATCACATGCACATGCTGAACTAGCCTTAGCACTCTCGGGTTGGGAAAACCCGCCACACTGACGACATCTCCAAACATCCTCCAGGATGAACCACCACTGCATACGCAATTCCCTGACCAGAATCACACTGGGAGCCCAAGACTCCCTCCCTACATCCCTTCCAAGCCTCTTGGCTCTACACCCGCGAAATTCCTTCCGCGACCTCAGCAGACATCCCAAACCGGATGTAATCCCATACCATTGTCGCAATCCCGCTGCTCAATAACCGCAATTGGGCCACTCCAATCATAACTCAGCGCTGGTGCTTTCACTTCCGTGAATTTACACTCCCTCTCGGAGTTACATTCCTCTCTCTTTCCCTTACCAAGGAAATCCACTTGGCCGCCTTGTCACTACGACAAGTGCCACGGTGTTCGCCCAACGCTACACCACTCCTTTATAGCATAACCACTATCCATGCAACACACATGCTCTGAATCTACTCGCAAGGACCCCTGAGTCCATACACTATCTCCACTAATCAAGATCAATACCCGGGGCCAGACCTTCTAATGCTAACACATCGCAACATACTCAATCCATTTCCTCGAACCGGTCTAACAATACCTGTAGAGTCTTCAACATGACTGGACCGCCTTACCAGGCCTTCAGTCAATCTGGACCACTCTCAGAACCTTCAGCAAATCTGGACCGCCCTCCAGTGCCTTCAGTCTGGCTGGACCGTTCTCCGAGCCTTCGGCCTGACTGGTACGCCTACCGGCCTTCAGTCTATCCGGACCGCTCAACTAACATTCATCATTCTGAGTTATCTCTCCGGGAAATCCTCACATGCATACTGTTCTAGCCCTCTAGGGGTTCCTAACTCTATCTTCATCACACAACTCAATCCCGGCGTGATCCCAGGCCCTCCGCAATTAAGTACCCTTGGTCTGTATCCCGCCCCGCATGCCTGCCACTTACTCATACCAGCCTACGCTCTTGGCTGACAGAACACTACTGAATCCCAAACAGCTAAACAACCTCACATGCTCATCGATCTTCTGGAGAATTTTCCAATTCTCCCCCACTTATAGCACTGATTATCAACCATCGGTTGCTATCACCGACCTCCCAAAAATACCCTGCACAAAACCAACACTTACACGCGGACTGATTCCCACTAGCACTAGCAACCTTCACAAAAATCACATTTTCACACTGATCATCCCGCTCGAAAGAAACTAAATCTGCAGCTAACCACTCCTCAGAAAGCAAATGCTACCCGACATTCCGACCAACGCCAGATTTCCACTAATAACCCTCATGAATGATAACCAACGAAATTCCCATTACTAACCCATAAGCATACCATAACTCTCAAAGAACAACGAATACCACACCGAAAACCACACAATGAGACTAGCAGATAAACAATACTCCACAATAATCACAAGATAATCAAGACATCAAGAAAGAAACATACCCGCGGCTGCATCCGGCACTGCTCTGACTTCCTCTGCTGCAAGCTGAAAAGCACGACCCTGAGCCCTTGGGGGCTCCGCTCCACCCTGACCTCCACCCATGATCCTCAAAGTGGCCGGTGCTGGAGCCTGCACCGGTCCCGCAGCAAGCTGTGGACAGTTGACCCTCAAGTGCCCAACTTGATGACAATGATAACAAATCCTCAAATCCCGAACCGGCGCTGACTGCCGACAATCCCTCACATAGTTCCTCTCCTTTCCGCACTTGCGGCATGCACCACCGGACCTACAAACTCCGGTGTGACCCCTCCCATACTTCCCACAAGTGTGGCTACTCAGATCTCCCACCCTAGAATCAACGGTCTTAGACCGTTTCGGGGTCGGCTGCGACTGCACCGGAGCCTGCCTCAGCTCACGCAACTGCAACTTAATCTCTAACTCACGCCGCCTGGCGGCCTCCTGCAACTCCAACAAAGTCTTGCACCTCTGCATAGACACAAACCGACTGATATCTCTCTTGAGCATGCTCAGATATCGAGACATCTAAGCCTGCTCCAAAGCGAACTCAGGGCAGAACATCGCCCTCTCAGTGAACATCCTGGTGATCTCAGTCACCGACTTCGAACCCTGCTTCAGCTCAAGGAACTCCTGAGCCAATCTCTCTCTCTCAACCCGCGGAACATAACGAGTGCTGAACATCTCTCTGAACTGATCCCATGAAACCGCAGCCCTCTGCGCATCCGAATATGATCCCGTGGTCAATCTCCACCAATCATTCGCCCTGAGCCTCAACAGGTTCAGAGCACACCTCCCCCTCTGATCAACAGGGCATGAACACGTGAAGAAACACCCCTCCACGTCCGATAACCATCTCACAGCAACAATCGGGTCCTGAACTCCATCAAAGATGGGAGGCTTCATATTATCGAAGTCCCGATTCTGAAAACCCCGACCAGCTCTTCTCCCTGCCGCTGCTACAGCCGCTGTAGCCGCCGCAGCAGCCGAGAGCTGCATAGCGCTCATCAAAATACTCAACCATGGCGGTCTTGATTGACCCGAACAGTTCCGGCAACTCGGCCCGGAACAACGCAGCAACCTCATCATGCAGGATCTCACGAATCCTCGCATCCAACTCGCACGTGCTCATCTGACCAATAACCTCGGGCGGTACTGAACCGCCCGGAACTCCCTCTCCTGCTCCCGATCTTGACCCGGACCCACTCCCAGCATGTCTCGGAATCTCCATACTGAAAAACACCACAAAATCTCAGACACTTCCCACTAACCCGGGAACCAACTCTCAACCCAACCCTAGAGGTCATGGTTTCCCTGATACGCGTATGGGTCCTGTGCTTTCAGTAGTACGAGCCCATACTACCTTCCATGCCTACCCATATTTGTATGAAGTACTACCACAACACCCTAGTGAAAACATACAAAACAAGCGCTCAACCCTCACTACTAGAGGAACACTGGAAATCTCTCACAAGGAAACCCTAGGCTAACAGGCATCATAAGTCAGGAAACATTATCATGAAATCCTGAAGATCCCTAGCCTAGCACTAGCATGCTGTTCTAACAATGCTCAAAAACAAATATCATGTATGGTATTTTGGGGTTACTTACTGGCTCCGGCTGATCGTACCTCCGCGTCCTGCTATTACTCATTTTGAAAACCGTTTTAAATTCTCTTTTGAAAACTCTCCTCGATTTGAGACTGGAGTCACGCGAGTGTTCCTCCAATTCACTCAAACCAAGGCTCTGATACCAACTTGTAACGACCGAAAAATTCCAGCCAATTTAAACTTTTCAAAACAACCCGATTTCGTTAAATTATTACAAAAAAGTTTTCAATACAATTCATTTAGAGTATTCCCAGAATCACATCACAAGATAAACATGAGGAGCGGTACGATCACGCCTTCGCCTTGCCACGGTCTCCTGAAGAACCTGAAAAACATAACACCACAACTGTAAGCCCGGAAGCTTAGTGAGATATCCCCAAAATACCAACCATATATACCATACACGCATAACATGCCATATCATATCTGATCACAGAACAGCCATGCACTTCGGGTCTACTATGTGACTGGTCCGCCGCATCGGCCAACAGTCCACCTGGTCCACCCTCTAATTCTAGCCATATACATCGAGTCTGCAGTGTGATTGGTCCGCCCGCACCGGGCCTTCAATCCACCTGGTCCACTCTTTGAGTCTATAGTATGACTGGTCCGCCCGCACCGGGCCTTCAGTCGGCCTGGTCCACTCTCTGAGCCTCGGCACGTCTGGTTCGCCCTCTTGGGGCCTACAGCCTATCCGGACCGCTCGCTGGGCCTTCGGGACAACCGGTCCGCCCTGGGTATCTTGGCCTACAGCACAAAGCAGGACCCGCCTCAACCCAACTCCAGTCCAAACAACCATGTGCACATAAACATACAATCATATAACAATTCACAGTCAACAAACCGATCAAACAGATCACATAACATATCATCATCCTAACCAGGATACCGACCTAACCGATCACTAGCATAGCATCACCCTACATCTCAGGATACCGACCTCAACCAGGTCTATAACATATACCATCCTAGCTACCAGGATGCAACATATCAAAGCAATATCATAACAACAAATACCCGGATGTCAATCCGATAAAGGGTCGGCCTTGGTGCCTTAGACCCTGTTGATATAGTGAGGATAACTCACCTCGAAATTGCCGACTGAACAGATAAACCCAAGCTACTCCAACCACTGATACGATCTCTAACACTGGCCAACACCAAGACACCGAACTTAAAACAATATTCAATAATTACCAAAATGCCCCTGGAAAATAACTGGTCAATCCCTTGGCCAAAGCCAACCCCTGATTGACTCTACTCGCCGAGTCATCCCAATGACTTGCCGAGTCCACATACATAAAATCTCCCCCATCTGCGACTTAACTCGCCGAGTCACCCCAAGACTCGCCGAGTTCAGCAACTCTGAGTCCTTCTTCACTCGACTCACCGAGTCATCCCTTGACTCACCGAGTCACAGCTCAACCAGAAGAAACTTGGACCTCACGACCAGACTCGCCGAGTCCAAGAACAGACTCGCCGAGTCTAAGGCTATCTTCAACCTACTCGCCGAGTTGTTCTTCCAACTCGCCGAGTTCCAGACCATCTTCAAGCAACTCGCCGAGTACACCTTTGTGACTCACCGAGTGCCTCTAGATCTCATTCCATACAGAACCTTCCAGGCCATGCAATTGATCCAAAACGTAGATCTAGCCTCCTACAACCCATCCATCACGTAAAGTGGCAAACTTTACGTGAATCCAAAGAGATCTAGGCATTTTACACTTTAGGGCTAGGGCTTGGGACATGATGGCTTCACTAACCACTCAAGAACAGGGACTTTAATGCACTTTAGACCTCCTCCACTCCAGATTTGAGGTAGCAACCTCATATCTACTCTTCAAACTCAAGATACCACAAGCTAAACCTCCCATACATTCCAAGAATAATGGATCTAGAAGAGTAACAGCCCAAGAACGAGATTATACCTCAAAAGTAAGCCCCAACTACAAATAAATCTAAATCTAAGCAAAGCCCCTTGCTCCAAGCCTCCTAACTCTCCAAGATCTTCCTCCAAATCTCTTTTCCAAGGTTCAATTACACTCCAATCCTTCACAATCGTGTTTCTAGGGTTTTCTGGACTTAAGGGAAGGTAAGGAGGCTGGGGAGAGGATATAATGTCCTTTATATAGGCTCATCCTCCGAAATTAGGGTTTTCTACACTCAGCGCCTACTAGCTGAGTCCAGCCGCCGACTCGCCGAGTCGGCCACTTAACACGCGACCAAAATCGCGACCCTACTCGCCGAGTCCACTCGTGGACTCGCCGAGTTGCCCTTTCCAATTTACACTTTTAACCCTTCAACTTTACTCTTGATATTCCGGGATGTTACATCCGACCGCCGACCAAACAAAGTGCCAAAACAAAAGACAAAATTTCAGCGTGTCAATGTCAATGTAGTTGTCAGAAAAAGTTTTCTCATGTCAAAATTGATCCTTTTCAGAAACCTCGTAACTTTTCAAAAAGGCACTACGCTCCAAAAACTCACAAACACCCATGACTAGGATTAAAAGTTGACACGAAACCAGTCCCTACAACCTCTTTTCATGCATCAATCAGAAACTCATCTATTGTCCCAAGCTCCAAACTAGTTTGGATGCCTAAACTAACCATGTAACTTTCAGGCCTTGTGCAAGGAGGAACAAGAAGAAGAATGGTTAATTGACAGTATATGCTCCTTGCACATGACGGGAAGGTTAAAATACCTTCGAGATTTCAGGCCAATTTGCAACGGTGGAAATGTCACATTTGGGAACAATGCGAATGGGATAATCCGAGGTTATGGTGTTCTCACTACGAGAAACTTCTCTATTCAAAAGGTTGCTTATGTAGAAGGCCTTAAACACAATCTCATCAGTGTTGGTCAACTATGTAAAGCAGGCCATCGTGTTGAATTTGATGACCAATTTTGCTATATAATGACAAGCGATAGGAGCATTTTTCTAATCAAGTCCAGATCCGAAGGTACCATGTACCCTCTGGATGTATCTCTGATCATAGGCAAACCACAGTTATGCTTTCTATCCAAAGTCGTATCCGAAGTCAGCTGGCTGTGGCACTGCAAGCTCGCTCATCTCAACTTCAGATACATCAACAATTTGGTCACCGGAGAACTAGTTAGAGGTCTCCTAATCCTCAAGTTCAGCAATGATACTCTCTATCCTGCATGTGGTGTCCAATCCACAATTTGGTTATTGTGGATGACTTCACACGTTTCACATGGGTCTTCTTTCTTCGACTCAAGTCAGAAACACCGCAGGTGTTGATCAACTTCATCAAGGAAATCGAACTTCAGATCAAGTTACTAGTCAGACGTATCCGAAGTGATAATGGAACCGAGTTTACTAACCACCTTCTAAATAGATTCTTGGTTTCCCAAAGGATTACACACAACTTCTCAACTCCTTACACACCACAACAAAATGGGATAGTAGAACGAAGGAACCGCACTCTAGTAGAAGCTGCCAGATCTATGCTCAATTTTGCACAAGTTCCTCTCTACTTCTGGGCCGAAGCAGTGGCCACAACCTGTTTTGTACAAAATCGAAGCATTGTGTGCAAACGTCTCAACAAAACACCATATGAGGGCCTTAACAACCGCAAGCCAAATGTCGAATTCTTTCATATATTTGGGTGTAGATGCTTCGTAATCAACAACAGAGATCACCTCAAAAAATTCGCACCAAAGTCTGATGAAGGTATCTTCCTTGGCTACTACACTAACAAGGTTGCTTATCGAGTTCTCATTAAACGCACAAGGTTGATAATTGAAAGCTTCGATGTGAAATTTCATGACTATCACATCCACAACACCGCTCCATCAACTGAAACCACATCAATTCTTGAAAGTGATATTCCTACCTCTTTGGGTCCATTAAATCTAGTTGAAGTAAACTATGATGATCTCTTTGATCTAGTAGATACAACTAAGTTATCCGAAGTTCTCGTGTCTCTAGAAGCTCAGCAGCAGCATGCGGATGTATATGGTCCAACAACGTCTGAAGAAGTATCGCTAAATACTTCCACCTTGCCGGTTGAGGGGGAAAACTCCACTCCGGACCATACAACAACCATCGAGGTTCCAGGACCAGAAGCTGAAGCTCCAAACCACAGAGAATTTCAACCATCAAACGTTTCCTCGGATTCGGATGATGAAAACATAGAAAACATCGACACAAGAACAGATTCAAGGATTATCACACTCCCATCCGTAATCCAGGGGAACCTTCGCAGGTTCAAGGTGAAATCCCTTCTACACTCCAGGGGGAACCTTCACCATCTGCCCAAGATAAATCTAATCCTGCCTTCCCAGTTCAAGACAATTCAGCAGGATGTTCTCAAGTCCAGGGGGAACTGCCTTCTCCAACCGTAGAGTCTTCTGATATAAAAGACATTCCCTCCACCGCGGTTGTTGATCATCTGCAACCCCGTCTACACGTATAGACGAGAGACCACCCACTAGGTCAAATTATAGGCAACCCATCCGCAGGAATCCAGACTCGATCATCGAAGGACTTGTCCGATCACTGTCACTACGCAACGTTCTTGTCCTCAGTTGAACCCCGATCGATCAAAGAAGCATTACTTGAACCAGACTGGATTGCTACAATGCAAGAAGAACTAGAAGAATTCAAATGGAAAAAGGTATGGCAGCTCGTTCCAAAACCACAAGGCCACACCATTGTTGGCACTAGATGGGTGTACAAGAATAAGTTAGATGAATCCGGTGCGGTCGTCAGAAACAAGGCTAGACTAGTTGCCAAGGGATATAGTCAACTTGAAGGCATTGATTATGATGAAACGTATGCTCCGGTAGCACGAATGGAAGCCATCCGGATCTTCTTAGCATACGCAGCGCACAAAAACATCAAGGTTCATCAAATGGATGTGAAAAGTGCTTTTCTCAATGGCAAATTAAAAGAAGATGTTTATCTTCAGCAACCTCCGGGCTTCGAAAGCATTGAATTCCCAGACCACTGCTACAAGCTTGAAAAAGCATTATATGGTCTAAAACAAGCCCCAAGAGCATGGTATGAGACTCAATCTGAATTTCTTGTCTCTTTTAGTTACAAACGAGGAGTGATTGATCTGTGACAACCTGGAATTTCCATTCTGAACAAACCATATCAAGTCAGTAGAAGTTAGAACAGTGACAGTGAAATTCCAGACTTTTGGGTATAAGTTTGAATATTTCAGGATTTACACTTAAGGAGATATCAGGAGAGTGGATGCACTAGGGTTTTGTGCAACACTGTTATTCCAAAACTCTATGATATTAGAGTTCATTTCGGGAATAAAATATTTTCTGCCAAAAATCCCAGGACTATATATAGAAATCTGAACCATATTCATTCATTAGTTACATTTCCAACTAGAGAAAAACCAAATTCTCTCTCACGGATCTTCGGGTTTTCATCCCAAATCGTGAGTACTTCTATCTAGTTGTATTATATAGCTTAGATTGTGCCTAATAACATCAAAATCAGATCAAAACCGCAATATTTGAGAGTTTACCGCCCAAGAACACTTGGAGAGTAAACTCTTTTATAAGGACCAAATGGTGCCTAGTCCTTCCTTAAGCCATGAAACTAGTTTGGACTTGTACAGTAATGAGTTTAGGGATAGAAAACAACCTCAAAACACCAAGGAAATGGTGTTCACGGCCCAAGATCTTCTTGGACCGTGAACACTAAATTTAGGGCCAAAAGTGTGCCCAATGTACCTCGAAACTTTGGAACTGAACCTAGAGACTACCCATGGCATGTTTAGACATCCAAAACACTAAGAATCAAGGGTTGAAAGTGAGTTCACGGCCAAGGATGTTCTTGGGCCATGAACTCCATTTTAGGTTGCCAAAATGTCCTAAATACCTTCATTAAGCCAACAGACAAACATAGCACTTTACCTTGATGTGTCTAGGACCCAAAACAATGAAAATACCAACACCCATGAGTGTTTACGGCCGCAAACACATGACCAAATGGTCCATGGGCCATAAAATCAAGTTAGGGGTGTTTTGATGCCACAAACACTTCCTAAGGCTTAGGCTTGAAATTAGGATGCTTCCTTACGACCTTTTGGACCCTCATAAACATAAATGGCCATGAGTTTACGGCAGTAAACTCATTAGGGCCGTGAACTCCTTAAAACTCCAAGGAAAGTGGGTTTTTCTTCATCCTAGGTTGGAGCTAATGTCCCTAAATCATATCCTAGCCTTCAAACTTGCATTCCTACATGAGTAGCCATGAGTTTACGACCATAAACTCCCTTGGGCCGTGAACTCATGGTAGTAAACTCATGTGAGTGCCTTTATACCTTCCTATGTTGAATCACATGTGATTCCAACACTTGGTCAAGGTGTTTCCTAGTCCCAGAAAGTATTTCCTTTCATATAGATGTTATAAACACTATATTCATGTCAATATGTGTCCTTATATGTCATTTAGGACTTATTGTTTCTCGGGACTTCATTCGTGGAACTTCTCATCCCTACACGCATACCCATTAAAACCACTCACAACAGGTGAGTTCATACCCCTTAATCAATGTTTTAAATGATTTTAAATACTTTAAATGGGGGGGGGGATACAAGTAGAAAACAACATGTTATTAAATCAATCATATGTATTTATAACTGTGTTTTCATTCAGCAGATTTCACATACTATAATATGTGATGCATGAAATGGTTTTATATCTTAAAATTACCTTGATAGCAAAAGTATTACGTTTGAAATGTTTATTAAAATGACATCTAGTCATTGTTAATTATTGTTCAAAACTCTTATATGTCTTACAAAACCATTTTTACCTTCTTGAACAAAACTATATCTATACACTTATGTTCTTTTATATGTATTGATGTTATAGTTTTCATCCTTCATTCAGTTTCCCACACTCTTGTGTAGCAAGGGTGTATAAACCTGTTTGGACAATCAATTACCTTCCAGTTAACTATTATAGGGATAGTTAGGAGATACATAACATTATTCCTATTACAAGGAATTACATCAGAGTCAGTTCATTCATGAGTCTACACTGTACATTACATGAGAACCTTACATGAATACATTACATGAGTACCTTACATGAATACATTACATGAGAACCTTACATGAATACATTACATGAGAACCTTACATGAATACATTACATGAGTACCTTACATGAATACATTACATGAGTACCTTTACGTAGATACATTTTCCTGTATACATTTACATGGATACTTGTACCTCGATTCATTAGGATGATTTATTAGTACCTTCTGTGTAAATTATCCTGCCTATCCTAGTTCAACGGAATATCTAGACGAGACTAACCATTCCGAAGCCCAGCTGTTAGCACCAGTGGTTGATGAACATCTACAGATGCCTATGGTTATTACTTATATTAGAGTACAATTACGGGACTAACCATTCCTCGGGCCTACTGTTCGCTACAGAGGTTGATGAACATCTACGGATGCCTACGATTAATACTTATATTAGGAAAATCGATTATGGGACTAACCCTTCCCCCCCCCCCCCCCCTGCTGTAGCTATAGAGGACAATTGAACAATCTACGGATGTTCAAAGGTTATACATTTCGCAAATCACGATGGCGTGTTAATCCTAATACAAAAGGATAACACTTACATGATTATATTTTTCCTATTTACTTTATTTTGTGATACATTCACATAAACGATGAGTTAGGCTAAGTACTGTTTGTAATAGTCAAAAAGAAGGAAAAACTATCATTATCATAACAAAACATTCGGGTCTTGGTAGAAGACTACATTATCATAACAAAACATTCGGGTCTTGGTAGAAGACTATTATATTCTTTTCCTATTTACTCTATTTTGTGATACATTCACATAAACGATGAGTTAGACTAAGTACTGTTTGTAATAGTTAAAAAGAAGGAAAAACTATCATTATCGTAACAAAACATTCGGGTCTTGGTAGAAGACTACATTGTCATAACAAAACATTCGGGTCTTGGTAGAAGACTACATTTCATACTAGTAGGAAATATGTGATTTTCTAGGGTTTTTCATACTTATATCAACTGTTTCGTTTAAAGATTTACATGGCATTCATAACAGCTTTCCAAAACAAGACAATAACACTTAAATACTTATGAATTCACCAGCTTTATCCTGATACTCGCTTTCAAAATAACTTGTATTCTCAGGTCACCGGTTAGACAGGTACGATGCCCGGGTTTTGAGAAGACGGAGCACAGACAAGACTCGTCTTATTTTGATTATTCATTTTATTGTTGTACATTATGAAAGAACACACATGTATTAAAACTTTACTTTTAATGCAATGGATGATGTTGTTGCTTGTTTACTACTTTACACTGTTATGATACTTAAAGGGCAGCAAAACTCTTGGATTATGGTATCCCGCAGGAAATGATTTCAGTCTTCAAGCATTCACAAATGCGGATCATGCCCGATGCAAACTTGATCGCAAAATCACCTCAAGTGGATGTCAGTTTTTGGGTGGAAGACTAGTCAGCTGGTCCTCAAGGAAACAAAATTGTGTATCATTGTCTACCGCAAAAGCTGAATATGTGGCCGCAGCCAACTATTGTTCTCAAGTCTTATAGATGAAAACACAACTACTAGACTACAGATACAGAATGTTGCGGGTACCAATCTATTGTGACTCTAAAAGTGCTATAGAAATTTCACACAATCCTATTCAACACTCCAAGACCAAGCATATTGAGCTACGGTATCACTTCATTAAAGACCACATCCTGAAAGGTAACATTGAACTAATTTTTGTCCATACTCATGAAGAGATTGCTGATTTATTCATAAAGGCACTTGACTCTACAAAACTCAACACTTTCTTACAAATGTTAGGAATGATGAATCTAGAACCACAATTCTTTTTGAATTAATAGGTACCGCAGACCATCATTGGTCTCCGCTGCGGTCCTAGTTGAAGTTATTTATGTTAGATGGTTTTGATATATCCTATGTACCACAACATATAGCATCCTTATACTTCAATGGTCCTTACTGTTTGTTATTACTAATCTTTGTTCAAGTGCTCGTCTCAGTTCTTCTACCGCAGTCATCCATTCGACGACATATGATCCATCCGCAATGAAGTTTCAATCCGCAGTCACTTTAATTGATTTTCAGACTGTTACATTATTTAAAAAAACAAAAAAACATGGTGTACTGTTTAATGATCCTTCATTAAATAGAGAAAACATTAAAGAAAAAAAAAAACATTCTTTGTGTATCTGTCTCATCCTTTTTGAATAAACCTCGTGTCAGACCTATTTTAGGTATGATGACAAAAAGAAAGATTTTCTAAAAACCAAATCCATTTAATTTGTCTCTTCCTATTACCCTAAAACATCAAATCTGTTACAACTTCCCTTTACCTAACGGATTACTCTCACCCTCACCACACGTTCTTCGGACGTGGTCATAAACCTGACATTTCATTAAATGCAAACCTCTTTTTGGTAAATCTCAAAATACATATTTAATCCTTTTCTTAATCTGTGGCTGAGATTAAAGGTCTTAATTCGAAATAAACACCCAAACTTTTTACCCAAATTCACTTAGGGTAAAATCGTTTCCCACTCCCATAAGCCACTATAAAACCCCTTTCTTCTTCCCAAAGAAAACTTTACGCTCTCTAAACTTGAACCTTCATCTTGCACTCTGTTTTTCCTTCTCTTTCAAAGCTTTCTTCAAGATCCTACAATGGTGAAATCCGGTGTATCCAAGAAACCCTCCGAGGCATCTGGATCAGTGAACCCTACTGGTTCAGACTCTGCCTCAAGTCATCCTTCTGCTACGATTGCCTCTAGCAACTTCAGAGCTGTGTTCGAAGAGCATTCATTCTACAATGCTCCCACAAATTTGATGATCAATTTTCTGACAAATCACCCTCTATTTGGACCGTTTGATTCTTTGACAGACGTTGTTACTCTTTCAACCCTATTCAAGTGTGCCTTCTCAGCGTATTAACCACTTGAGAATCCTCAAGAAGTACATTTAAACCTAATTAACAATTCTTTGGTCATTTTGACGAAAGAAAAGTTTCTTACTGCCATTAACCTTCTTGTTCATCCCTCCATCAAGATTTTTACTCCATCCATGGCGGACATCCTTTCTGCGCTTTACCAGATGGGATATCAGAAGAAAATCAAAGGCATTGGGGAATTCAAGAAAAACCAACTGCCTGCGGTCTGGCAATTTGTTTGTCATTTTGTTATCCGTAGTCTATCCAGCAGAACCGAAGGCACAGATAACATGGGTCTCAAGCTCCTAGAACTCATATGGAGCATCTTCACAGGACATGACGTCAACTACGATCAGATACTATGGGATGATTTCCTGCAATACATTCCAAAAGAAAGCCCAAAAGAGAACCCTACCGAACTCACATTTGCATGGTTCTGGTCCTTATGCATCTCAGACCTCCAAGCGGATGCAGGAATTAGCATGGGCAACGACATCAACCTCTTTGTCACCAAGGATCTCAAAAGGTACAATCCCTCATCTGATCAGTCTGTTTTTGGACCAATTAGAAGACTACCAACCCACATTCTTTCTACTCTCGTTCTTGAGACTACTGATGTCTCAGATCATATTGAGGCTAAGGAAGGTATTGCCCCACACCTTCCTACCCCGCCTCTTCAAACCCCATCCGCAATCATTGCCCCAAGTAGTACCGCAGTCCCATCTTCCACAACTCTTTCCAGCCTATCATTATCCCAAAGACACAAACATCTAGTCTCTGCTCATCAAGCCCCCCACAACACCAAGAAACAAGGAGCTCCCAAAAAGGATGCTTCCAAACAAACTAATCCCTCAAAGAAAAGGAAAATCAACCCACCTGTGATAATACAAGTTGAACCAAGCAAACATCAATCTCCCTCTAGTAGTGATTCTGATGAGGATAATCAACCCATAGCAATCCTGAAGAAAAGAAAAACTGATTCCACAAGCCAAATGTGTGACCGGATTGATACCTCAGCCTCTCAAAAGGCTCCGGTAGTCCTTGGGGTGGCCTCACACCCATTCGAATCAACCATCCTATACCACTCAGGAGCAAGTAGTGCGTCTGATTCACCGCAATGTGGTGACTCCCCCTAGTTCAATCCCAAGAGGATAGATCTAGCTCCCGCCCTAAGGTCTCCAGGGGTTCCCGTCTTCATTTCTTTTCCCTATAGGAGTTGCGCTCCATTCTTTTGTCTGTTACCCAAACACTACAAACACCATTCCAACCGCAAGGCGACTCTTCAGCCTTTGCCAGAACTGAGCCGAGGCCAGACTTGGCTTTAGGTTAAGGAGACCAAGGAAGCTCAGGAAATCCTACTCTGCTTACATCAGTAACAGGTGGTTTAGGCACGGTGAGCACAAATGTGCAAGGATCAGTGAACCCGAGGGACACCTCGGTGCGATACCAAGGAATTGACGATATAGATCTGAATGAATCATGGAGTAAGTATCAACCATCCAATGAATTCGAAGCCAAGAAATATGCCGCTTTCCGTAGGGCATTCCAAGCAAGAAAGGCAAGACAAACAAAGCAGCTTCATCAGAAACAACAAGAGATCCAATCCGTAGCTAAGTATTGGGCAGACGTAATCAACAATGCCAATACCATAGCTACTTTCTGCAAGGTCCATGCTCTGATGGATAACATGGCTGATGCTCTCCGCAAGGCTCAAGAAGTGACTGCTGATCAGACTCCTTCAAAGCCCCCTCCATCTCTAACTGCCATAGACTCTCAAGATGCAGGAACCGAAATCAAAGTTAGCTCTGCTCCCACCTTCGGTTTTGATGATGTTGATCTACAGGAGGTCAATCAGGCCAGTCCTTCGGATGATGACCTCATAATGTTCATTGAAGAAGAGGAATCGAGTGGTTCTCAACACTCAACCTCTATGCCCAAGGAGAAAAAGAAGAAGAAAAAATGGACGTTTCAAGAAAAGAATTCCTCAGTCTTCTATCCAAAGTTGACCAAATACTAGCCGCAATCAAGTCTACTCAACCGCAATCCGAAGACCATCCTATAGCGCAGTCCTTGATCAAAAGGATTAAAAGGCTGGAGACAAGGGAACGACTGGCTGCTGAGAGAATTTCTCTCAAGGTAGAAATGGGAATTTAGTACCTTGATAAAAATCGTCAAGCAGACCAAAATGAATTCATGGTTGCTGCGGAGCGCCTCATATCGGAGGTATCCGCAATCAAAGACAACCTACAAACTACCATTGTGGACCAATCTACTCTCTCTCAGAAATTGATAGCTGAGACTCACACTGCTTATGAGTCCACTATTTCAGTCCTCCATGCAACCATCAACAGACTCCAACGTTCATTATCCACAAACTTCCATGGTCCTGAAATCTTCCAACTAACAAAGGAGATTCATCGGCTACTCTTTAACACCACCATTCCTGACAATTAGCAACTGGCTGATGTTCTCATAGCCTATTTCTAGGAGGTGTGTGCTAAATTCGATGGCCTCAAACAATGGCTTTAGGAGACTCCGGGTCTGAACTCCTCAAGAGGTGGAAGTGAAGAAGACCATCGAGAAGAAGAACACTATGAAGAAGATCATCAATCCAACAGTGCTTCTCAGAAAATCCTTTCACCGCAACCCTCACCGCAACATCAATCTCCTCCACCACAACAGAAAATCGTTCCTTCCCCTAAACGACCTGAAACTCCCCTACACTTTAAATATCTGGTGGATCACATGTCTTCTCCAAGCTCAAATGACTCCCCTGTCACTAAACAGTAGAAAGCTGACTGGAAAGCAGCTAAACTTGCAGAACTTATATGGAGAGAATGTGGTTTCGACACTGTGATGGATGAATCCTTGATAAACTCTTGGATCAGTCCCCACCGTAGACTATTGGATGACGACTACAAACCATACCTCACTTATGCAGAACCCCCTTCAGATGGCTACTGGGATGTTCCTATCTCTCCAAATGCTAAATACTTCACAGTATTTGAGCAGTTTGACTGTAACCTTCCTGATCACAAAAGACGGCCAATGGAATTCAAGAGACTTAACCGATTCTATGCAAAGCATGCATCTCCCATTGAGAAGATTTGGTCTAACGATAGACCATCAACAGTTAAAAACTTCAAGCCACGCAAATTCATGAAGGCTGACTTCGTGCAAAACACACTCACTAGAAGGAATCAGGACTATGTCCACACCTAAGCTGACTTCCCCTATATGAACCCAGAAGAAGTTTTCCTTATAGCAAAGGTGTTCCAGAACAAGTGTGAAAAGCATCTGAAGATGAAGATAGCACTTGAAAGGGCAAGTACTTATCTGAAGGAAACTGTCTACGACTTCGCAAAGATCGATGTGGATATCCACCCAACCATTGCCAAGAAGTTTGATCTCCCACTTTTAGATCTTGCACCGATGCCAACCGAAGGCTATCAAGAAAGATCCCTTGGTGCAACAAACTTCCCTGAACTTGGAGTCATCTTCAAAAGGAAAACTGATCAAGTCAAGTACTTCATTTACATGGCTACCATGAACCGACTCACAAAGAAGCAACTTGAAATCTGTCAAAACGCAGTAGAAAAATCGAAACATACAACTGCCGAAGTCATGTTCGAGATTTTAAGGAGGATCACTTGGTTGGAAAATATAAGGAAGTTTTGGTGGATTCTGATCAAGTTTCTTAAACTTGATAAGTGAAGAAAATTAGAGGTCACTTAGGGAAAATTGTTGATACATTAAGTGACCCTCTTAATTTAGCCTACCGCAGCCAACAAGCATCTGCAGTCAAGCTTCCATCAGCAGCCACATCCGAAGTCATCTAGGCAACCACAATCTTCTTTCTTTACTTAGTTTATTTTTATCTATCTTTCTGTAATACTCTCTTCTGTCCAGTATGCCTTGCATGGCTACTCTTAGAGAGTGAAGCAATTGTATTTCTTGAGTCTCTATAAATAGAGCTCACTCTTTATCAATCAATACATATCTCTCTTCACTCATCTATATATCTGAATTATCTTCAAGTATTTCTTACGCATCCCATACCTTTCTTACTCTCTAAATCCTCTCGAACATAACTGATAAATACTTCTCTTCGGAGCAAGTCATTCGTGACTTTATCACTAAGATTGATCTCACTCACTGACTTGGTTTGAATGCATTCCATGTTATGAATCAACTTATGTGTTTACTTGATATATCACCTGCTGTCATTTATGTCTCTTTACATTTCCGCAACTAACTATCTAACTATCTAACTCATTAACTTATTATTGTTGAGCTCTTAGATCCTTTGAGATTAACTAATTTCGCAACTATACTTGTTCTAACGATTTGTTCAAGTGTGTCTCAAGTTTTTCTCTCAACACCCTCTCCATCTTCAACTATGTTAAATATCATTCTTACCCTTTCGTTTTCTAGACTTTCCTGTTTGTCCCCCGTCCTTGTAGTAATATACAATATGACTTTTAATCCTCTACTTTGTAAAATGCATTTTCCGTCTCTCTGTTTTTTTTTAAAATGCTACTTTGACACCTTCAACTTGAACTTTGTAAAATGTCACTAGTTTAATCGATTGTCACTTCTAATTAGGGCTATTCACTATTTGGATAAAACCGAATTGTCCAATTGGACTATTTGGTTCGGATATTCGGATTTTTGGATTGGTTTACAACAAAACCGACTTATTATTTTGGATTGGTTTTGGTTTATAAAATAAGAACCGAATAGTCCAAAAAAACTGAATAAACATTTATTATTTATTTATTTATAATATATATCTATAGTTATCTATTAATTTTGTAATTTATTTTTTTCAAATAGGTTCAAAACATTTCACCCGATAAATAAAACATCAATATGTATTATTTCTCAAAAGTTTTTTATCTATAAAATATTTAACTATAATATATCTGCTTAGTAGTTGTTTATAAATTTTAAATCACAACTAAATAATTTTTTTCGCTTCTTGTGTAAAATTGGGTAATATTATAATTATATGTTGTTTTAAAATATTTCAGTTTTTGTAAACCGAATTATAAAAACCGATCCAACCGAATTGTAATTGGATCGGATCGGATCGGATTTGAATTTACTTTGGACTATTCGGATCCATGTTTTGAAAACCAAAATCAATTTGGATTCATTTGATTGGATCGGATCAAACCGATCCATCCAAACGAGCACCCCTACTTCTAATACATAACAAAAACACATAAAAATCCACGAAAAAGCGCATGCTCAATTACTAATTACATACAATATGCAATAGTATGACTATCATTAAACTGGTGGAAAATTTATCAAATTCAAGCATGTCGATTAGCGGGTGTCGAGTGGTTTTCTTGATAAATGGTCGATGTTGGGTTTGGATTTTAAGAGACTGTCCATGAAGAGAATGACTATGGCTATGAGTTTGAGCCTTTTGAGGGTAACTATGGTAAACTACTGAGTACTGATTGGGTATTGGCCTTGAGTGACCCAAAGTTTTTATTTATATCATCATATAAAATAGATTGGTTTTACAATTTTTTTTGTTTCGGATAAGCATATAGCCGGTATAGTAGTATACTGTTCTTTTAAAGTCTTTGTTTATATCATAAAAAAATAGATCGGTTCTATTAAAAAGGTATTAAACAATATACTTTATCAATGACATTTGGGGTATTTATTTAAGTTTTAGAACAGTTTTAAAGGAAATTAGGGTTCGGTTGTTTTAAGGAATGATTGCATATAAAATAATGCCTTTTGGGCAGATTTTTATTTTTTGCAACTAACTTTGTTTTATCTTACAAAAATGTAACGGATTTTCAAAAGTTTTTATTGTTTAAGATAATATTTACTGGTTACTAGTTTTTTTTTTCAACGTTTGAAAATATATAGGAAACTAGCAAGTTGGATGAACAAAAAAATTACATAAGATCCACACTAACTTTTTTTTTAAAACCAAACACTGACGTAGCAAAGATTTTTAAAATAGATCAAATAATTTATAAAATATTAACGAGTCATAAATTTCTTAAAATGTTTAGAATAAATCAAATAATTTATAAAATATTAATGAGTCATAAATTTCTTAAAATTATAACATGATGTAACTATATATGTATTATAAACTAAATTGTTCATTTAAGTTGCACAAAATGTTTTCTTACATCATTAAAATAATCTAAAATTGAGTCTAATCGACACAATTATTTATTACTTTCTACTAAATTTGAAGTTTTGAATGAAATAAGTCATATTATAACTCTTTATATTAACGAAAATATATATTTTACATATCATATATGTAATCTCATATTTGTGTGGATGAACCAAAGTCCGCTCTTACACATCTATGGCTACGCCCCTCTATCCAAGTAATCTAACTAATTCTAAACATTTATTTCCCAATGAGAAATTAAAGAACCATCACATGCTCTACATTTGAAGATTGTAATGGGTAATAATTCTTTTATCGTATAAGTCATTAACCGTCCCTATAATTTTCAAACAAACACCAATCATCTTCGTGTTTTCGCCATGCCAACTAAAACATTTGGTATTATCATGGATATAGTTAATTACTTTAACACATAAAGAATTATTGTGTTTAAAGAAACGTCACCTCCACTTTTGAAGCAATGCTTGATTACCACGATCGTGCCTCCTTAACTATAGAGTTCGCATGGAATATGTAGTCTTTAAAACTTTAAAATGTATTGTGAGAAAGAAGGTATTCATGCCCTTATGAGGAATGCTTGCTTCATATTCACATCCTTATGAGATCAGCTATGGGTATCCTCATGTTCGAAAACATCAACTCACACCCTAACTCTAATATCATGTGTAACATCCCCTATAATACGTACTACAATAATGACAGTTTTGGACAACCCGACATGAAAACTTCCTAGGAGTCACCCATCTTGGAATTACTCTCTCGTGTATTATTAATAACAAATTTCTTATGCTATTTGTTACCCTCACAACTTTAAAATGCATTATATTAGGATTTGAATCTACACTCCTTATAAGACAACGTTTATTTCTCTTTCCTAATCAACGTGTATTACTATTCGATCGCTCGATTGAGCTATTTGAAACAACCTTATTAAAATGATTTTCAAAACAATTTTCATATTTTTAAGTGCACGATATTATTAAAACATTTTAATTAATTGTTTGGAGACATGGAACGGAATTAAAGTACACATAGGTTAAAAAGGTATTGATGTCTATTTATCAAATAATAAGAACTTCATGAAGCAACCACAAATAAGATTATTAAAAATTAACACAAAACTTTGATTTATATTACAATAGATTATAAAGGCATGAGTAAATTATAGAAATAGTTTCTTGGTTTGGTTGAATTCTCCGTTTTAATCTTTAAATTTAAAATTTGGTATTACATACTCATGGTTTGTGAATATTGCATTGTAAGTCATTGATTCATATAAAAATACCAAATTATCATTTCTTTCTTATTTATTTTTCTTTTAACAATTATATATATATATATATATATATATATATATATAATATTTTTTATCTTTATTTTAATAGAATTAATATAGATTATTTATAAAATTATTTTTCTTTTGTTAAATAAATTATCTAAATTATAATGAATCATATTATTATGATTTAATGTTGTATACATTATTTAATGTTTTTTTTTGACATTTTGTTCATTTAAATTATATAATATTTTTTTGACATTTTTTTCAAATAAAAAAAGATTTAAATGATAAACCTGATAACTATGAGTCTTCCAATAAAATTATTTAATGATCGCTTTTTTTTCTTTTAGCGATATATATATATATATATATATATATATATATATATATATATATATATATATATATTCATTTATAACTAACACCTATTGTATAACAGTATAACTAATCATAACTATTGGATGAATAAATTATATAATAATAATCTAGATAGAATATGATTACATTTATTATTAAACTTTTGTTAGAATTCAAATTTCAAATCCGTAAGAGGGGTAGGATGGACATTTTGTGTATCCTTATTTTAGGCAATAAAATAATCAAATCCAGATTTTTAGAAATTATTAATATTATTATTCTTGTTTTGCAAAAACCACATATTCTAGTAAAGTCATTTTTCTAAATACATATTCTTGACATAATATGTTTTTATTCTTGAATGATTATAATTTTTTTAACAAGACATTAATCCATAAAGGAATATGAACTCTGTTAATACGTTGTCGCGCACGTATTAAGCAAATAAATCATCACTGCTGGTTGCACTAAAAATATAGCACAGGGAAGCAGGGTCGAATCCTTAGGGACACAGCCTAATGGTCAATGCTTTTTTGCATCAGACACAATCTAGTCAAGAAACAGATAATATAGAAAGGGTGTTTTGAATTATACTAAAAACTAGAATTACAGTGATATTAAATTAAACTAAAATCAATAATAAAAACGATTTCAGCTCTGCTGCGACTTTCCTAATCATGCAATCAACATTGACTTGGTTATTTGAGATGCGTTCTATCTAAGCTGGTACTGAGAAAAACTAACAAGGTCTAGTAATTCCACTCTACCTTATTTAGTTAACCAAAACATGCTCTTTAATTAACCCTAACTTTTTACTATTCAATTAAATAAGCTCTTAATTAAATCAGAAAAGTTGCATTATAATCTATGTAAAATTCCCAGCAATATCCAGTACTTCTCACAGGCTCGGAAGCGTAAAGATATGATTTTTACAGTTTATACCAGAGTTAAATCCCAAACCGGAACCAATCTAATACTTCTACTTTTACCAATTTACAAGAACAATTACATATTCTATTAACTGATTAACTGGAATGATAAAACCCTAGCTACGTGATCAAACTAACAAGAATCAAAATCAAACATTCATTAAGAACAAAACTGAAGAATCTAGATAGAAACAAACTTCAAAAACCAAATCTAACGATCAATCACATGAAAAGTACTTGTCTTTGCAGAATTGAAAACTAGGGTTTAGCTAAACACGGCTAAAATATGATCAAAACAGATAAAAAGAGACATCAAACAACTAATCTTACTAATCTACTTGAAGGAGATGATCCACAGTCTTCAGATCTTCAGAAATTAATGAAATTAGAGAAGAAACACCTCCAAAATCGTATTTTCGTCGTCTGATACCTCTGGAATCGCCAACTTAGGTTACTGGAAGGCTATCAGGGTCTTTTTATACGTCTAGCAACAAAAAGGACGCACCTGCGATCGCAAGGGGACAACCTGCGATCGCAGGTTTTGAAATAAATGCATCTGATGCCATTTTAATAAAGTAGGATGCTATTTTGACACTTTTTGGCCAACCTGCGATCGCAAGGAGACAACCTGCGATCGCAGGTTTTGAGTTTTCACTTCCGGATGAATTTTGGGCACAAAAGAACCTCGAAGGCAACCTGTGACCAAACTTGCGATCGCAAAAGGTCACTTGCGATCGCAAGGAGACAAACTGCGATCGCAGGTTGTGCCTATGACGTCCGAAATTTCGTCTACTTTTCAGATCCTTTTGAATCGCATCAATCGGAGTTACGTTTCTCGAGATATGGTCAAAATACTGACAAGGAGTCAAAGCTGCCAACAACATCCTTTAACT
Organism: Lactuca serriola; assembly: GCF_051521515.1. Lineage (NCBI taxonomy): Eukaryota > Viridiplantae > Streptophyta > Magnoliopsida > Asterales > Asteraceae > Lactuca > Lactuca serriola. The sequence goes on from NC_136415.1 coordinate 111,029,485, forward strand.
TTGATATTGTATATTCTATCTTCGTGTGATCAATTCAATTGAATGTTTCTTGACAAAAGCATCTACCAAACATTCCTCAACATACTCCAAAAGTTCCAAGCTCCTTTTTAAGCTCCAAACATGCATCCAACTGCTCCCAAAGCACTGCTCCACTCGAACTATCTGAAATCAACATAAAACATGAGCAGTACGGGAATTCTAACGAAATACATGAGTTGAACATTATTTAAATAAATGAAATGCAAATGTACGAAATATGATCATAAATGCTAATGAAAACTACCCTATATGATGCATAAAATGGCATCTAACAAACTCGAAATACATAATCTAGTTAAATCTAAAACAATTCTTACGAGAATAAGCTTAATTCTTGACAAAATTATAAAAAAAAACAAAGCTACATTCCTGATAATACACTGTGGCCATCGAATATTTCTGAAAATTTGAAAGAATCGCATAAAAATAATAAAAATATATACTAAATGCTTCATTCTTGAAAGTTACATAGTCAATTATCAGAAGAATTTCTTTTTTTATCCTAAAAAAATCGCTATTTCCATGCATCCCCATTCTTGTATGTGAAGTGTAGCCACCAAGTTCAAGAAAAAGTGCAATGCTCTCTATGGGTGCTTGTTTGTGTTCAAATCTCCAAACGACACCAACATCTTGTTACATATTTGGCTGTCAAGAATCAAATGAGGATATGAGAATTCAAACAAAAAAGGAATACATTCTAATGAGAATTAGAAAACACCAAACACCAGGAGGATTTCATATGTGAAATTCATCATTACTTCTTTTCTAACAAATACATTATCTGAGAATATAACTTAACATTCCTTCTTGAAATGAAATTACATTTGAATTCTTGAACAAATGCCTTGATGTGATTAGAATACAATTCAAAAAAGTATATTAAAATACTATAATTCAATTTATAAATTCATTGAACAACTATAATTTTAATTTTACAAATGTTATATTAACATAAAACTAAACAATCTCATATACGTCAACAAAGCAATAAGGGTTCATGAAATGTTTTTTTTTTTTCCAAAATCCACTAAATTCAAAAAATAGATACCAAATATTTTAAAAAGTGTAACATTCCGAAAATCATGACCAAAAATTTCATTTTTAATTATTAAATAAAACCATAATTATCAAAATCATCTCATAAAAATGTAAATAATAGTATCTCATATCAAAACATCTGTCAAAAATATTAGAGTAAACATCCCAGGCTAAAACATCACGGTGTGTGCAATGCAGTCATTCCAAGCTTTTCCCTTTGCTACCGGAAGTACCTGAAACAAAATCTTAAAACTGTAAGCACGAAGCATACTGAGTCTCTCCAAACTACCACATACCATACACATAATCACATATAAACATATCATGGGCCCCTCCCCTTCATCGGGCCCCGCCCGACATCAGGCAGTGTCCGACATCGGGCCCCGCCCGACATCGAACAGAGTCTGGCATTGGGCCCCGCCCGGCATCAAGCAAAGCTCGGTATACATATAAAATATCAACAAATAAACTTAAATAATCATATAACATAAACATATAAACATTCCTCGGGCCCCGCCTGGCATCAGACCGAATCCGAAAACATACAAACATTTTTCGGGCATTGCCCGACATCAACATAAAATACATACACATGCAAGAATCACAAAGACATTAAGCATACAAACATTCGTCGGGCACCGTACGACATTAGATCGAAATCCGAAAACATATAAACCTACATCGGGCACTGCCTGACATCGGATCGAAATTTGGAAATGAGGCAGTGCCCGCTCTTACACATCTATGGCTACGCCCCTCTATCCAAGTAATCTAACTAATTCTAAACATTTATTTCCCAATGAGAAATTAAAGAACCATCACATGCTCTACATTTGAAGATTGTAATGGGTAATAATTCTTTTATCGTATAAGTCATTAACCGTCCCTATAATTTTCAAACAAACACCAATCATCTTCGTGTTTTCGCCATGCCAACTAAAACATTTGGTATTATCATGGATATAGTTAATTACTTTAACACATAAAGAATTATTGTGTTTAAAGAAACGTCACCTCCACTTTTGAAGCAATGCTTGATTACCACGATCGTGCCTCCTTAACTATAGAGTTCGCATGGAATATGTAGTCTTTAAAACTTTAAAATGTATTGTGAGAAAGAAGGTATTCATGCCCTTATGAGGAATGCTTGCTTCATATTCACATCCTTATGAGATCAGCTATGGGTATCCTCATGTTCGAAAACATCAACTCACACCCTAACTCTAATATCATGTGTAACATCCCCTATAATACGTACTACAATAATGACAGTTTTGGACAACCCGACATGAAAACTTCCTAGGAGTCACCCATCTTGGAATTACTCTCTCGTGTATTATTAATAACAAATTTCTTATGCTATTTGTTACCCTCACAACTTTAAAATGCATTATATTAGGATTTGAATCTACACTCCTTATAAGACAACGTTTATTTCTCTTTCCTAATCAACGTGTATTACTATTCGATCGCTCGATTGAGCTATTTGAAACAACCTTATTAAAATGATTTTCAAAACAATTTTCATATTTTTAAGTGCACGATATTATTAAAACATTTTAATTAATTGTTTGGAGACATGGAACGGAATTAAAGTACACATAGGTTAAAAAGGTATTGATGTCTATTTATCAAATAATAAGAACTTCATGAAGCAACCACAAATAAGATTATTAAAAATTAACACAAAACTTTGATTTATATTACAATAGATTATAAAGGCATGAGTAAATTATAGAAATAGTTTCTTGGTTTGGTTGAATTCTCCGTTTTAATCTTTAAATTTAAAATTTGGTATTACATACTCATGGTTTGTGAATATTGCATTGTAAGTCATTGATTCATATAAAAATACCAAATTATCATTTCTTTCTTATTTATTTTTCTTTTAACAATTATATATATATATATATATATATATATATATATATAATATTTTTTATCTTTATTTTAATAGAATTAATATAGATTATTTATAAAATTATTTTTCTTTTGTTAAATAAATTATCTAAATTATAATGAATCATATTATTATGATTTAATGTTGTATACATTATTTAATGTTTTTTTTTGACATTTTGTTCATTTAAATTATATAATATTTTTTTGACATTTTTTTCAAATAAAAAAAGATTTAAATGATAAACCTGATAACTATGAGTCTTCCAATAAAATTATTTAATGATCGCTTTTTTTTCTTTTAGCGATATATATATATATATATATATATATATATATATATATATATATATATATATATATATATTCATTTATAACTAACACCTATTGTATAACAGTATAACTAATCATAACTATTGGATGAATAAATTATATAATAATAATCTAGATAGAATATGATTACATTTATTATTAAACTTTTGTTAGAATTCAAATTTCAAATCCGTAAGAGGGGTAGGATGGACATTTTGTGTATCCTTATTTTAGGCAATAAAATAATCAAATCCAGATTTTTAGAAATTATTAATATTATTATTCTTGTTTTGCAAAAACCACATATTCTAGTAAAGTCATTTTTCTAAATACATATTCTTGACATAATATGTTTTTATTCTTGAATGATTATAATTTTTTTAACAAGACATTAATCCATAAAGGAATATGAACTCTGTTAATACGTTGTCGCGCACGTATTAAGCAAATAAATCATCACTGCTGGTTGCACTAAAAATATAGCACAGGGAAGCAGGGTCGAATCCTTAGGGACACAGCCTAATGGTCAATGCTTTTTTGCATCAGACACAATCTAGTCAAGAAACAGATAATATAGAAAGGGTGTTTTGAATTATACTAAAAACTAGAATTACAGTGATATTAAATTAAACTAAAATCAATAATAAAAACGATTTCAGCTCTGCTGCGACTTTCCTAATCATGCAATCAACATTGACTTGGTTATTTGAGATGCGTTCTATCTAAGCTGGTACTGAGAAAAACTAACAAGGTCTAGTAATTCCACTCTACCTTATTTAGTTAACCAAAACATGCTCTTTAATTAACCCTAACTTTTTACTATTCAATTAAATAAGCTCTTAATTAAATCAGAAAAGTTGCATTATAATCTATGTAAAATTCCCAGCAATATCCAGTACTTCTCACAGGCTCGGAAGCGTAAAGATATGATTTTTACAGTTTATACCAGAGTTAAATCCCAAACCGGAACCAATCTAATACTTCTACTTTTACCAATTTACAAGAACAATTACATATTCTATTAACTGATTAACTGGAATGATAAAACCCTAGCTACGTGATCAAACTAACAAGAATCAAAATCAAACATTCATTAAGAACAAAACTGAAGAATCTAGATAGAAACAAACTTCAAAAACCAAATCTAACGATCAATCACATGAAAAGTACTTGTCTTTGCAGAATTGAAAACTAGGGTTTAGCTAAACACGGCTAAAATATGATCAAAACAGATAAAAAGAGACATCAAACAACTAATCTTACTAATCTACTTGAAGGAGATGATCCACAGTCTTCAGATCTTCAGAAATTAATGAAATTAGAGAAGAAACACCTCCAAAATCGTATTTTCGTCGTCTGATACCTCTGGAATCGCCAACTTAGGTTACTGGAAGGCTATCAGGGTCTTTTTATACGTCTAGCAACAAAAAGGACGCACCTGCGATCGCAAGGGGACAACCTGCGATCGCAGGTTTTGAAATAAATGCATCTGATGCCATTTTAATAAAGTAGGATGCTATTTTGACACTTTTTGGCCAACCTGCGATCGCAAGGAGACAACCTGCGATCGCAGGTTTTGAGTTTTCACTTCCGGATGAATTTTGGGCACAAAAGAACCTCGAAGGCAACCTGTGACCAAACTTGCGATCGCAAAAGGTCACTTGCGATCGCAAGGAGACAAACTGCGATCGCAGGTTGTGCCTATGACGTCCGAAATTTCGTCTACTTTTCAGATCCTTTTGAATCGCATCAATCGGAGTTACGTTTCTCGAGATATGGTCAAAATACTGACAAGGAGTCAAAGCTGCCAACAACATCCTTTAACTTTGATATTGTATATTCTATCTTCGTGTGATCAATTCAATTGAATGTTTCTTGACAAAAGCATCTACCAAACATTCCTCAACATACTCCAAAAGTTCCAAGCTCCTTTTTAAGCTCCAAACATGCATCCAACTGCTCCCAAAGCACTGCTCCACTCGAACTATCTGAAATCAACATAAAACATGAGCAGTACGGGAATTCTAACGAAATACATGAGTTGAACATTATTTAAATAAATGAAATGCAAATGTACGAAATATGATCATAAATGCTAATGAAAACTACCCTATATGATGCATAAAATGGCATCTAACAAACTCGAAATACATAATCTAGTTAAATCTAAAACAATTCTTACGAGAATAAGCTTAATTCTTGACAAAATTATAAAAAAAAACAAAGCTACATTCCTGATAATACACTGTGGCCATCGAATATTTCTGAAAATTTGAAAGAATCGCATAAAAATAATAAAAATATATACTAAATGCTTCATTCTTGAAAGTTACATAGTCAATTATCAGAAGAATTTCTTTTTTTATCCTAAAAAAATCGCTATTTCCATGCATCCCCATTCTTGTATGTGAAGTGTAGCCACCAAGTTCAAGAAAAAGTGCAATGCTCTCTATGGGTGCTTGTTTGTGTTCAAATCTCCAAACGACACCAACATCTTGTTACATATTTGGCTGTCAAGAATCAAATGAGGATATGAGAATTCAAACAAAAAAGGAATACATTCTAATGAGAATTAGAAAACACCAAACACCAGGAGGATTTCATATGTGAAATTCATCATTACTTCTTTTCTAACAAATACATTATCTGAGAATATAACTTAACATTCCTTCTTGAAATGAAATTACATTTGAATTCTTGAACAAATGCCTTGATGTGATTAGAATACAATTCAAAAAAGTATATTAAAATACTATAATTCAATTTATAAATTCATTGAACAACTATAATTTTAATTTTACAAATGTTATATTAACATAAAACTAAACAATCTCATATACGTCAACAAAGCAATAAGGGTTCATGAAATGTTTTTTTTTTTTCCAAAATCCACTAAATTCAAAAAATAGATACCAAATATTTTAAAAAGTGTAACATTCCGAAAATCATGACCAAAAATTTCATTTTTAATTATTAAATAAAACCATAATTATCAAAATCATCTCATAAAAATGTAAATAATAGTATCTCATATCAAAACATCTGTCAAAAATATTAGAGTAAACATCCCAGGCTAAAACATCACGGTGTGTGCAATGCAGTCATTCCAAGCTTTTCCCTTTGCTACCGGAAGTACCTGAAACAAAATCTTAAAACTGTAAGCACGAAGCATACTGAGTCTCTCCAAACTACCACATACCATACACATAATCACATATAAACATATCATGGGCCCCTCCCCTTCATCGGGCCCCGCCCGACATCAGGCAGTGTCCGACATCGGGCCCCGCCCGACATCGAACAGAGTCTGGCATTGGGCCCCGCCCGGCATCAAGCAAAGCTCGGTATACATATAAAATATCAACAAATAAACTTAAATAATCATATAACATAAACATATAAACATTCCTCGGGCCCCGCCTGGCATCAGACCGAATCCGAAAACATACAAACATTTTTCGGGCATTGCCCGACATCAACATATAATACATACACATGCAAGAATCACAAAGACATTAAGCATACAAACATTCGTCGGGCACCGTACGACATTAGATCGAAATCCGAAAACATATAAACCTACATCGGACCTTAGTCCGGAACATACTAACATACATATACGGACCGTCATTGGTGCCTTCAACCCGTTCATACAGGAGGAAACTCACCTTAAACGTCGGATGCTGGATGAAATGTCTCTGCTCTGGAATCAACTCTACTCACTCCCTAAATCAAAAAAACCCCTTAGATACCATTTCATACCCATAACCCCTTAGTTTCAACTATGGTCAAAGTTAATTCTAGGTCTAAGTCAAAGTCAACGCTCCCAGTTGACTCAACTTGTCGAGTTTGCCCTTCAACTCATCGAGTTCCCATAAATCACAGAATTGTGATTTCACGAGCCAACTCATCGATTTCTTCCCTATCATGGAATCAGGACACTACCGTTCAACTCGTCGAGTTCCTCTGCCTGCTAGCCCCTTCTTACCCATTAAGCCATTACTTTTCAGACCTAGACCCTATACTTCAGATCTCGACTAGAAATGCCTTTAGAAGGGTAAAATTTCCAACTTTACCCATTAATACCTTTCCTAAATGGGTTAAGCTCAAACCCTAACCCAAAAAGACCAAAGTCTTAATCCCAACATCACCAAAACTGCAAGATAGACCACGATGTCATAGATCTGGACTCTAGGGAAAAGAAGATCATGTAAAGTCCCATCTTTCTCCACATGCATGGCCATTAGATGCTCTAAAAGGCCAAAATGATGGTCTAAAGGTTGCATGGGATTTCCATGGTCATAAAGTTGGCACCTTTATGCCATGAAAACCTCTGAAGACCCTATATATGAAGTATTCTCCATTTGGGACGTCCAAATCCCAAGAACCATGTCATTTGGACTAAGAACAAGCAAAATAACCCTAAAACAAGATCTACTCAACTACAAGGCAAGGTTCAAGCTTTATACCAAAAAATTGACGTGGATGAGGCAAGGATTCTGGATCTATATGCTCCTTCCTGTGTCTCTAAGCTCTTCCTTCTTCCAATAGCTTCAAATACACAGTAAAACACTCAAAAATAGCTCACAAACTCTCAAATGGCTTTAGGGTTTGGCACTTGGAGGCTGGGAATGAGGCCAACATGAAAGGTTCAAGACGTTTAAATAGGGTGTAAACCCCGGAAATTAGGGTTTCATATTTTCTAGCCTACTCGTCGAGTTGAGGCCTCCCAACTCGTCGTGTAGGTTTCTCAACTGCGGTCCTAATAATCTTGACTCGATGAGTTTGGGGTTTCCAACTCGTCAAGTTGCTCTGTAAACATGAATAGATTATAAATTTAAATGCATACCAGGAACCATGCGTTACAATTCTCCCACACTTGTCTCAGACTTCGTCCTCGAAGTCTGTTGTCTTGAATAATTCTGGATAATGCTCTCACATCTCCTCCTCGGGCTCCCAAGTCCACTCTGACCCCTTGCGGTGCATCCACTGCACCTTCACTAACTATACAACCTTGTTCCTCAAGGTTTTTGTCTTCCGATCCAGAATCGCCACTGGCCTCTCAATGTAGTTCAGGCGATCGTCCACCTAGATATCCTCTAACGGCACAACTATAGAATCATCCACTAAGCACTTTCGCAGCTGGGGGACATGGATTTGACTAAGATCGGCTGGCAGATCCAATCAATATGCATCCTGGACCACCCAAACCAAAACCCTAAACGGACCAATGTATCTGGGACCCAGCTTGCTCAACTTCCTGAACCGGATGACACATTTCCAAGGTGACACCTTCAAGAGAACCATATCCATTACCTGGAACTCTAGGTCTGATCAACTCTTGTCGGCATAGCTTTTCTGCCGACTCTGAGCAATTTAGAGCCTGCTCCGAACATGTTGGATCTTCTCTGTGGTCTTGGGTACCACCTCAGTGCTCTACATGACTCTCTGACCAACCTCGGCCCAATAGATTGGGGTCCTACACTTCCTCCTATAGAGCATCTCAAAGGGAGGTCGATCTATGATGGTGTGATAACTGTTGTTATATGAAAATTCCACTAACGGAAGATACTTATCCCAACTGCCGCTGAAACCCAATACACATGCGTGCAACATGTCCTCGAGAGTCTGAATCGTCCTCTTGCTCTGCCCATCCGTCTGAGGGTGAAAAGTTGTACTGAAGTGAAGAAGAGTACCCATCTCTTCATGAAACCGTTTCCAAAACCTGGAAGTGAAGCGAACATCTCGGTTTGACACAACCGAAACCGACACTCCATGACGTTTCACTACCTCGCACACATAGATCTCGGCTAGCTTCTCAGCTGATATACTCTCCTAGATCGAGATGAAATGAGCACTCTTGGTCAACCGATCCACGATGACCCAAATCGAATCCACTCCACGTGTAGTCCTGGGAAGCTTCGTGATGAAATTCATAGTGATATCTTCCCATTTCCACACGGGAATATCCAACAGCTGCATCTTTTCGTGAGGTCGTTGGTGTTCGGCGTTGACTTTCCTGCTAGTCAAGCACCGCTCCACATACCATGCTATGTCTCGCTTCATGCAGAGCCATTAATAATCAAGGCAAAGATCCCAATACATCTTCGTCGCCCCGAGATGAATGAAGAACCTAGACTTCTGGGCCTCCTCTATCAGAACCAGATACACCCCGCCCCAGTATGGAACCCAGACCCTCCGATGCAGGGTCAACAACCCACGTTTATCATAATCGAATGAGGCTACATGGCCTATGATCCGTTCATACTTCAGGCGCTCCACCTTGATATCCTCCACCTGCGCCTCCCGAATCTGTTCCAATAATGGAGTAATCACTTTCATCCTCATGCATATGTCTTGGATCGGAGCCGCAACTGCCTTGCGGCTAATAGCATTGGCCACCACATTGGCCTTCCATGGGTGATAAAGGATCTCACAGTCATAATACTTTACCACGTCCAACCAACGACGCTGCCTCGTGTTCAGATTGCATCAGGTACCTCAAGCTCTTGTGGTCCATGTAAATGGTACAACGAACCCCATAGAGGTAGTGTTACCAAATATTGAGGGCAAAAACCAAAGCCCCCAGCTACAGATCATGTGTCGGATAGTTCGCCTCATGAGGCTTCATCTTCCTCGACGTGTATGCAATCACACGACCCCACTGCATCAGCACTACACCAATTCATGTGATCGAAGCGTCACAGTAAACCACGAAATTGTCGACGCCCTCCGGCAAGGTCATAATTGGTTCCTCGCACAACCGATTTTTGAGAGTCTCGAAAGTTGTCTGCTGCTCAGGCTCCAGCGAAATGTAACCGACTTCTTAGTCAGTCGAGTCAATGGCACAACAATCTTGGAGAAATCCTAGATGAATCTCCGATAATAACCCGCCAGAGCAAGATAACTCTTAATCTCAAATGGAGACCTCGGAACCTCCCACTACATCACGGCCTCTACCTTGGCCGGATTGACCAGAATACCCTTCTGGTTGACAAGGTTCCCCAGAAACTATACCTTATGCAAACAGAATTCGCACTTGGAGAACTTTGTGAAAAGTCTCTCCCTCCTCAGTGTCTCCAGCACCTCCCTCAGGTGCTCCCCGTGCTGTTCCTGAGACTTGGAGTAAATCAAGATATCATCGATGAAGACTATCACAGACCGGTCCAGCATCGGTTTGCACACGCGGTTCATGAGATCCATGAACGCTTTAGGAGCATTGGTGAGCCCAAACGGCAAAACCACGAACTCATAATGACCATAGCAAGTCCGAAAGGATGTCTTATGCACATTGTCGTACCTGAATCACAACTGGTGATAACCCGATCGCAGATCAATCTTGGAGAGCTAAGATGTACCCTGAAGCTGGTTAAATAAATCATCAATCCTCGGGAGGGGATAACAGTTCTTCATCGTTACCGTATTCAACTCCCTGTAATCTATACGCATCCAATGCCACTCGTCCTTTTACTTCACAAACAGGATCGGGGATCCCCATTGCGAACTGCTTGGCCAGATAAATCCCTTGTCTAACAACTCCTGCAGGCGTGTAGAAAACTCTTGCATCTCGAGAGGAGCCAACCGATACAGTACCTTGGCTATCGGAGTCGCACCAGGAACTAGGTCAATCCTGAACTCTACATGTCTCTCTAGAGGTACCCTATGCAAATCCTCTGGAAACACATTTGGGTACTCCCGCATGATCGGTACATCATGCACTGTCGCCTTACCCTTATCTTAGGTATCCATAACATAGGCGACATAACCTGTGCAACCCTGCTGAAGGTAGCGTCTAGCTCTCGTTGTTGAACACAAAGTCGGCCCATGTTGCGGCCTCTCGCCCTGAATCACCAACCCTCCCCCACTTGGGGTCCTAACTCATACTAGTTGCTGCTCACAGTCGATCACCCTCCAACTAGGGCTCAACCGGTCCATACCCACGATAACCTTATTCCCTCACAGGGGAATAAGGACTAAATCCACGAAAAACTGCTCATCAAACAATTGAAGTGTACATCCCCAATGAACCCTCGCAACCCGCACGATCCTATCATCTACTATCTCTACATCAAGTGGACAGTCTAGCTATCCTGGAGCTCCAACAAATCGTTTGCTCAGCACGAGCGGTACAAAAGATATGGTAGCCCCCGAGTCAAATAATACCAGAGCAGATATACCGTTCACAAGGAACGATCCTATAATAAAACATATAAACATGACCAATAATCAATATAAATAAAGAGATATGGAGAAGATATACACCCGTCAAAACATCGGGAGCTACACGTGCCTCCTCCGCAGTCAGTTGAAAATACCTGCTCCTCACCATAGGCGCCTCTGTCCAACCCTGACGGCCATCGGTAATCTTCAGTGTTGCAGGAGCGTGTGTTGCCACCTGTCCCGCTGCATATGATGCTAAACTCAGACACTAGGACCTCTTGTGGCCCCTTTGATTGCACTGGAAGCAAATCAAATCACATACTGCAGTGGTGGTAGTAGCAGTACAATCCCTGCTGACATGACCAGTCCGGCCGCACTTGAAGCACCCCGAACTTCTCGCCCCCTCGGGCATCTTACCGCACTTGCCACAGTGGTTGCGGCCCTGCTGGCTCCTAGATTTGTGATCTGATACCTTAGGCTTCTTGACCAAACTCCCCGTCTGAACCCCATCTGGATTCCTTTTCCTCTCCATCTTTAAATCCATCTCTCTTTCCTGATCCCTCACTATCATATCCTCCAACGTCTTGCAGTTGGAGCGGCTAACAAACTGTCGGATATCGCTCCGCAGCATCTCATGGTATCGGGCCTTTTTCATCTCCTCGTCCGCCACATACTGCGGAACGAGAAGGGCGCTCTCCCTGAACATGGCGGTGATCTCAGTCACTTGACTATCTCAGTCGTCTGCTGGAGATCCTGAAACTCTCGCACAAGGTGCTGCACCTTGATCACAGATGCGAACTCGTCTCTGAACCTGGTCGTAAAGTCGCTCCACATCATGGTATCAAGGGCAACATCACCAATAGCATGCCCAATCTCACGCCCTGTCCTTCATAAGGCAGGAATGAAGTCGGACCTTGTCCCCCTTGAGCAGTGGCTGTTGCGAAAGGCATTGGCAACATCCGCCAACCGCCTACTGCTAGCAATGGGGTCCCTATCCCCATGGTAGTCTGGAGCTCCACAAGCTCGGAACTCCCTAAATGTCATCGTGTGCGCCCCTATCATGGCCTCCATCTCGGTACAGAATGCACCCAACCTCTCATCAAGAATCTCCAAAATGCCCTCATTGACGATGCCGAAGATCACATGAGTCTGGTCACTGATATTGCACGTGATCTCAGATGAAATGAACTCCCTCATCTGATCATCGAGCTACCCGAGTCCACAGCCCAAGCCTAATCCCTCGCCGACGCCAGAACTACCAACTGGTCTAGTGCGTAGCGTCACCATACTGAAAATACACAATAAAAATCATCAAAATACACATCATAACTCGAGGGATCTCACACACTACAAGTTCCTTGGGTTCATCTCAACCCTCCTTGACTCGAGTATGAATCCTGTACTTTCAGTAGTACGGGCCCATTATACCTTCCATATCTATCCGTACTTACCTCAAGAATTGCCTTGATTCCACCAAGTCCCTTTCTCTACTACTACTCTCAGTGCTAATCTCATCCTAGGCTTGCCCTAGGGTAATCTCCATCCCACTCTCCGCCATCAGTTGCATAAGACGTCCCTGCTACCTTTCCCTAAATAACTTGTGAAAACCATTACAAATTACTAAGACCAGATAATTCTTCGAATGAGAGGTCTCTCCCTACTACAACGGTTGGACTTAAACAAGAGCTGCGAAATAAGGCTAAACCTAACCTTATGAAATTATTTAGTCCTCATAATATGTAACTTAGCGTATTCGTTTAATAATTAGTTAAAGATAGATAGAACTCCTAAAAGCACAAAGCAAGCAGCATTCGACAATTGAGTAATCATAATCATGCATATCCTAATCAAGCCGTCATATCTTTGACGAACCAGTACTAGCATGCAGTTGAACAAGCTCATACAATCGGCATACAAGGCATCCTTCCTAGATCCTTAGCCCTAATCTAGCATGCAATTCTTATACACATACAACAAGCATACAAGGAATCCTTCCTTGATCCTTAGCCATAATCTAGCATCAGTTCTTATAATCATATCATATCATGTATGGGTAATTTAGGAGAACTTACTTGAGCTCGGCTGATTGCATGCACCACACCCTTTTCTCTTTTCAAAATCATTTTTATAAAAATGGTTTTCTTTTGAAAAATTGTATACCAATTCCTCAGTTTGAGTTCATACACACCCGAGAATGTGCCCGAATCCCTCAAACCAAGGCTCTGATACCAACTTGTAACATCTCAAAAATCATGACAAAAAATTTTATTTTTAATTATTAAATAAAACCATACTTATAAAAATAATCTCATAAAAAACATAAATAATAGTATATCACATCAAAACATCTGTCAAATATATCAGAGTAAACATCCCATGCTTAAAACATCATGGTGTGTGCAATGTCGTCATCCCGAACTCTTCTCTTTGCTACAGGAAGTACCTGAAACCAAAACTAAAAATTGTAAGCACGAAGCTTAGTGAGTCTCTCCAAACTACCACATACAATACACATAATCACATATAAACATATCATGGACCCTGCCCCTTCATCGGGCCCCGCCCGGCATCGGATAGTGTCCGACATTGGGCCCCACCCAGCATCGGACAGAGTCCGGCATTGGGCTCTGCCCGGCATCGACCAAAGCTCAGTATACGTATAAACATATCAACAAATAAACCTAAATAATCATATAACATAAACATATAAACATTCCTCGGGCCCCGCCCGACATTGGACCGAATTCGGAAACATACAAACATTCCACGGGCATTGCCCGACATTGGACCCTAATCCGGAAACATACAATACATACACATGCAAGAATCACGAAGACATCAAGCATACTTGAACTCTTCGAGTTCCTCTGTCTGTTAGCCCCTTCTTACCCATTGAGCCATTACTCTTCAGACCTAGACCCTATACTTCAGATCTCGACTAGAAATGCCTCTAGAAAGGTAAAGTTTCCAACTTTACCCATTAATACCTTTTCTAAATGGGTTAAGCACAAACCCTAATCCAAAAAGGCCAAAGTCTTAATCCCAACATCTTCAAAACTGCAAGATAAACCACGTGGTCATAGATCTGGACTCTAAGGACAAGAAGATCACGTAAAGTCCCATCTTTCTCTACATGAATGGCCATTAGATGCTCCAAAAGGCCAAAATGATGGTCTAAAGGTTGCATGGGATTTCCATGGCCATAAAGTTGGCACCTTTATGCCATGAAAACCTCTTACGACCCTATATATGAAGTATTCTCCATTTGGGACGTCCAAATCCCAAGAACCATGTCATTTGGACCAAGAACAAGAAAAATAACCCTAAAAGAAGATCTAATCAACTACAAGGCAAGGTTCAAGCTTTATACCAGAAAAGTGAAGTGGATAAGGAAAGGATTTTAGATCTATATGCTCCTTCTTGTGTCTCTAAGCTCTTCCTTCTTCCAATAACTTCAAATACACACCAAAACACTAAAAAATAGTTCACAAACACTCAAATGGCTTTAGGGTTTTCGAGATACACACCATCTTCCAATAGGGTTTTGGACTAGGAGGCTGGAAATGAGGCCAACATGATAAGTTTAAGACGTTTAAATAGAGTGCAAACCCCAGAAATTAGGGTTTCATATATGCCATCCTACTCGTCTAGTTGAGTCCTTCCAACTCGTCGAGTAGGTTTCTCAACCCGCGTTCCTAATAATATCTACTTGACGAGTTTGGGGCTTCCAAATCATCGAGATGCTCTATAAACATGAATAAATTATAAATTTAAATACATACCAGGAACCAGGCGTTACAAAAAGCTCATAAAGTGAAACCAAATAATGATATAACATTAAGTCCAAAAACAAATCTTTTTATTCATAATATATAAAAGGAACGTCATTCTAAAAAATCAAAACATAATAAAAATTACATACCAAGAAAACAATCAATATGTTTAACAATTCTAAATGGGATGCGTTGAGTAGAGGTGCTTTGCACCAATGTTTTGAATCTAGAATATATCACCGCTCTCAATCTTGAGAGAAAACACAAGAAACTATTCTTTATGGTTACTGCAAAGACAAGTAGAAAATGGACATGAAGAATGGGGGGCTACGGTTACACGGACATCAGATTTAAGGAAGGATGGCTTCTATTTTTTGTTGATGAACAATTCAAAGAAGACGTCTTGATGAATTGAAGAGGACGACGACGAGAGCTAGTGCAGAACACCGTTTTAGGACCTCCGATTTCAGTGGTGGAAATGTTTGCGGACTTCAATGAGTGACGCGACACGTGATGACTCGTAGCAAAAACGCAACGGTGACTACCATAGGCGACAAGGAAGGCGGTGGCTGGTGGCACTTTATCGCGTCACTCCTGTATTTCAATTCAATTTTCAAGTGGTGGTGCTCATGAAGGGTATTAGGATTAGGATTTTTAGAGGGAAAATAAGAGTAGTATTGAGAGGTATAATGACGGCGACGGTGAGTATAATGAGGTAGAGATCTATTTCCATAACTCAAGCTATTTTATTTAGAGAATTGAGAGTAATAATTAATAAAATGACTAAATTGACCCTGAATTATTAATTAAAAAAATAAAATAACAATTAATGATTGGTCAGAAATTGGTTATACAGTTACACAATACATGTCCATTTATATATGACTATATGATCCTAGCGCTCTCTCTCTCTCTATCTCTCTCTCTCTCTCTCTCTCTCTCTATATATATATATATATATATATATATATATATATATATATATAATTGAATAGTTTTACTTTGTTTTTTTTTTCAAAAATAGTTATACGAAAAAATATAATTATTTAGACAATAAATGAAGAAACACTAACATATAAACGAGTGAAAATCGTTATATAATGTAAATGAACAAAATATTAAAAAACAACATCAGATAAGATGTTGAGATAAAACGTCAAAAATATTAAAAGACTTTAAATCGCAAAAACTAATATATATATATATATATATATATATATATATATATATATAGAGAGAGAGAGAGAGAGAGAGTGGTTCTGTTGAGATACAAAATAAAATAGATATCTTGAGATTTAACCTCACCCACATTGTAAGGTCACACCTTATGATCTGATGTCAAACTCTCCTACATGCTGTCTATCAGCGTCGGTGTATATACCGTCAGCGTTAGCTTATCAAGACTATCAACGTCAAGGCTTAGTATAGTTATTCTATTTAATATTTTGTATATTAGGTAATGGTATAAATAAGTATATAATAGATAGCACATCTGATATCTTTGTTATGAAGATCGGTACTCAGTATAGATAAGATATAAGCCCTTCAATAACGAGATACACTTGTATAAATTAGTATATACTGAATATTAGGGTGAAACCCTAATGTTAACACAACTTGGTGTTGTAATCGAATTTGTGTAAATCCGTATTCTTGGTGAATACAAACCCTTTCTTAGTAAAAGAACAATTTGGAAAACTCTTTGTGTTATTTACTTTAAATTCTTTATTTTTTGTAGATTAGTTTACTTTTGTTATTTATACTTGAAGTTTGTCCGATCAAATTAAAACCTTTAATTGGTATCAGAGCGGGTTTTTGATACACTCAAGTAATCATGTCGATATCTTTTAATACAAAATCAACTTTTTGCAACAAGATCCCTTATTTTGATAAACACAACTTCTCTTCTTTGAAATCAAAAGCCATGGAAGCTCTTGTAACACTCATTTTTGAATTGCTTCATTATTAGGGGATGCCTCATCAGTTATAATTAGGCTTAGGACCATGGGGAAGAAAAGATTTGGCCCTTTTTGGATGAGGATGTCAAAGTCAAAGTGTTTTGAGTATTTGATGGTGTTTTGAAGCCCAAGGGTATAATTGTAATTTGATAACTTAGTCATTTATGAATTTTGTGTTTTTGGTTCAGGAAGTTTTAAGGCTAAGGTGAATTCTTAGAAGTGTAGGGCTTCTCATCACCTTTCCGTGGATATAAAGTTCTTCGGAACCGACTTAGGACGAAGGAGTTAGGGCTAAATGAAGTTATAGGGCTTTAGAGGTTCGATGAGTACGCGGTACATACTCGCCGTGTACGCAGAGCATTATGGTTAAGTTGATCATGGATTGTCTTTGAGTATGTTGAGTTTACTAAGGGGTACGTAGGCGTACTCCCTTCATCATCAAACCCTAATTTTGGGGTTTTACCCCTATATAAGCAACATTATATCCTTCCTCTGGACATTTTAGGTCATCCTCCATCCCCCTTAGCATACATTGAAACCCTAGAGTACCTTGATTGAGTTGTGGAGCTTGGAAGAGTGTTTATGGTGGTTTGTGTAAGAGAAGAAGAACGTTGAAGACTCATTTCTTGGAGAGGAGCTTAGATATCTAATGAAGGCATCTTCATTTCGTGACTTTGGATGTATAAAGTCCCTATCTTGTCTATGCATTGATCTTCTTTTGGGTTTTTTATGGTCACTTTAGCCTCTTTTGGTTGGTCCTTGTGAGCTAAGGTTGTTTTAGAGGTTTAATCTCGCAGATCTGGACAATTTAGGTGTCCAAATGGCATAAAAATGTGATCTTTATGGTTTATTTGGACTCATGCACGTGTTAAGACCCTTCATTAAGCTCATTTGAGCTCTAGAGCCCCATTAATCCATGCATACATGTAAAGTTTCTAACTTTACGTGATAAGTCATCCATAGGAATCATATCTAAGAGTTTGGAGCAAGGACTTAAGTGGTTAAGTGCTTAATGGAGAAGAATTGGGTTCAGGGGAGTACGCTAGGTGTACCCATCTAGTACGCTGCGTATATTGGCCCCAAAGGGTGTACATTGGACGTATCAGTTGAGTACGTGGGGCGTACTCGGCCTGTTTGACTTTTCTTTTTTTTGTTGACTTGTTAGCTATGGACCATTGACCAAAAGTTTAACCAGGGTTGACCTTTAGATATTGGGCCTTCTCGGGCTCGGTCCATGATGGGTTGGGCCCAATTTGGATATTTGGGCCTTATTGGACCTTATGGTGTCATTTAAGGTTTAGGGCTTTCGATGCTAGTGGTTTGGATTTGGATTTTGGCAAAGTATGGGAAAAGGTAAAATGGACTTTTAACCTGAAGGTCACTTGTTGGACTAGAATTCTTGGTTGAATTGGAGTCGATTATTGATGAAATATTAATTGTTAATACCAGTTCGAGGTTTCTGGTAGCAACGGTACGAGTATTCGGTTATCATGGATTGAGTTGAGTCTTCTCATTATATCAATGGGTTGAAGGCACCAATGTTGGCCCATCATCTGACATGTGGTTGTGTGACAATAGTCAAAATCGGGTCAAGTCTAAGCCGGTCAAGGTCAACGAGTCAAACCGGTCAACTCAATTAAAACCTTGTATGATAGGGTGTATATTATGTAAATACTGTACAACTCACTATTTTAATGAGAATACACCACTTGGAAACTTCATGTGTTTAAATTTCCTTAACATTAGTGCTAAACAATGAACAAAAACAATAAAACAATGTTGCATACTCATAGGGAGTGCGTAAGATCCTAAATTATGGCACAACGGGGTCTAAAGACCTTGCATTGGGAAGCCGAACACTCTCATTCATCACACACGAAAACACTCTCAATCGTTTTCACTCTATCTCCCTATATGTCAAATCTCTCCCAAATCTCTCCAAGTATGTCAAATCTCTCCCAAATCTCTCTAAGTATGTGAAATCTCTCCCACATATCTCTTTGTATGTGAAATCTCTCCAAGTATGTCAAATCTCTCCCAAATCTCTCCAAGTATGTCAAATCTCTCCCAAATCTCTCCAAGTATGTCAAATCTCTCCCAAATCTCTCTAAGTATGTGAAATCTCTCCCACATATCTCTTTGTATGTGAAATCTCTCCAAGTATGTCAAATCTCTCCCAAATCTCTCCAAGTATGTCAAATCTCTCCCAAATCTCTCCAAGTACGTCAAATCTCTCCCAAATCTCTCTGAGAACGAGGAATCTCTCTCAAATCTCTCTCGAAATCTCTCCCAACTTTCTATAATCACTCGGGGCATCCCGACCCTCGAATTTGGCGAAAAATAGCCCAAGAACGGAAGTCTACGCGAAAAACGGATTTAAGGAAACGAACCCTCCGAACCGAAAGTACTATTCATGAACCGAACCGAAAGCACTATTCATGAGGGTCTGAACCGAAAGTACTGTTCATGAGCTGAACCGAAATCACTGTTCATCCGAACCGAACCCAACACTGAAGGAAGGTCCGAACCGAACCAGCATAGAAGGGAAAATCCGAACTGAAAGTACTGTTCATTACTGTTCACAACAGTACCTTCGGTTCTAGCCTGACCTCAGGCCGAACCTTGCCTTCGCGTCGGACTGCCTCCTTTCGGACCGAGCCTCGGACCAGACCCTCGCCTCGCCCCTTCTTCTGGCTCGCGCCTTCGCTTCCGAGACCAGCCACCCGCGTCCGAACCAAGCTCCGCCTGACCGGACTTCGGCCTAGGGACCGAGCTTCGGCCTAGGTCCGAAGAAACTCGCTGGAAGTTACATTTTTCGCCCATTTTTGCATATTTTCGCGTTTTAAACCCATTTTTAATTATTTTAACATAGGATTTTCACCCAAAACTTTATTTTTAATTATAAGACCCCTAAATTAATGATTTAATCACATTTTAAGGATAAAATCATATTTAAAAAGGAGTTGGTAAAGTACAAAAAGAAGAGTGTTGACCTTACCTTAGTTATGACGCAAGCAACCCCCACACCCACTCCATGACAACCCACACTCCTCTCCACCATACCTTGTACTTTTTACCTCCCTCACAAGCCATCTCCATGCTTTGAGAGCTGGATATTCATCCTCTCTCCTCATTTTTTCTCTCATTTGTTCTCATTTCACAAGAAGATCAAACTCCTTTCTCTCTCACTCTCTCTCTCTAGAAATCCGAGATTCAAGGGCTGATCTTGAGAGTTTCCTCCACCTTTGGTAAGCATAATCCATTTCCTTTATGATTATCTCAATTATTTCCACTCAAATCATGGATATCTTACACAAACTCCATTATATTTGTGTTAGAGCTTCGAATCTTCAAGCGATTCCTCTAGTGTTCTTGGGTTGAACACTTCTCTTCTTCAACACTTATCCACTGAAATCACACAAGGTGAGTTCATACCCCTACATTTTCATGTTTTCTCAAGTTTTTAGGGGGGGAATACAAGTCAAAACATCAAGAACATATCTAAATTCTTCTAACAGCTTTCATCAGAAAAGTTAGACTCCATTCACGGACTGTTTTGGACACCTTAAACATTTTATTTTTCAAAACTGTTTTAGGTGCATGTAGTTCCACTTCTTAGCTTTAAAATGACTACTTGCACATCTCCATACGATTTTTCTACAATTTATGGTGATTTTTACAAAACTGCCTATCATTTCAAACACCAATCCGGACCAGTCTGTGAATATGGACTTTTCCACCTAAGTTTCAGGTCATTAAAAATCATGATAAAAATTATGAGTAAACTAGACACATTTCGGGAACTCCCAGAGTTTACGGATCTAGTTTTCGACTTCGTATGATTTTTCTATGAATTTTTAAAAACAGTGTAGAAAGGCTGAAAAATTGTTAACAGCTTGTAATTTTTACAACACTTTGTATTATGTTGAGCAAAGTGTATAATGCCAAGTTCTAAGTATTGAATGTGATATGTTGTAAATTTTATCATCTTAAACTGAAAATAAGTCATTCATGATAAGATTATTCATTCATTTAGAGCACGTATACATATATAAACTATAATGAACATAGTTTAATGGATTTTATAATCCTAACGCTTTTTCATAAAAGAATTCTTATATACGACAAACGTTTTGGATAAACTATAATAGGTATAGTTTATGTATCATTACCTCTTAAACTCATTTATCAAAGATTTTCCGTTTAGTTCCCGTAAATTTGTTAATGAATAAATTTGTGAGTCATTCCCTTCGGGTTACTTCCAAAGTAACAAAACCAAAAAGTCCTGTAAATTGTAACCAGAGTCTCTTGTAAGGAGAACGTGATAGTTGTGTATAGATCTATATTGGGTTTGACAAACCCACACCAGAGCTGCTCGCTACAGCTAGACCGGCAGGTCTGTGGTGACAAGTGTCATTTAACGGCGACGCCTGAAGAACGTCGCATTATGAGGCCACCCAAATCAAGTATGGTTATAATAGCTCACATGGGGTATTAACAATCATAAGATTTACGGGTTCTAACTTTAAATTAGCGAGTCATGTTCATTTAGCCTACTGAAATTACTTTAAGTATGGAAAAATACTTATACGCCTTCATATCAAAAATGGTTTTATGACGATTCTAAAAACCACCTTTTTCATCAACAATTATATACTTCATTTGTATACCTTATGTCCTAGTAATTAGGACTACATAACTTTTATAAGGAAAATATTGGATTTTCTTGGTAGCATGCAACTCATTATAAAGATCGACTTTCCAACTCTTACTGTCAAAAACTTATGAACTCACCAACCTTTGTGTTGACACTTTTTCAAACTACTTGTATTCTCAGGAAATCGCTAAACAGGTATCAAAGTACTTTTGAGGATGGGACGTTGAGGCGTCAAACTTATCATATTTTGTCAACATATTGTAATTGATTATGAAACATGTAATCCATACATTGATGTAACTCTTTCAATTATATATATGTTGATTGTGTTTACTTTCTTCACTATTGTCATTGTTGTTATGATACTACACATGAAGTCCTCCACCCCCGGACGTTTCCGCCATCCTTGGTTCGGGGGTGTGACAGGTTGATAGTGTTATATGTTTGCTTACATGAAGACCATGGGGGTAGCCCATGTTATTCCAGGTAAAGACCATGGTGGTAGCCCATAGCGCTTGGATATCAGACCATAGGGGTAGCTCATGGCATTCCAGTTAAAGACCATGAGGGGAAGCCCATGGAACTTGGATATTAGACCATGGGGGTAACCCATGGCATTCTAGGTAAAGATCGTAGGGGTAGCCCATGGCAACCTTATGTATGTGGAATGGTATTATGTGGTTGTATGTTATGTGATATTTTGGGAACTCACTAAGCTTTGTGCTTACAATTGTTGTTTATGGTTTCAAGTACTTCCAGTTTGAAAGAGAAGGGCCCGAGTTGATCGCATTGCATACACCCATGCTTTTCCGTAACTATGTGTTTTTGGGAGTGTACTATGATACATGTTTTTTATAATAAAATACTTTAAAGTATTTGAGTAAATGATAAATGGGTGTTTTAAAAATGAAATTTTTACCTTCGTATTTTGAGGATCTTACAGCTCTTGAGTTCGTGGACATTGATATGCTCGACATCATCAACAAAGGTCCTGTCGCCGCTATGCATTAGTCATCAAAAGTTGGTGCATATAGTAGTCGAAAGGAAAATTTGTGCCTGGATATAACAAGGAAAAGAAAATGGTGTTGAATCTCGATGTAAAGTGAAGAATTGCTTTTGGAAACTCACTCCCTTATTTTGACTTTCGTCTGGTTCAAAACTGTTCAACCGCTCAAGAGATGATGATTACACTATCATCAGCTTTTGAAAAAGAAAACTCCTCAGATGATGAAGGTAAGTGTCTCATGGCTTAGAACATTGAATCTCGTGCTGACACTTCAACTGACAGCGTTGAGACTCTTGACTTTGATCCTTCTCAGGCTGCTATAGACCTTAAGACAGAATGGAACGCTACATCAGCATATCAGGTAAAAAATCTTGTTAACTACTCTTCTAATGAAAACATCGAAAAAGATGACATGATTAATCACTTACGCTTTGATTTATTAGTCTCTAATAAAGAAAGATATTCTCTCATATTTGAGTTAAAGAAATTAAAAGAAAAAGTCTATTTTTTTGAAAAACCTCTTGCGCTTTTAAAAAGGAGAACACATGTATCTTATTGACCAATATTTCCTTCACACTGAAAAAGAAAAAGTTATTGATCATGGTAGATGCATTCAACTTATTTTGAAGAACTAGGACTCTTCTTACTTAAATGTTACAGAAATTATTAATGCTCAGAATCCATATCAGTGTGGGAAAATTCTTGGAGGCGATATAGAAGGTGTTGTTTCCTTAAACAAAGTTGTTGAGACTAAACAAACCTTCTATAACAATGACTCTTTAAATGAAGATTTTAAGAATAGATTTGTGAGTTATTGTTTTATAAATCAAACTTTAATTGATACTTACTGCTCCACCGATTCTAATAGTATCACCAAATGTGTTGCTCAATTGTTTGCTCTTGATCCTTCTCATCAACCTTCTCATCGTGAGTACGTTCTTCCATCCACTAAGATTTTGCTAAAATTCCCTATATGCAATGGTGAAGTTCATTCAGTAAACGAAATTCTTAGCATATTTCCTCCATACTCTGTTAGCAATTATGAACCTAAAGATCAATCTAAGTCCTATGCTTTTGATGACTCAATGACTCATGAGAATCGTGACAATGTATCATCTTAGCATACCATCAATGCCATTCCTTTTTCCAGAACTAAAACAAGAAATCTTAAACCAAATTGTTAAAGTTCCTTAGGTTCAACAGTTGAAAAGAAATAAAAATCTATTACTAAAGAAAAGAATCCTAAAATCAAAGTTTGTTATCGATGTGGTGATGCTTCTCACAAAGTCTGCGAGTGCACTTTTGAAAAGAAATATATTCACGCTGACAACATCATGACTTGTAATGATAAGTGGATCAAAAAGGGAAACTCATTGAACTGTCTCCTTGATGATTGTTATAATAATTTTTCTTGAGTGACCCATTGCAAAATGAGACTGTGTATATTGTTTGTATTTTTTTTATTTTGTTCAGGGCTTGTTGTATATTTTAGTGTCAGGGTAAAGAGAATATTTGATATTTAGATAGGTGCTGCTCAAGACATATGACCAAATTCAAGTCACTTCTGGAAGATTTCATAAAGAAGGATGGTCATATTGTTACATATGGAAATAATGGCAAGGGAGCTACAAAGGGATATGGATCTATCAAGTGTAATTTTGTTGTGTTCAAAAATGTCTCTTATGTAAAGGGTCTTCAGCATAATCTCATCTCAATTAGCCAACTATGTGATGTTGGCTATAAAGTCCTCTTCAACAAGAGAGAAGGAAAGGTTGTTGATCAAAAGAATATTGTTGTTCTATCTACAAACCGACAAAATGACATATATGTTTTGGATATGTTCTCTGCTGACAACTCACTTCGTTGCTGCTTTTTCTCTCATGCTCTATCACATCTAAATTGGTTGTGGCACAAAAGGCTATCGCATTTGAACTTCAAGAATATATCAAAGATTTTAGGGGATCAAGTTGTGAGAGGAATTCCTAAGATGCATTTTGTATAGGATAAGTTGTGTCCAGTGTGTGAAAAGGGAAAGAAAACTAAGTCTTCCTTCAAACCAAAGTCCTGATCTTCCATTATCAAACCTCTTCATCTTTTTTCACATGGATCTTTTTAGACCAGTTCTGGTTAAGTTAAAAGCTGGGAAGAAATATACTCTTGTCATTCTGGATGAATTTTCAAGGTTTATGTGGGTAGTATTTTTAATGAAGAAGAGCCATGCCACTGTTAAAATCATTTCTCTCATCAAGTAGTGGGAAGTTGTGACATCCCCAAAATCACGACCAGAAAAGACCGGTTTCATTTATTATTTTAAAATAATTTCAGAGTAAATCCATTGATTTAAAAGAGTTGCAGAATTTGTCCCTAAAACAATACATGATAAAATAAAGTTTATCAAAGCATTTCTTAAAGAAATGTATTTTCATTATATATCAAAACTCGGGATGTCATGTTCCGATATAGACACAAAAGCGTAAACAATAAAACATAGACCTTACACAGTTATATATAACTACTGGTCTATAAACTAAAACATCTTCACAGGTTCTCCAACTTATGCTCTCGCGCCACAACCTGTAATACAAAGAAACTGAGTGGGTCTGGCTTGGGAGCCTGGTGAGCATATAGGGTTTTCAATCCACATTAAATAATTATATTTAATTTCACCAACCAACAATAACCCGATTACCCATTCCCGTTATCCTCACTTTACGTCCCTAAAACAACAACTGTCACAAGGGACCTAATCTAGGATTTTCCTCGGGACGAACAATACTATAAAGGGGTTTCCTCATAACTAAATGTCCTAAGGCAACGATGAGGGGGATAGAATACAACAAATGAACACCCAAGTTCACCAACACCTACAGGTTATGAGCCTACCAACATTCCATAGGACAGTCTAGATCACAATCACATCGAGGCCTCTCATCAGTTTATCACACATCAACTATCTACCCAAGTTCTACCCAACATTTTGTAGATAACAACATACATATGCATTCATATGCAACTTAAAAACTGATAAGATACTCATTCCAAATAAACAGATAAAATATATATACACGTATATTTATACACATGTAACACGTATTCTAAAGTACATACTTCATATCTATGTGTTAGAAGAAAGGGAATATACACTCACTTGATCAGAAGATGATCGGGCAGCACTACGGCTCTAAGAGTAGTATTTCTTTGGTGAAACCGGGAGATCTTCACAGAAACCAGGCTTCTCGCGGGCAGAGTTTCGGCTCGGAAACTTTACTTCTCGGGATCTTCGGGACTCGCTTCGGGTCTCGGGATGATACCGGGGCTTCGGGGGTATAAATTGCATGCAAAACGAGGCAATAAGGAGTGAAAGAGAAGAAATGAGCAACAAATCCTGGAGACCTTGCATTCTATTTATAGGGGGAGGTTGACCCTCCGAATGCAGCGCGTTCCGCCATGCGTCATTGCTTACGAACTTCGGACTTGACAGGCGACGGGACAGGCTCTGGGCTCCGAATGCGAGGCGTTCCCCCTTTGGGATGCACGCCTTGAACTTCAAAAATTCATAACTTTCGCATACAATCTCCGTTTTCGACGTTTTTATATCCACGCGTAGGTGAGATTATGATCTATAACTTTCGTTTAGATTCCGTCGGCTAATTTTGACTTTTATTTTTATTATATTATTTTTAGTAGGCCGGGACAGGAAAACTCCGTTAGAAATTCATAACTCCTTCGTCTGACGTCCATTTTCGTCTGTCTTTTCACTGTTGGACTACTATCGACGAGATCTTTGATTCTCGTTTAGATTGTTTTGTCCAAATATCACTCGATCTCTATTTCGAGATTTGGGTTGCATACTGCTAAGTCAAAACTTCGAAAAATCATAACTTCCTCATACAAAGTCAGATTTAGACGTTCTTTTTACGCACGCTCTCGGTTTAACATATTCTACAACTTTCACTTAGATCACTAAGGCTAAATATCGCTCTATCATAAATTCACTATTTACGTCACGCAGTGTTGTACCGGTTCTGTCGCGAAACTTCGACGAGTCATAGATTCTTCGTTATAACTCGAATTTCGGCATTCTTTATATATTTGGAATCCTTTAAACGACCACTACGTTTTCATGTATTGATATAGGTCTTATCTAACATTTTATTTTATCGCTTATTTTTATACTTAATTCATTTAGGCCACACAATTAAGCATAAAACACATAATACTCAAATAATACATTCTTATTATTTCAAAATGAGTTACAAAGGCTAACCTAGACTATTACATCATCACTAATGCCTAGCCCAGAAACACGGGCATTACAGAAGTCCTCCATGATCACAAAGTAAGGCAGTTATGTAGTGATCATGGAACTGAATTCAAAAACTCCTCTCTGGAAGACTTTTGTTTAATCTTAGGAATTTCTCAAAACTTCTCTACCGTCATAACTCCCCAACAAAATGGTATTGTAGAAAGAAGAAACAGAACTCTCATTGAAGTTGGAAGAACTATGGTCGTTGAGCTGAAGCTGTCAACACAGCATGTTATAACAAAAACCAGTCTATTATTGTTAAGTGTCATGGGAAACTTCTTATGAGCTACTCAAAGGAAGGAAACCAAATATCTTTTATTCTCAAGTATTTGGATGGTTTTTTTTACATCTTGAATCAAAGAGATTAGCATTCATAGTTTGAAGCTAAAGTTGATGAAGGATATTTCTAGGTTACTCCAGTGTATCCAAGGCCTTTAGGGATTTCAACCTTTCAAGGAAAACTGTTAAGGAAATAGCTCACGTCTCTTTAAATGAAGACTCGTTCATTCATGATTGATTTGATCACTCTTCATCTATTTTGAATGGGCTTATTTTTAGACCTTCAGACCATGTTCCTGATTTCCCTCTAAATGAAGCTGAACCTGTTGCTCCCAATATTGATCAACTCATCAGTCATAAAATCTCAACCTATCTATGAAAATTAGCCTATCATTTCTGAAGAAGCCTAACCATCAAATCAAGAAGATTCTACTCAAAATAATACAATGAAAGTTATAATTCAAAAATTCTTTGAGATCATCCTGAATCTTAAATCATTGGAGATGTAAATTTTGGAGTTATCACTTGTAGCAGAGTCAGCAACAACTTTAGCATGTTTGTAAATTTCGTCTCAATGATCGAACCAAAGAATGTCGTTGATGCCTTAAAGGAAGCTGACTGGATCAAGGCTATGCAGGATAAGCTAAATGAATTTGAACGTCATTGTCTGTGACTCTTTTCCCCAAACCTTAAAGAAAGGCTATCATTGGTACTCGCTGGGTTTTCATAAACAAAATGGATGAAGATGGGATCGTCATAAGAAACAAAGCTAGACCAGTGGATCAAGGTTTCTGTCAGCTGGAAGGATTAGACTATGATGAAACATTTGCTCCTATTTCTAGAATTGAAGCAATTCATTTGTTTCTTTCCTTCGCTTCTTTCGAAAATTTCAAAGTCTATCAGATGGACGTTAAGACTGCCTTTTTACATGGAGATCTTCAAGAAGAAGTCTTTCTAAAACAACCACTAGGGTTTCAAAGTGAAGAGTTTCCAAATCATGTGTATCGTCTTGATAAAGTTGTCTACGGTTTAAAGCAGGCTCCTAGAGCATGGCATGACACATTAGCAAACTATCTTCTTGCGAGTAGATACAACCAAGGAAAGATTGAAAACAATTTTTTCATCAACCATTCAGGATCTCACATCATTCATGCTCAAGTGTATGTTGATGACATCATCTTTGGATCCACTGATGAAAAGCTAAGCTCAAAATTCACAAAGATTGTGGTTAAAAACTTCGAGATGAGCATGATGAGTGAACTAACCTTCTTTTTGAGTTTGTAGGTTAAACAAATGACTAATGGAATTTTTGTTTTCCAGTCTGAATATATTGCAAATATGTTGAAGAAGTATGGTTTCTCTGATTGCAAGTCGGCCAAGACTCCTATGTCCTCATCAACATCTATAGGCGCTGCTCCAAATGGAGCTGATGTGAATGCAACTATGTTTCTAGGTATGATAGGCTCTCTGCTGTATTTTACTGCCAGTCACACTGACATCATGTTTGTTACCATATTGTGTGCTCGTTATCAAGCCAATCCTAAGGAATCTCACCTTCACGTCATATCTTTTGTATTCTAAAGCATACATCCAATCTTGGGTTATGGTATCCTCGTGATTATGAGTTCAAGTTGGTGGGATACACTGACTCCTATCATGGTTGTTGTGGCATTGAATGTAAAATTAATTTAAGTGGAGCTCAAATGTTAGGAGATAGACTGGTAAGCTGGTCCAACAAAAAGCAAACATTAGTAGCTTGTTCTATTACTGAAGCAGAATATCTAGTCGCTGGAAGGTGTTATGCTAAGATCCTATAGATTCAGAATAAACTCTTAGATTATGGAATAAACTTCATAAAGACTCCCATATGTTGTGATAACACCAGTTCCATTCAGATGATAGAAATCCAGTGTAGCATTCCAAGACCAATCACATTGACATCCTTCATCACTTCATCAGGGACATCATTCAAAAGGGAAATGTGGAGTTGTTCTACATTCCATCCACCGATCAGCTAGCTGACATTTTCACTAAGGCGTTAAAAGAGAAGACATTAAACAAATTGATTGCAGATCTTGGCATGCTTTCAGTGAATTAATTATTTTCGAACTTTTTTGATTTAACATTGCTTATGTTTGCTTTCAGAAAAACACAAAAAAAAAAAAAAACAGAAACAAATGTTGCTTTTATTTTTTTTACATAATGTGTTTAATCTTTGTTTCTAATATGTACAAGTATTCCCCTCTCTCTTCTATCTATTTCTCAGGGCTATCTAAGGTTTATCAACATCTTCTTTCTTTAGAGCTTGTGAAAACTTGAATTATCCAGACACATCCTAATGCTCTCAGTGTTAAGAAAAAGAGTGGCATCATGCATCGTATTCTTGTAAAAACCCTCTTTCTCCTCTAACTAACTATTATGGATGCAAAGAGAAACCATCAATGCAAGTCCTGTTTTCATCTACTAACTCACAATCTGATAAAACCTATAATGCCCTCGTATTGATCTTGAGAACACGATGGTTTCATGGATTTCAACAGTTAACCTGTTGGTTACAAAGACTAGTCTCTATCTCTCTCCTGCTCTTGATGAATATGAAGTTTAAATCTATCTATAACATATCAAAGATAAATGGCTTCATAATTCTTAGTTTTTAATGATTCATATATCTTTGATTGTGTTTTCTTTTATAGCCAAATTTGAAGGATATATATCACGAAGGAAGGAAATTAATTAATGTGTAGTTATTTCAAAAGATATAATCTCTGATGATACTACACAAAAGATTGTCTGCCTTCATGATTCTTCTGAAAAGGCTATGTAGGGGGCCTCTAAAAAGCCTGTATATTCTTTTTCTTTGTTTGACTAACTTTTTTTTATTGTAATCTTATATTATTTGCTACTAACTCTTTTGTACCACTCTTATTGATATTGACGTGGTATTCTTAGCCAAGTGTGTAACTTTCGCCAAATCATCGTTCCTAGAAGCATGTTGTTGTATGTGACTAAATCTCTCTAAGTCTCTCATCAATAAAACCATCTGCTGAGAACACTGAGTCACCCCTTCACGTTGACTGTCTAGCATTGTCTAAACTTTCTAAGTGAGATTGCCTAGTCCAAGTTAAAAAAATCTAGAAAGGCATGGGTGTTCACTTGTATTCAATTGCTTCTTACCCTACCTTGTCCTTGGAAGTATGCTTGTCGTATGTATCAAGTCTCATGTTCTGCTGAAGCATTGAGCATAACCCAATGGCTTACACTGATCGCAAAGTCATCAGAATAAGAGATAATTGTCTAGTCCTTAAATGACGAAGGTTTGTTCATGTACCTGACCTCCTAGACTGAGGTACGACATGGTACCATTATGAATTGATGGTGAATCTTTGATTCTAGACCGCAACTAAAACTCTATGATGCAAGAATTAAACCACTTCTTTCTGATGGGTTATATTTGTTAATGATTCATGCTGATTTTACCTCAATGTAACTGAAACAATCCATTCTCTCATTTCTCTCCTTAATAAAACTTAACGATTCATTATGATATACCATACATTGATAAAAGTTTGAAACTATGTGCTGATGGTTAGTCTATGTATCGTAGGCTATCACACGCACCAATCCATTATTAATCTTACATTCTTCTTAAAAGCTTTGAGATTCAACGTAATGTACCATACATTGATGAGATCTTGACAAATATGTGTGGATGGGTATATCATTGTATGTGATGTATTACACACACCTACCCACTATTTCCCTTTTTCTTCTAATAAAAGTGATTTATGAGTCAGCGTATGAAACAACACACTGATGAGATCTCGCAATACTATGTCGGTGAATGATAGTTTTAGCTCGCACTAACAGGAGATATCACAATCTTACTAAATTGCAAGCTACAACAATTCTACTTTTCTACTGATGTCAAAAAGGGAGAGAATCTAGTTGAAGAAACTACTAAACGTTATTAATCTAAGGGGGAGTCAACAATCTAAGGAGTCAAACTGACATCAACATTCTTAGCTCATCACATATATGTCGTCTGCTTCTACTAATATATATATATATATATATATATATATATATATATATACACACTATCCCCACTAATTAACAATCATAAATGGAAAGTAATCATAAAGTCGTCATTCATAAATTCATTAAAGCTGAAGAATTTAAAGTTTCGATATCTTACTCTCAGGGGGAGCACGAAGTGAAGAACTCATTGAATATTAGGTTTGACATCATCAGATAGGGGGAGATTGTAAGGCAACACCTTATGATCTGATGAGTCAAACTCTCCTACACGCTTGTCTATCAGCGTCAGCGTACATACCGTCAGCATCAGCATATCAAGACTATCAGTGTCAACGCTTAGTATAGTTATTTTATGTAATCTTTTGTATATTAGGTAATGATATAGATAAGTATAGAATAGATAGCATATTTGATACCTTTGTTATGAAGATCAGTTCTTGGTATAAATAAGATATAATCCCTTCAATCGATGGATACACTTGTATAGATTAGTATATATTGAACCATAGTGTGAAACCCTAATGTTAACACAACTTGGTGTCATAATCGTCTTTCTGACAACCCGTATTCTTGGTGAAGACAAACCCTTTTTTGGTGAAAGAACAATTTGGAGAAATCTTTGTGTTATTTACTTTCAGTTCTTTGTTTTTCGTAGATTAGTTTACTTTTGTTATTTATACTTGAAGTGTGTCCGATCAAATCAAAACCTTCACACATAATTCAGATATTTCGCTCTAACCCTCCGACGTACTGGCACGACGGGTCAGTTACAATCATAAATGATTATGTAGTACCCCTTGTTTTTTCACCTCCACCACCTTCCCCATCAGCACAATCGCCACCGCCGCCACCACCTCTGCCACCAGCCGATCCCAGCACTGCCACCATCGCCAGTTATACCACCACCACCTATTCTTCCACCGACCATTATAATCATATATGATTACTCAATCTAAGAACATACATATATGTATAATAATTTCTGATTAGGCATATACGTATAAAAATGTATATTGATATATGATTATACCTCTCTGAAGTATAATCATTTATGATTAAACATACATCATTGTTGTCGGTATGCTCGAGCGTTAGAGCGACAAATGAGAAATATATGGTTGAGGTTGAATCTCAAGATCTCTATTTTTTTTTGTTGAATCTCAAGTGAACCGTGTATATATATATATATATATATATATATATATATATATATATATATATATATATATATATATATATAACATAAGGGTCCCTATACTATACAAATAATATAAAACAAATATAAATTAACACAACCCTTAGTTTGAACATGGGCTTTACAAAGTGTTTAAACTGTCCTGAAAATCCATAAATAATTGAATCTTAAGACCCTTTGTAAAAACATCTGCAAACTGGTGAGCGGATGACACGTGCAAAACACGCATATGTGCAATGACAACACGCTTTTTAAAAAATGTAAATATATTTCAACATGCTTGGTACATTGATGTTGTATAGGCTTAAAAGATAAATACATGACACTCACATTGTCGCAAAACACAACTATAGCTTCAAATAATGGACATTGTAACTTGAGAAGAAGGTTACCAAGCCATGTAGTTTCAACAACAACATTAGCTACCCTACGATACCAGCGAGAGACAACATGTTGACATTTAAATGACCATGAAACAAGGTTATCACCATGATAGACAAAAAACCGATACGTGGACCAAGGAGTGTGAGGACAGTCGTTCCAATCAGCATCAGGGTAGCTAACTAAACAATCGATAGAAGAGGGTCTGATAAACAGACTATGAGACAACGCACCCTGAAGATTGTTGGATCTATATGCCCAAAAATCATTATTGAATGACATTATATGGTCCTATAGGGTCACACCTTTATCACATTGACACACTTTGTATATTTACTATTAATGTGATTATTAAAAAATAATATCAATTGTTATTTTTAATTAGGGAATAATTACTGTTTTGTGAAAATAATAGTTATAAGAGAGTATAACTAGTCATTACTTCATATGGTATGAATTAATAAGTCATGCATTATATTTTGGACTAGTTGGATTATTTTGTCTTTTACCTAAAGATAAAATTTATATTTTACAAACTTTAAGTTGATAAAAAAATAAAAGAATCTTTCTTTTCCTTAGAGGTATGGCCGAAATTGGTGTAAGATGTATATAGGTTGCTTTTCAACCTCCATAACTTCTCTGACATGCCTTCCTTTCTAGAGTATTACTTTAGAATAAAATAAGGAGTAGCCTTTATGCTTGCATGGAGTATATAAGAGAGTCTTATGAAGAAAACTTGCTAGTATTTTTAGTCTTAATACTCTTCTTATTACTAGTGGCCAAAAATTATCTATCTCTCCTCCTTTCACTTTGTTGAAGTTAGCTTGGTAGTTTAAAGCTTCCTAGAGTTATCTACTTTAGTGCTTATTTGAATTAAGCACTTAATGTCTTAACACACTCAAAAATACAAGAAGAAACTAGCATTTCAAGTGCCTTACTCTTGATGGTGGATAGACATAGAGAAAATCATGTTCTTTTATTTTTTGCTATCTTCATCAACACCCCAAAACCAAGTGGGTTCAAAGGCTTTAAATTTTGTCATTCTAAAAACAATGTGGTTGTTTTTTATTTCATTCTAACCTCTATAAATGAATCCTTGATGGTTTGGTTTTGTTATAAACTAAAAATAGACTTGTTATTTTTATAAGACTTATGTGGCAGTTTTTGTGAAAAACAAACTTATATTTTATATCAAAACCCATTAGTGGTATCAGAGCCATATTTTATATGTTTGACTGATTTTTTGTGTTTCATAATCTATGGTTTTTGGAAAACAAGCATGGATTTCCTTTAGTTAAGAAAAATCCATATTTGTCTTCTTTGGCAACTTCTTGGTTAAAACTCTTTATTTTTATATATAATCATTTTTAATGCATTTTGGTTATATAAAAGTTTCCTTAGAAAAAACAAAGAGTTGTTTGTTATTATATCTAATATGTTGTTGTGCATAAACATGCCATTTAAACCTTTGTGTTGTGTTTGGTTGTTAATTATTTATTCATAAGATTTAATAGATATATATATATATATATATATATATATATATATATATATATATATATATATATATATATATTATCATTTGTTGATTTGTTGTAATAAATTAGTTAGAACTAGTTGTATTTTCTTTTAAATGTAACAACAAGAAGAAATGGCCTCCTTGAATATGACTTAACCAATTTAGACTATAATCCCAACCATAAGATTCTACTTTTGGTTTTGGGCTTAATAATAGTCTTACTAGTTTAAGTGTTGCAACTTTCACATCATTAAGATTTGAAGTTATTTTGGAAAAAATAGTTGACTTGGCAAGTGGGAGCTTGAATACTTTTGAAGTTTCCCTTAAGTCCTTTAAAAAAAACTTAATAATTCCTGTGATGGCTCACAAAAATTATTACTAGACATGGATTGGTTTATATACATTATAATGCATGCTTGTGATGTTTTTTTTTTATGTTATGTTTTGTGTATGAAATGAGGTTTACATTTCAAACAACATTTTAAAATAAGATAATATCACTTGGAGTCTGTGTAAAAATATTTAAAATATAACATAAGATGTTTATAAATGGATTTTTATAAAAACGTTTTACAAGTTAAAATTCGATTTTTGTTAAAAATAGTTTTATTGTAAAACTTATTAATACCCAACTTTAAAATGTTTGAAATGGTTTAAAAGATGTTTAAACATTATATAAACTTTGTGCCTTTATAATAAATAAGGACTTTTTATTAAAAAAATACTAAAATCAATTTATAGCGTTATAACGACAAATAATAAAACTAGAGATTATTTTTTGTGTCGAAACATAATATATGATACTGGTGTTTTAAACATAATGCAACATCTTGATATTATGTTTTATGCATTCCAAATAAGATTTAAAACATAAGTGTCATCACCCAAGTTTTGGTTTATAAAAAATATGACTTTTATCATAAGATGCATAAAATTGAGTTTATTCTATGAATGCATGAAGTCGTAAGTTTTTTTATTGTTAAAAGGAGATTTAAAATTTTGATTTCAGAAATTATCCAAAACTCCAAGTCTTAAGTATAAAATGAAATTTTAATAAGACTATTACCGATTCTTAAAACCGATCTACGACTAAACTTTAAAATACAAGATTTTAGTTTATAATTGTTCGTGGTTAATGGCAGGTAAAATGAAGTTTTAGTTGACACCTAAAGAACCTCATAAAAACATATATGAATTTTACAAAATGGTACATGATTTGTTGGATGCATACAATATTCATGAGACCATGTTTTTATAAATTATAATTGTAAGACATATATATAAAAGCCTTCTCTAAAAATGCAAGTCATTGTCGTCCTTTTGAAGAACACTTGGTATCATTTGTATGGTCTTAGTGTCACATGGTCACCTGGTCATTAGGATTGTCTTATGATGTTTGGGGTGGTTTTGTAGTATTTTGGTTTCTAAAGGGTCACCTTGTCACTGGTTAGTTAAAATACTACAAGTTGTTTCAAGTAAGATGACTTGATAAGAATCTTATATGATAAATTTCACCTAAGCATGAGAGGTCCGAGGAATATATGGGATAAACATGAAAAATTAAATAATAGTTGTTTAGGATCCCATAACCAGGAGTTACATATTGTATGCAATTGGTAATCGCTACCTAGCGCGTTTGATTACGTTAATGGGATAAAGGTCACATAAACATTTACTTGTGTCGTTACTTGGATCCTAGAATTTAATACATTAATGTTTTAAGAAACAATAAAAGGTATTAATTTTTAAAGACTTAATATTTTAAAAACTAAATGAATCTTTGTTAAATTTTGTTAACGACTGTTAATACTCTTACGACCTGCAAAACCTCTTTTTTTTGAGTTTCAAGAGATAGTAACATTTGATGGTTATAATTTCTATAACAGGTATAATATCCTGAGGTTATACCTTAAGCAAAAGTAGATATTATATGTACAGATTGATCCCATACCTGAATAACCTTTGCACACCAATCTGTCTAATCATGATACTTTGATGGAAGTATTATTGTGATGATATTGATGAATCTCACATCATACTGAAGAAATTAACATTGACTTGCAAAAAGTCTTGGATAATTATGAAACATATTAGATGTCCCATAAAGTAAAACAAATATTCAATCAGAACGGTAGAAAGTGTTTCAATTTTGTTCAGGAATTGAATAAAGGAAGATCTAAGAGATTGTGTACTTAAATAGACTTATAGTACAGTTAAGGGATATAAAAAATAAACCCATAAATCAAGAAATGGCCTAAATGATCAATGTTGTTTCTATTGCGGAAGAAACTTGGCATTGAAAGAGGAACTGATCCTCCAATCTCATCGAGCTGCAGGAAATATGACTTGATAAAGACTTCAAATATCTATATGATAGAACTATTTATTTTTTTTCCATCATTCACTTAAGTATGTTATAATTCAGGTAACACTAATAATTGATATTATGTGCTGATGAATAGAAGAAATAATCAACTGATTACAAACGAATGGTATTTCGTGTTGAAGATACAACAAGTGTTGTTGTAGTCTTTATTTAAACAATAGATGTTTTGTACCTATTCTTATAGGGACATGTAACAATTGTAAATTTATGAATAAACTTAGATTTACTTATCATTTAATGAATGTTCACATTCATGTTCTGAAACGATGTATTCTGTATTAAAGAATATTTGCTCATAATGTCCTTTATGAAGTAAATCTATAATCTTCCGTTAAATTGATAGTTCTAATAATAACAACTAAATAATCAAATGATATTTGATTGAAACTTTTCTACGCATTTCATTATCATCATGACTATGTAAATATGAAACACATATGCCAACTTCAAAAGGATGGAATTTTGTAAGGCATATGAGCTTAATTCAATTGATATATGTGAATCTATTTATATGGGAAGATGATTCACAAGTGTCTTTATCTATTAGTAGTTAAAGAACAAAAAGTTTGTCAAAGTATTATACATAAGTGATGTATGTAATCTTTTCAATCCATGAATAGATTTGGTGATAGATACTTAATCAATTTCACTGACGATTTTTATTCGTTATTGTTGAAACCTTTGATTTGCTCAAATTGTTTCATAGTGAAAATAAAATACAACTTAATGATATCATCATTAACCTTTCTTTGTGATAAAGAAAATGAGTATTTTAAACCAATGATAAAGAAAATGAGTTTTCTAAACCAAGTCTTCTTGGAACATCTTTGGAGTTGAGGAATCGATTCACAACCCATTCCATCAAAAACACTCACTCGTCATTAGTATGATTCTTGTGGAACAGGATCACATGGTCACTTGGATCTATCTTCTGATGTTTTAGGTAGCCTTCGTATTCTCTAGTGGGATAGGGTCACTTGGCAACTGGTTGAATGTCGATAGCACATGTTTTTTGAATAGGATAAAACAGACCTTGTAGTTTATTTTATGATGTTTTTAAAAGAACTATTTACTTTATAAATTTTCAAAATTAAGCTTACTACAACAAATAAATATTGAATATATATATATATATATATATATATATATATATATGTGTGTGTGTGTGTATATATATATATATATATATATATATATATATATATATATATATATCCAACCAAACAAGTGGATTAAATACTTTCATTAGACGAAGGATGTAATGGTTTATCCTTATCTAAAAGGTATGGAGTTTTAGAGTTTATGTTAGACAATATGTTTGACCACTCTAGAATCTACTAACTGTGTTTATGTAGACTATCCTAAATTATTGTTTAGGATGAAGTTTGTAATAATCCCATTAATTTCCATTACATAAGACAAGTACTTAGAAAGTTGTTTTTCTAAGTGGGAGAAATATGGAACTTTAAGAGCTAAAGAACCATAAGCTAAATGTATCATAGTTTCGAACTAGCAAGTTTTCAACTGTTGTTAAATCTGCTCAATAGTTTATCAGAAAAATGAAACACATATAGATGCATTCATGTATGATTATCAAGTATAAGCTTGATTAACGTCCCTCTATATATCATGAATATAAAGAGTAAGTGAGTTTTCAGAAACAATCATGAATGAAAATCTTTCCAAGATTTAAACCAACATCTCAAAGTAAGAATCTTTTTTCTTATACGATAATTACATAGTATGATTTGGTTATAAATGAAGATGACTATTGTGTTTTCTATAAAGCTAGTTGGAGCGCAGTAACATTCCTAGTCTTATATGTAGTCGTCATGATAATTCTTGGAATAAAGATCTATATAGATAGATCATGGCAACTTAAAGGACTAAGTAAAATTGCATTAATTTTCAAGGATCTTAAAGAGCTTAAGATAAAGGACTCCGAGAGAGTTATCTTGTCAAATACCACATGACATGATTTTAATCAAAATCCTAGTGCAAA
Source organism: Lactuca serriola (assembly GCF_051521515.1). Taxonomy (NCBI): domain Eukaryota; kingdom Viridiplantae; phylum Streptophyta; class Magnoliopsida; order Asterales; family Asteraceae; genus Lactuca; species Lactuca serriola. The sequence goes on from NC_136415.1 coordinate 111,068,433, forward strand.
TGTTTTGAACTAGATAATATGATTGTATTTCATATGTTGTTGCAATTGCATTAATCATATGTGTCATGATTATGCATGAAGTCTAGATAAATCGTATGCTTAGAGCATGTTGAATAATACCAGTTTAATCTGAGAACAATTCATGATGTGACTTATAGGAACATTCTAAATTACTTGCAAATACTAGAGAAATATTCCTAATATGCAGAGTATTTGAAAGAAAGATATGTTTAAAGATGTTACACATGTGTTAAACATTCAAATAGATTGAGATGACTTTCAATCACAAAGATGGATATTAGTTCCACGTAGTTTTTAAATACAGTTACACATTAGAGTTAGAGTACATTGTGGTTTGGAGAACCACATACAAAGATGCTTATTGTATAGTTCATTATGACTATGAGTAATCCCATTACGCAAGTATTGGTATCTAAGTCATGTTTAAGTATCTAATACATTCTCGATAGTTCTATTTATATATATATATATATATATATATATATATATATATATATATATATATATGTATATATATAACTAAAAAATTTTTGTATTCGTAAATTTTTACAAATCAAGTTTGTCAGATCTACCTAACAAATCTCCTTCATCGGCTAAATCATGAAAGTAAAGTTGGTGAAGGGCCTTATTGATATAAGTAGATATATTTTGTTGAAATTTAGTATTTGGATATTAGAACAATAAAAGCAACATATATTGTAATGAGTTGAGATATTGGATGATTCTTTCATTAAATAATTGTTGTGTTCTCTATTAGCATCATTAAATCCTTGAATAACTAGGTTACTCTAAATGTCCATAGTCGTTCATAGTTGTGGGAGCATCTATGAGGTAAGACTAATATGAGTGGATTGATTGATTCTAATGGAGATGAGAATAGCAAGAGCCGCTACCAACTTCATAGGTACTTGATTAGGAGAATAAGTATTGGACCTGATCTGCATCAAAATCACTTTAAGCATTGTAGTCATGAATGATGCTTTGCTCAAGGTTGTGTATTTGTATTCTTAGACCCGAGAGACATATTTGGTACTTAAAAGTGTAGGAATTGTTTTACTTTGACATGGTTTAACGTTGTATTGTAAAAGGTAGTCATAAGGGTCATTGTTGGGTATGAAATGAACTACATTGATGGGTGTATGTAGTCAAGATGGGATTTGTCCCTCTTATTCGTTGAGAGTAATATTGAAAGAACCCCATTCTAAACTTTACAATATTACTCCAAACATGCTACATGCATATTCATAAAAATATTTTACAAATATGGTTTTATTACAAAAGACTGGATACAAACCGACTAACGAGTTTTTTTTTTACAAAATTATATATATATATATATATATATATATATATATATATATATATATATATATATATTACATAGCTTCCCAGGAAATTAAACACTAAATACAAAAGCTATAATATTATATATTCTACATCTTCTACTAGTACATGACTATATTTGATGCTTATCACCTGCAATAGTTTACACATTGAGAGGGATAAGCGGGTGACGCTTAGTGAGTTCAATAACAGTTACAATATAACGTTATGCCATATATATTTCAATATGACAGAAGCAAAAGATGGACAAAGAACAACAAAGGTGTATGTGTATCATATGACATGCTTTCCATATCAACCAACAATCTGATTCAATGATTTACAATTAATGTGACATAATAATTTCAACTTGATATACATCAATAAAGCTTCAACCCAAATGAAATTGAATATACAATTTTGGATTATCATTTTTGCTAGAATATACAGGCTTTCAGCCCTACATTGCCATATGCCAATACCAGAAGTTATACGAGTCATGCTCTACATGGCCAAAGGCATAAATCCGATATAACACAGGAAAGTACATCGAATATATAACACATAACATATAATTGTCCTTATATTGAACTCACCGTGAAATAACTGAATGTTGCGATGAAAATACCATTTAAGTGCCTTTTTTCTGGTAGAATCTAACTAGACACGGTCAGCAGTTAGCGATCGTCGGCTCGAAAAAACAGCTCAAAATCAGAAACACGAGAGAGAGGATTGTGTGTTTGTGTAAACGGAAGTAAGAAGGTTGATCCTCTACTTAAAGGCTGGAATTTGAGGTTCACGTCGTGAACCATGTATGTTCACGTCGTGAATTTGATCCTGGTCATCTCCTAGGCTTGTCGCGTGTCTTCTAGGCTTAATAGGTGTCGTTCAACTAGTTCACGTTGTGAATTCTATGTTCACGTCGTGAACTTGGTCAGACCTCGAAGTTTGTGTTCTGAAATTCAGAAATTCATATCTTTTGCATACGAGCTCCGTTTTTGACGTTCTTTATATCTACGTGAAGGTGAGATTATGCTCTATAACTTTCGTTTAGACTCGGTCGACTAATTTTGACTTTATTTTTAATGTTAAATTTTTAGCAGACCAGGACATGAAAAGTCCATTAAAAATTCATAGCTTCTTCATCTGACGTTTGTTTTCTTCTGTCTTTTTACCGTTGTACTACTATTGACGAGACCTTCGATTCTCATTTAGGTTGTGTCAGCTAAAAGTCCCTCGATCTTTATTTCGAGTTTTTAGCTACATCCTGTTATACCAAAAATTAGAAAAATCATAACTTCCTCATACGAAGTTAGATTTTGAAGTTCTTTTTATGAAAATTCTCGATTAAACGAATACTACGTGTAACGTCCTGTTTCGAGTCATCAGTGGTTAGGGTTCGTGGGCTGCAACCCGTACATGAGGAAGTCTCGGAGTTACAACGAGTTGCTAGAAGCTTAGGGCATATCGTCACCTTTCCGTAGGTTTGAGGTTCATGGGAATCAAGGTTATATCGAGGAAATAATGGAAGTTTTAAGTTTTTGCAAGATAAGTCCCTTATTTGAGAAAGGTGGCAGCTGAGTACATTGGGCGTACATATGTGTACGCTTAGTGTACTCGTGTGCGTGATTTTCAAGCTGAGTCACCTAGTACGCCGGGAGTACCAGAGGGTACGCTGGGCGTACTAGGCACAAAGTGGAAACCCTAATTGTTGGTGAGTCCCCTATATAAAGGATATGATGGCCTCATTCCTGGCCACCATTCCTAGACACCAAACCCTCCTAACCCTAAATCATCGTTCTTATTGCTTATGAATGCATTTGAGAGCTTGTGAGTGTAATCTTGTGCTCTTGAAGTGGAGAAGAAGCCTTGGTGAAGAAGGAGTGTGAGTCCAGGCATTTGGATTTGAGCTTATCTGTGTGGAAAGCTTCACATAGAGGTATAAAGCTTCAAGCTTTCTCACTCTTTTGATTTGTGCATTTATATGGAGTATTTTAGGGTTTTGTCCCAAAAGTTGGAGACTTTATGAGATAATGAGCTCCATAGACCTTGATCAACCCCCTTTTAGTGTATTCTGTGGAGTAAAGTCATAAAAATCCAATCTTGGACGTTAGAATCAAGCCATGCATGAGTTATGAGCTTTATGAGGAAAGAGGATGAGTGTTTTGAGTGTTTGTGACCTAATCAGCCATGCAAAGGCTTAAAGTCATTGACTTTATGGAGTAAGGGCCATTAGAGAGTCCAGATCTGGGGTTTGAGGTAATGTCTTAACTGATTATGACCAAGTGAGTAGAAAGAGTGAATCTGGGGAGTACGCTGAGCGTAATTCCTGTACGCCCCGCATACTGCCCTAGTGTCCCCGATGGCCAATATGGATTCGTGAGTACGCTGAGTGTACCAAGAGAGGTTCGCCCTGTGTAACCTCACTGTGGACTTATGGGCTAAGTCTCATTATGGGCCTTGAGTGTTGGGCCTAGAGTTTGGGCTTGTTGAAATAGAGTTTCGGACCAGTGGATTATATATAAGTGCTTTGGGCCCTTGTGTTGGGCTTGCCTTTTTGACTTGAGCGTTGGGCCTCCGGAGAGGCCATTTATTATTGGGCCTTGGTGGGCCCAATGGCTTTTAGGTTGTTGATGGTCTGGTTAGTGGACCTCCTGTAGACCTAATGAGTGCGATTCAGGACTTAGTTCCTAATTGGGTTAATTGTGGATTTGGATCAAAGTTAGAGGTTAGTGTGTGGCAACAACATTTTTAGGGGCTCTTCATCATTCGAGGTGAGTCTTCTCACTATACTTACCATGAGTGGTATCCTTGTGTGACTGAGATGTCTTATGTGTTAATCTGTGTGTTGTGATATTCTACATTATGTCTCTGTGATTTATGTTGAGTATTGTTATCATGAGCTTATTGAGATAGGACCGGAGGGTCTACCTGAGTTCTAGGACCGGAGGGTCCTACTGAGACACATTGACTGGAGGGTCTTATCTGAGTATAGCCATGAGAGGCTACTGAGATGTGTGTGGTATTTTGGGGAACTCACAAAGCTTTGTGCTTACTGTGTTATGTGTTATGTGTTTCAGGTTTTTCTCAGGATCGCGGGAAGGGACCAGCTCGATTGTACACACCAGAGAAAGAGTTATGTTTTGAGGATCCTGGATTATTAAACAAACAATTATAGAGATGCGTTTTGTAAACTAAACAATGAGTTTTTGTGAAATGCGTTATGAGATCATATGAATTTAAAATGAAAATTTTGTTTGAAAATTTTATGTGTTACACTACGACTTTCATTTAGATCATAAAGGCTAAAAATTAGTTTATCGTAAACTCACTTTTTACGTCATATGGCATCGTACATGTTCTGTCGCGAAACTTCAATAAGTCATAACTTCTTTGTTATAACTCGGATTTCATTGAGGTTTTCGCCTAAATGTTTCTAACGAGATAATCTACAACTTTCAATAACATTATATTTACTTATTTCCAACTTAAATTTTACATTTTTGTTAATTTCAATATTTTGCTTTTGATTGGAATCTCATAAGACTTCCAATACTTTCCGAATGATTCTAAACATAGTTTTACTTCAATTCTCATAAAACTATCTTGTTAGAACTTATTGCTCAAAACCATATACCATTTAATAATGTTCATTTTAAAAAAATGATAATTGAACGTGTATGTTACAAATATCTCCTCCTTTTGAAGATTTCGTCCCCTAAATCATAATGATTTAAACAAATGGGGATGTTACACTCTTATCTTCTTCTTACTTTCCGAAGTGTAATTTGCGCCTCGATGGTGTTTCCACTTAATAAGCACTAATTCTACTTCTTTATTACGTAGATCAATCGTTCGCTCATTTATAATCTTTTCGGGCTCTTCTACATATCCTAATTTATTATCCAGTTTCACCTCGGATAATGGGACCGTTTCATCATATATGCTTAAACATTTACGCAGATAACTCACATGAAGCATATCATGAATATCTGTCAAATCTTCCGATAATTCCAAACGGTATGCTTGTTTACTAATTCTCTAGATGATTTTGAAAGGTCCAAAAAAATTTAGGACTCAATTTTCCTTTCTTCCCAAATCGCACGATGCCTTTCCATGGGGATACCTTCAACATTACGAATTCATCCACCTGGAGTTCTATAGTTCGTCTTCTCTTTACTACATAGGACTTTTGTCGATCCTGGGCCGCTTTCATTCTTTTTCGTATAATTTGAATCTTTTCAGTGGTATCTTGAACCATTTCAGGACCACCAAGGACTTTCTTTCCTACAACACGCTAACAATATGGAATACGACATTTACGCTCATATACTGCTTCACATACCTTTAGTATATTTTCTATTGTTTGGATTGTTCTCTCCTTCTGACCATCTGTCTGTGGATGATAAGTTGTGTTGAGTGCAACACGTGATCTCAATTCACATTGCATACTTGCCTAAGAATGAGAAGTGAAGCCACTATCACGATCGAGAGTAATATTTAGTGGCACACCATGTCTCGCAATAGTTTCATCCAAGTATACTTGTGCATATTTCTCCATTGGCGTTGTTTCACGCATGGCAAGAAAATGTGCACTCTTAGTCAGTCGCTGTCATTCTGTCTAGCAGTCTTTGGCAATTGGAGCAGCACTAGACATAAAGCCAGTTCAGAATTCTATTTGCCTATCCGGGGAGGTCCACGCAAATCATCGGGGAATGCATCAGGATATTCATTAACAACGGGAACATCATTTACAGTTTTCTTCCTATCTTATGAGATATCAACAGTATAGATAAGTAGAATACCCTTTTGATGTAAACTTATGAGTTTTTAGGAAAGTTATTATTTTTAAGATTTTAATTCTTTGTTCACCGTAGGCATAAATAGGACTCTCCCCTTCAATCGGAATGCGTACTATATTTTTGGAGCACAAGAGTTCTGCACGGTTCTTCGAAAACTAATCCATGTCGAGAATAATATCAAAGTTGGTCAAGGAGATAGGAATCATATTAGCAAGAAAATTATAATCTTCAATTTCTATGACACAATCCCTATAGACTTTATCAGTAAATAATGATATACTTCCTACAGTATCTACATGAAATGGTTGCGCGAGTGCATAGCAAGCAATTTGAAAGGAATGCGCAAATTCATGAGACATAAAAGAATTTGAGACACCAGAATCAAATAAGATATGAGCAGGTCTAGAGTTGACGAGAAATGAACCAGTCACAACATTCAGGTCCTCATGTGCCTCTTCTGTGGTAATATGAAATGTACGACCTTTAACTAAACGATTTTCAAACTCCTCAAACTTCTTAATTGATGGCGGTGCTCAAATCTGCACTCATTCTTCATTCTCTGTTGGACTTTCGGTCCTAATCTCCGAGTTAAAAGCTCAATTCTTATTGCAGATTCTTGCTCCTTGAATTTGGTTTATAGACTCAACCCATGATAAGGTCTTTACTTTTGCTATAACAGTATTTCAAATGGTCATATTCTAATGACCTTTGATTTCATAAAGCAAAAGACACACAACGAATCATACTCTTATTTCTATTAGTTAAACACTATCATAGAAGAAACCTTCCTTCATGTTCTAACATGATATAATGTCTTCATAACTAGTAGCATTTCTAGCTAATAGTCGCTTAATCCTTTAATGAAGGTTGTTATACTTTTAACGACTACCTCGACCATCTCCTTCTTCAATCTTCCGACTGAAGTTTCGTCGCTACACAAAACATGGTTCTAAGAACCAATCAACTCACTTCGTAGATCTATATTAGTTGGACTCGATTCTTTACGACCACTAAGGTCTGAACGAAAATCATCTTCTTAGTCATCACCGAAACGAAGGTAATGACATACTCGAACAAAAATGGAATCAATTTCTAGTTTCTTGGTAACCTTGTGACTTCCCATGATCCAAGTGTGAGTCATGTGCTTCCAGTAGTATAGGCCTCTACTACTATTCACACCTACTCATACTCATCCCAAGTATTGTCTCGTAGTTTTCCAAGTCACCATTCAAAAGTTTTCACAAAGCAACTTTTCACACCTGAGTGTGTTCAAACAAGTACATACAACAATTTCTCCTAGACTTAACTAGGGATTTCACATTTCTATCAAACTTATCTTGAATTTCCTATACTCGCCTTCTAGAATCCTTTTATGCATATGCTTGATCTAGCATATCCTAATACTTTTCCTAGGTCGATAGGAATTTTACTTCCAAATTCTTCATATAATTTCTTTCTCAGGTAGTGTCTACTCTGCAAGACACACTATACCAGAATTTACCCTAGTAGTATGGAGACAAACGGTCTCCAACTATCTGTATCATCTTCTAACTCATGCAAGTCACCATGCACATTTATTTATTTCATTATCCTTTCATGACATCATCATTCCTTTTTTTGAGAAAATTTTCTTCTCATAGGTGTATCTTGTAAGTCTATTTCATAGGAATACATCCTAGGAAGTCTGCATTTTAACTGCATCTCAGCATGTTCTACTAGCTTCGACTTGGTTCTTTGTCATTCCTAACAGCAATATCTCTTCTCATACAACACTATGAGTGTATATCTTCTTCAACTATATACTCTACCTTAATCTGACTACTAAGTCATCCAGCCTTTCATAACCATCCTAATCTTTTGTCTCATGGTAGCCTGCTCCAGTCCCCTTACGAAACTTTCGTTATTGGGTTAGCCATACACTTCACATGTTTCTAGCGATTCACATGGCATCATCAAATGATACAAGTCTTGGATAAGAATCTACAACGCACTAGAACGCCCTTGTTGACGATCCCTTACTCCGACAACATCTAGGGTTCCTCGAACAATGTGATATCTCACACCGGGTAAATCCTTAACCCTCCCCCCTCTTACTAAGACTAAAGAATGTTCTTGTGAATTATGGCCAATACCGGGTATATAAGCAGTGGTTTCAAATCCAGAGGTTAATCGTACTCTGACAACTTTACGTAAGGCAGAGTTTGGTTTTTTTGGGGTGATAGTGGAAAAGTTGACAGATAAGTCACCCTTACTGCCACTCTACAGAACCGTACATGAGATCTTCACCTCATACGGCTCCTCGTTCAATTCTTTCAAAGTTATTGGATCCTTTTCCGCGTTCTAGAATCCCCTCCCTTCTTCCACTCTGTCCCGAAGAGTAACTAGGACCAATTTAGTCACGTTTTCATGTTCCAATTGAACACTTTCCGTTTTTTATTATTCTCTTTATGTTAAAGTCGGCTTAACACACTATGGAACTTTCATAAGGATGTGATAGAAGTCAAGTGTCACTTGGTATTATTATTTACTAAGTCTGAGCATATTGTATTGGGTTATATATCATCTCTTACCACATTAATCGAACTACATACTACATCACAATGTTAGGCAAGGTCTTGGCCTATTGAGTCTGAAAACTTTGTTAGCCTTACCTTTGATCTTCATTGAATTTGTCTAAATCTTGAACAACATCAATTTCGATATTGTCGAAGTATTTATCACAATTTTCAGCTCTTCTAATTATGTACGCAATCATTGCTTCAATCTGGTCAGCGGTGGAACAACTTCATGGATTTCACCAAAACATTCATCTCGTCTGAATGTACTTTGAACACACAACATTACTCCAAAGGTGTTATTATTTCATCAAACATAATTTGAATGTACAACACCACTATATAGGTATTAATACACTATTTACAATATTACTTGATACATTTTATTTTACGATATCCTTTAGTTGTTTATTTATGAAGTTATCGATGTCAACTATCGTAAGTCTCCTGATCACTTCAAAAAGTTTCATGCCAATGGAATAGATGAAACAAAAACAGTTCTATCGACACGTGGATGCTTCGAAAGAGTGACACCACATATCTCCAAGTCATGCTCGCACTTTCGGTATTTTATTTATCTTTTAGCACATATTAGCATATAAGGCGTCTCCCTTAAAGTATGCTAGTGCACACTATAGCAAGTGAGGTATTCAACCTAAAGTATAGTAGGCACACTTTGTACCGTCATTACTTAGCAATTCAAGTTTAAGCCTAGAAATCCTTACAATTCCTAGTTTGCTTAAACTAATGCTCTAAATTTGTTGAAGTAGCTTAGTACTTTAAAATATTAAGATTTATCATTATCCAATACTCCACTTAATTCTTTCCTATGGTTTGTATCCATATACTCCTAATGAATGCGTTCATATATTGAACTTCCGATGGTTTAAGTCTAAATCCCAACCCGTGGTATTTAGTTCACTTAAACTACTTCTCTGATACCATGATTGAAGGAACCCCTTTCTAAACTTTACAATATTACTCCGAACATGCTACATGCATTTTCATAAAAATATTTTACATATATGGTTTTATTACAAAAGACTGGATACAAACCGACTAACGAGTTTTTTTTAAACACTAAATACAAAAACTATAATATTATCTATTCTACATCTTCTACCAGTACATGACTATACTTGATGCTTATCACCTGCAATAGTTTAAACATTGAGAGGGATAAGCGGGTGACGCTTAGTGAGTTCAATAACAGTTACAATATAATGTTATGCCATATACATTTCAATATGACAGAAGCAAAGAGAGACAAAGAACAACAAAGGCATATGTGTATCATATGACAGGCTTTCCATATCAACCAACAATCCGATTCAATGATTTACAATCAATTAGACATAATAATTTCAACTTGATATACATCAATAAAGCTTCAGTTTAAATGGCATAGAATATACAATTTTGAATTATCATTTTTACTAGAATATACAGGCTTTCAGCCCTACATAGCCATATGCCAATACTAGAAGTTATACGAGTCATGATCTACATGGAAAAAGGCACAAAGGCACAAAGCCAATACTAGAAGTTAGATGAGTAATTCTCTACATGGCCAAAGGCATAAATCTGATATAACACAGGAAAGTACATTGAATATATAACACATAACATACAATTGTCCCTATATTGAACTCACCGTCAAATAACTGAATGTTGCAATGAAAATACCCCTTAAGTGCGTTTTGTTCGGTAGAATCTGACTAGACACGGTCAACAGTTACCGATCTTCGGCTCGGGAAAATAGCTTAAAATCAGAAATACGAGAGAGAGGATTGCGTGTTTGTGTAAACGGAAGTAAGAAGGCTGATCCTCTATTTAAAGGCTGGAATTTGAGGTTCACGTCGTGAACCATGTATGTTCACGTCGTGAATTTGATCCTGGTCATCTCCTAGGCTTGTAGCGTGTCTTCTAGGCTTAATAGGTGTCGTTCAACTAGTTCACGTTGTGAATTCTCTGTTCACGTCGTGAACTTGGTTAGACCTCGAAGTTTGTGCTCCAAACTTCATAAATCCATATCTTTTGCATACGAGCTCCGTTTTTGACATTCTTTATATCCACGTGTAGGTGAGATTATGCTCTATAACTTTCATTTAGACTCTGTCGACTAATTTTGACTTTATTTTTAATGTTAAATATTTAACAGGCCGGGACAGGAAAAGTTCGTTAAAAATCACTCGATCTTTATTTCAAGTTTTTAGTTGCATACTGCTATACCGAAACTTAGAAAAATCATAACTTCCTCATATGAAGTCAGATTTAGACGTTCTTTTTATGAAAATTCTCGATTTAACGAATCCTAAAAATTTTATTTAGATCATAAAGGTTAAAAATTAGTTTATCGTAAACTCATTTTTTACGTCATATGACGTCATGTCAGTTCGGTCGCGAAACTTCAATAAGTCATAACTTCTTTGTTATAACTCGAATTTCGATGAGGTTTTCGCCTAAATTTTTCTAACGAGATAATCTACAACTTTTAATAACATTATTTTTACTTATTTCTAAATTAAATTTTACATTTTCGTTAATTTCAATATTTGACTTTTGATTGGAATCTCATAAGACTTCCAATACTTTCTGAATGATTCTAAACATAGTTTTACTTCAATTCTCATAAAACTATCTTGTTAGAACTCATTGCTCAAAACCATATACCATTTAATAATTTTCATTTTAAAAACATGATAATTGTACGTGTATGTTACATATACATCTAAGGCCTTACTCAAAGTTGAACACTAAATGAGATTGATTGCGATCCATATCTCATGTTCAAAATGATGTCTAATACAAAAGGAATAATCGATGCGACACCATTAGTAACAATTGCAGCTTAGAGCTCCTGGAATTGGTTGTTGATGAGATGAAATCCTTCATATGTTGTTAGGGGCGGCAACCCATTGCTAGACGTTAGCTATTGTCTTTGTCAATCTGTAATGAATCTTGTGCAAGTGAAAGATTCTTGGATCTATATGTCCCAGAATCATTATTGAGTGGCATTGCTAATAATATATGATCCTATAGGGTCACACCTTTATCAAGTTGGCACATTTTGTATATTTATTATTAATGTGATTATTAACAAATAATATCAATTCTTGTATTTAATTAGGGAATAATTATTTTTTTGTGAAAATAATAATTATAAGAGAGTATAACTAGTTATTATTTCATATGATATGGATTAATAAGTCATGCACAACCTTTTAGACTAGTTGGATTCTTTTGTCTTTTACCTAAAAACAAAGTTTATATATTACAAACTTTGAGTTTATAAAAAGTGAAAGAAACTTTCTTTTCTTTTGAGGTATGGTCGAAAGTGGTGTAATAGGTATGAAGGTTGCTTTTTAAACTCCATAACTTGTCTCTCATGCCTTCCTTTCTATAGTATTACTTTAGAATAAAAAAGGGTAACCTATATGCATGCATGGAGTTTATAACAAAGTCTTATGAAGAAAACTTGTTAGTTTTTTTTGTCTTAATACTCCTCGTATAACTAGTGGCTGAAAATTATCAATCTCTCATCCTCTCACTTTTTTGAATTTAGTTTGGTGGTTTAAAGCTTCCTTGAGTTATTTACTTGATTACTTATTTGAGTTAAGCACTTAAAGGCTTAAGACACTCAAGAATACAAGAAGGAACTAGCATTCCAAGTGCCTTACTCTTGATGGTGGATACACATAGAGAAAATCATGTTCTTTGATTTTTTTTCTATCTTCATCAACACCCCAAAACCAAGTGGGTTCAAAGGCTTCAAAGTTTCTCATTCTAAAAACAATTTTTTTTTTCTATTTCATTCTAAACTCTATAAATGGATCCTTGATGGTTTGGTTTTGTTATAAACTTGTTATTTTTATAAGACGTCCGTTGCAGGTTTTGTGAAAAACAAACTTATATTTTGTATCAAAACCATCAGTAACGAAGGATGCGCTTGAGAGCTAACAAATACGGCTCATGCATATTATGTAGAAATAAGTAGATCTGTTGAACGACATAAACAATGTCAGGACAAGTGAAAGTATGATATTAAAGGGCCCCTGCAAGACTCAGATAGAAAATGGGGTCGGGAACAGGAGGGTCGTCGGGAGAGAGTTTAGACTTAGTATCAGAGGGAGTGGTACATGGATTGAAGGAGGACATATATGCACGAGAAAGAATTTCGTTAGAAAAGGTAGTTTGAGACAGGAATAGGCCTTTGTCAGATATGGAAGTTGCAATGCCAATAAAGAAAGGAAGAGGACCCAAGTCAGACATGGGAAAATCGTTAGCTAAGCGATAGATGATGCGGGTGATGAGAACAGATGACAAAGTAGTGAGGATAATGTCATCAATATAATATATATATATATATATATATATATATATATATATATATATGATCAGATTCAAAGTGATAGGTATACAAAGAACAGTCGGAACGACTGCTGGAGAAACCTAATTTAGATAAGAAGATAGCAAAACAATGATACCAGTTACGAGGAGCATGCTTAAGGCCATAAAGAACCTTACGAAGATGACACACATAATGTGGAATAGTATGATGAATTTAACCTATAGGTTGTTTCATGTACACCTCCTCATGCAAGTCACGATGAAGGAAGGCATTTTTAACATCGAGTTGTTGAATTGGCCAGTGTTTTGATATTCCAATGTTGAGTACAGTGCGGATAGTGGCAAGTTTGACAACAGGACTAAAAGTGTCATAAAAATCAAGACCAGGAACTTGAGAGAAGCCCTTAGCAACAATCTGACCTTTGTAGCATTCAAGTTTGCATTTATTGTCAAATTTATGACGATTTAGGCAATGACATCCGACTATATTCGCATAGAAGGGGGGAGGAACGAGATCCCAAGTGTGATTAGAGTAAAGAATAGACATTTCAGTATCCATAGCATATTTACAGTTGGTGTATGTTAGGGTGCAAAGTTATTCATGTTTGACTTTGTAATGTGTTGACTTTTGTAAAACCCACTTGCATGTGGTGTATTAGCCTTTTGACTCATGAGATAGAGAGTGAGAGAGACATGTAAACACCTCTATATAAGGTGGGTTTAGTCCACTTGTAGAGGTGTGTTTGAGAGGTGTAAAAGTTGAGTGTGTAAGTGTGTGTTATTTATGTAGATGTAGATCTATGTCCCTTTTTGTAACACAATACATAATCAATACATCTCTTAAACACCAAAATCACCATGTTCATTGTGCAATCTTTAATTCCCCATGCCAAACCATGTTCTATAATCACTACAGTGTAACAAGAGCTTGGGCGGTGGATATAGGAATTAGGGAGATGTTAGATGTGAAAGATAGATTGAATATACGTCTAGGTCCTAAGAGACCCAGTAGGAGAGCATGTGACCATGGTATAGGTAAGTAGAGGTGGAGGGGAAGGGTGAGGCGTGGATAAAGGAGTATCGATATGAACAGGACTACTAGACAGAGACGAGGAAGGAGGGGAAACTACAATAGTAGTCACATAGAGAGGAATGGTGGGAAAAGGAGCGAGGGAGGGTCGTTTTCATCAGTTACAAAATGGTCATAATCAGAAGGAATGGAGCATCGTGAAAATTGGAGAAAGGAAAATGCTCCTCATCAAAGATAACATAACAAGAGATGATAATGCATTGCATGATGAGATTAAGACAATGATATTTCGTGATGATCAGGTGATGGACCAAGGTAAATGCAAGCAGGAGAGTGAGGGGATAATTTGTGTTGAGCGGTGGAGGATTGATTTGGATAACAGATACATTCGAATACACGAAGATGATCGAAGGTGGAAATGAGCCAAAGAGAAGCTTAAAGAGAGTGCGGAAGGAAAGAGTAGTGGTGGGGAGAAGATTAAGAGTGTGAACAACAGTTATTAGAGCTTCAACCTAAAACTTGGAGGGAAGGGAGGCTTGAAACAGAAACTTACGAATAATGTTGTTAATGGTTGTTATATTCACGACCATTATCATACTAAAAAAGATAAATTTATGATTTAAATTGAGTTTTAACATAAGTATGAAAGTTGGAGAAGATAACAAACACATCAGATTTAGAGCAAAAAGGAAAGACCTCTAAAAAATGTATGAAATCATCCAAGAATAGAACATAATATCTTAAAGAACTTATACTAGTTACATGGGATGTCCATAATTTAGAATGGACCAATTCAAACATGCAAGAATTTCTAGTTTGAGAAGCATAAAATAATAAACGACCGTGCTTCACGAGATAACAAGCACAACGGGTGAGAAGTTTATTAGTAGCATTAGAAATAAGTTTAGAGGAATGTAAAAATTGCAAAACAAAAGTGTCAGGATGTCTAAGACGTTGATGCCAACTTGGTAAGGTAAACGCAACGCAACTAGTGGCAGACAATAAGGGAGCAGAAGAAGAGACTATAGGATAGAGGTCACCAATAGTGTCACCTCTTTTAATGAACACACATGTGGACATAGTTGATTACCTCACACTATATACGATCAAGATGAGTTCGATTGAGTTTTACAAGTTGAACAATATATCTAATGCAAGCCAAACAACAGCTCAAAAACTGATGAGGTCACCTAAATATGAAGAAAAAGCAGAATGTTGAATACCTGTAACTGTATCAGTTGTGATCTACAGTTCATGTTATGTTGAACAGGAAGAAAGCAACAAAAAGATGAAGCCAGAGCAGGAAGAAGGAGGCTTGTGATTGAAGTTTTTTCTGGTGAAGGGCAACGTAAGATAACAAAGGGAAAAAATCGCCAATTAGAGAATTTTCCTAGAGTCGTACATAGCATGGAGATAGGTTGGAAATGCTAGCTCCCATATCATGGAAAATGTGGAAAACCCTCCTTAGTCAAAGGTGTTGTATTGCAAATATACATACATACATACATATATATATATATATATATATATATATATATATATAGAGAGAGAGAGAGAGAGAGAGGGAAACAACATCAATAGAAAATACATAAACCTAAAATAAACCTAAAAACCCTAGAAATATATAAAAAATACTTTGAGATATCTAATCTTTTTTATGACTTTACAAACCTAAAAATTGAAACTTTTATTCAAAATCGCTGAAAAAAAAAATTAATAATTTTTTTCAGCGAATTAGTGTAAAAAGCTACAATTTTTAGGTTTGTAAAGTAAAAAAAAATATCTCAAAGGATTTTTTTCTATGTATTTTAATTGATTTTTCTAGGTTTATGCATTTTCTATTTGATGTTTCCCGTATATATATATATATATATATATATATATATATATATATATATATATATATATATATATATATATATATATATATAACCGCCCACTTGAAATGACAAATGATTTTTGTAGAGCAAGGTTTCGAAAGGAAGAAAGGAACACGGGGGAGGTATGCTTATATTTTCATTTTTTCTGATTTTATTTTGTTTTGTATGTTATCGATGTTCACAATCTCTCTTTTGAAAGCTAGGGCTTCTGATGCTACTATGGTTTAACGATAGCGATTTTCAATTTGGTCACTAATCGATCCCTTTTTCTTTCCCTTCGGCTTGGTCTTTTCCTTCTTTTTTGACCTACCCATTTTCTCAATCCATATTCGTTGTTCCCATAATTTACTATCCATATATACGACGTATGTTGATGAGAATAAGAAGTAGAGGATGAATCACAGTGGTATTCAACCGCCATAGAGAGCTAAAAAGATTTTTTTTGCTATCAGAAGGTGTAGGTCGAGATCTCGTTGGTGTATACATCTCCAATCTCCTGGTAAAACGCTACCTAAAGTACCACTCTCACCTCTACCCTCTTTCATCTAGTTTTTGCATGTTTTCATATGTTGCTTCACCGCGGTTAACAACTTCAAACCCATGCTCAGCCTACGTTTCTTTTTCTAAAAAGGTAAAGTTTTTCCATTTTCTCGAATTTCTTCATAATCTCTATATTATTTGGTTTGGATTTTTGATAAGAACAAGATTTTGGTTTCGATTTTTCATAAGAACCGTATGATCTATTTGGTTTTGTGCTTGGATTTAACCATCTTGCTTATGTTTGGGTATTATTTGTAAGGAGATATGTGAGTGTTAAAGGTATTGAAGATTGAGGAAAATACATCATTTTTATGTCGTGATAGAGGAGTAGAAAAAGCAAGTTATCTTTGTTCATATTTGGGATCCTTCAAATAAGAAGGTGAAACTCTGGACTTACTATTCTTTTTTGTTTTGTATATTTCAAGATGTATCATTACTAGAACATTTTAACAAAACCAAAACTGTAAAGACTGTATATTTTGATTAATAAGATTTTGATCTTGAATCTGATCCAACTCTTCTTCTTTTTCTTGAATTTCTCATTTCGTTTTTTCAACCAAAACATATATGGCGATATCGGTACTAGAAAGCACCCAATAAGACCAGGAAATATAGGACGAGATTAGGCCAAGAGAAATTGAGATGAGGTGTAAACTGTAAGTGGTGAGTCTATGGATTTATTTATGCCTTTTTAGTCATTTTTGGATTTAATAATCTTGGATTTGTTATATTTGGCAGATTACAAGACAAGTATCCCAGGTGTTCAATAAAATGCCTAAAATAATGTTTGCTTAAGTGTAAGATAATTTGTTTTAGATAAGGTAAAGAAGAGGATATAAATCGAAATATCTGAGATTCGATCTAGCCTGAACATGAAGAACGATATCCCTTTCTCTATTTTTGAACCGGATTCTTTGAAATGTTCTCTTTCACTCTTTATGGAATACTAATGATTTTGATAATAATTTTAATTTTGTTGATGTCAATTATTCATGAAGAGTTGAATATAACATCAATTTTCATCATTGGTGTATTTGATATCGCTGAACTTAAGATTAGTACTAATGACTATTTTATTTGTAAATTTGCTGTTTAATTTGATCGGGAACAAAGGGAGAAGAACATACTAAAACCAGCCATTTGTAAAAGACAATGCAAATGCTAGAATGAGGTTTATGACATGCTAATTAGCCCACTGATCTATTAACAGATGTTACTAAATCATGCAAAGATCTTGTAAAAGGCCAGCGATGTTTCTATTCAAAGGTATAGCCATAGTTTTTTGATTGTTTATGGTTTCGAAATGATCAGTACATCCTTCTGTTTTCATTCAATATAGTTTCTTGTAAAAAAATTATTAACATTTAATGATTTACACTATTATGTTGATTATTGTGACAATAACTACGGAGGCATTCTGGAGATATAGACCTCAATGTGTGTAAAAACATATTGCAGTTTCTCGTCGTGTGTGGAGGTAAATTGACCATACATCTTTTTAACTACATTAAAAGTTCGTTTCTACAACTTTTTTTTGACATTATTTTAAAATTTTCTCTTAAAAACATGTTAATGTTGTAAAACACATGCACACAATTCTTTTTGTAAGAACTTTGTGTATTTACAATAAAAAAACTTCTTTTTACAAATTTGGTTTTACACAAAATAACAATTTTGTAAAAAAATGACACAAAATAACAATTTTGTAAAAAAAATGACGTTGGAAAAAAACGATGTTGGAAAAAACATGTAAAACTAATTAAAAAAAATCAAATTTGTAAAACAAACACGTAGAAATGAAGTTGTACCAACTAATATATAAAAAATTGAATTTGTAGAAAATGAATGTTAAAAAAATCATGTGAAAACGAAGTCATTATGGGAGTTAAGCATGTTGATTTGAGTAGTTGGCAATTATTATGTGAACTCATTGTCGTTTATTATATTTCAATGGCTTAACTGATTATCATTGTGATTTGTGAAAGGTTTTCAAATGGGAGTTGTGGATACAAGAGCATGTCAATAGTGTTTGCTATTTTATTGAGAACATTTGTAGTTGTTTTTTTTTGTGAATGTACTATGAGTTTTTCATACAGTGACACTCTTAAGAAAAATGAGGCGGAATATGTACTGCAAGAAAGCATAAGATCATGAGTTCCTTTTAAGAAACAAGGAAATAAATGGTGTGGACTTCCATGAAAGAATACAAGTTGATGAATCTCATTTTCTAGATTATAAATGAACAATTTGTATGGCTAATATAGTTTTAAGGGTCTTTAGGAAAGTACTAAAAGATATTAAGTACATAGTAACATAGGCAGGCGTGGATATCTACTTATTAATTGCTTTAAATAATAAAGTAGTTCAATGCACATTGGTTAAATGTTAGTTTTGATGCAAACTATACAATTCTAGCCGGTTGGGCAGGAATGGTATCGCCCCAGTAGTCCACTTAAACCTCAAAAATTATAAAGGTATGATATAATTAAATCTTGTAACATCTTGTTTCATGAAGTTTCTTATTTAGGGATTGTGATCTATAAATGGATCTAGTAAATGCCTTGGGTTTCAAGGGAATTGGGTTTAGACCACATTGGATGTTGATAATGTTGGTTAAGTGATTAAAGTCTTCGATTTTTGCTTTGAAGAAAAAGGTTAAAATGGGAGAAGTAATATTTTGGGCTTCTTATATGGTTTATAGTTTTAGTTCGACATGTATTAAGTCAAAAAAAAATTAGGTAGGATTGTGAGGATCTTCAATACATTTTCGACATATAAAGAACGCCGAAAACGGAGTTAAAACGAAAAAGTTATGATTGTTTAAAGTTGGAATGAAATTGGGTGAAAACCCGTTGTCAAGAGGTGAGGAGTATATTCTCACAACATGAGGAGCATGTTCTCACGATTTAACAAGCAGGCTGTCACGAGGTGGGAACTGGGCAACCCAAGCCCACAAATTTTAGGGTTTTCTAGGTATTTAAAGGGTAGTTCCGTGTTTTTGGGATATTTTTCCACCCTCCATCACGCTTAAATTCTTTTGAGAGAAATCCTAGCCTCCATTTCACCATTTAGAGCCTTATCTCTCCTCTCTCATCCAATTTTGAAGTTTTTGGTGGTTTTGGAGTAATTCTTTCATGAAAGATGGATCCTTGAAGCTTGGAAATCGAACATATCAACTTTCATCTACCTTCGAGACCTTTGTAAGTTGTAAAGTTCCAAGCTTTCTTGCATTTCATCTTGGGATCTAAGTGTATTTGGTGTTTTGGTCCATTTTAATGAGTTGTGAGTGAGAGTTGGGAATAAAGTTTGCAACTTTATTACTCTCTAAGATCCCAAGAACATTGTATGTTTTAGTTCTTGACTCACAAGTAGTTTTGATGTCATGTATGGGATTTGACCCATTTCTTACCCCTTTTTGACCTAGTTTTGGAAAGGACATGTATTGGACATGCATGACCATAAAGTAAGGATTTTTATGTTACATTTGGGTGTATGAGAGCCTTCTGGAAAGTACGGATGAGTGGCTTAAAGGATTAAGAGCTTAATGCATTAAGAAGGCCAGATCTGTTCTTACGACATGAAGGGGCCTTCATAAAGTGAGAAAGGGGCAGTCTTCGCGACTGTTTTGTCTCGAGGCCATCACAATGTGACAAAAGCTTGGTCACGACGTGGCACCCGGCTGTGGGATTTTTTACAGTTAACTTTAACCATTTACTTTTTGACCAATTTGACTTTTGGTCAAACTTGGGTAGAATTAAGTATTTGAATAAGGACTGGTCTCAATTTGAATTTAGGTAGCTTGGATTTGTTGTTCTATTGTTGAGGTCGTTGTTGAGCTTCTATTGAGTAGTTCAGGTGAGTCTTCTCACTATACTTGTGGGTCGAATGTACCAATGTCTACCATTGGATTGTGTTATGTAGAATGCTAGTTGTCTTTGTGACTCTTGCATGTATTATTGGGTTGAAATATACCTCAGGGTTGGTTCCATTATTGTATGTTGGGTTGAAATATACCCCAAGGTTGGGCCCATTATTGTATGTTGGGTTGAAATATACCCTATGGTTGGGCCCACTATTGTATGTTTGGTTGTAATATACCCCAAGGTTGGGCCCACTAATTTGTATGAAATGTAGTATTTTGGGAATCTCACTAAGCATTGTGACTAACGATTTATGTTTAAAATGTTTTCAGGTACTTATGGTTTCAAAAGGAAAGACCCGACATGATCCCACTGCATCCCCTGGATGTTTATTCCAGATTGACTATTTATGATTTTACTCGGATGTTTTGATAATACTATGACTTTGATCGTCTTTTGGAACAATGAATGAATGGTTTTGACTTATTTAAAATGAAATTTTTACTCGGTATTTTTGGGACGTTACAAATCCAATGGACATGGAATGTATGATGTTATTAACATGCTCAAAAAATAAATATTTTTTATGGGTAATACGATTCTTACTCTTGAATAGTGTATTAAACAAAATATGGGCCAAAGGGGCACGTCAAGGAGTTTCAAGGTATTTATATATCTTGATTTATTATTTCAAAATGTATAAGCATGAATCTTTTATGTATAAACGATATTTCTTTTAAGGTATTTATGTTATTGATTTCTAAACTCTTATCTGTTATTTTTATAGAAGTAATGGTGATCTATCTACTTTTAAACTCTTATCCATCTCTAGAAAGTAATAATAGATTTTTTTTCTTCCAAATTAGTTCTTTCTATCTCTAACATCTTGGTTTCGATTTTTTATTCTTATTATGCTAGTCTACTTTGAGCAACAACCATGTTGTTGAATGCAACAAATAGCGTTGTACAATCTCTCTTGGTATCAAGTATTCACATGTTGCTATCAAATGAGAGAAATAGCAACGTGCATTTTTTTTAATTATAGCATCCTACTTTCATATGTTCCTGTTACAATATTATACTTTTAAAAAAACAATATATATATCATTCTACTTTCATAGCACATGACTTTCATTTTTTAGATGGATTGGTTTTAGGTTGTCATTTGTTTTTAATTGTTTGTGTTGAGGTTTCTATTTTGATTCTTATTTTTTCTTTTTATCGATATTTATTTTAGCTTCCAAAAACACAATTTTATTGGGCAATTTTTTCTTTTACTAAAATGTTGGTGACAATTGAGTGTAGTAAATGATCTTTTATGGCCCAAAATGTCGTCTACTATACTTAGTGACAATTGAGTAGTATATATTTTAAAATTATTGTAATTAAAGTATTTTGATATATATTGTCTATTTTTTACGTATTACATAGAAGAAATGTACAAATTGACATGGTCATCAAGCACAGTTATCTCGTCTTCGAACCTATTTAACCACTTAACCAAACTAATTTTTACGTTATGTTATCTTTGTCCTGTAATGTCATGTTTGTCGTATTTTAATTGGTTTGTTTTCGTATCAATGAAAAAACAAGTTATCGTGTCGTATCGTATCGTGTCAAACAAAAACACGATAGGATGGCCGATTTGACAATCCTAATTTATGCAAACTATTCACCTAAAGACAACAATTTACCCAAGAACTCAATGTACTTTTCTTTTTTAACCCAAGAAAAGTATTTTTAACCCAAAATAGAAAGATACATATATTTTTAAATCAAAACAAAAACATACTTATATTTGAAGTTTAAAATAACTAACCGCCTCTATAAACTAATTCTCTCTCTTTCTCTCTCTCTCTCTCTCTCTCTATATATATATATATATATATATATATATATATATATATATATATAGAGAGAGAGAGAGAGAGAGAGAGAGAGAGTGAGTGAGTGAGTATTCAGATCGGGTAAGGACTCATAAAATGAAAAGGACCGCGAGAACAAATTATGACCGCTTATTTGAAATTTTGGATGGTATTTTATAACTTTTTACAAAATAAACACAATCATGAAAATTTGAAAAAGAAATTTTTTTTTTAATAAACCCAAAAAAAATTCTCCAAAAATCATAAAAATTTAAAGGATACTTCTACTAAATATATTAGTTACTTTTTAAAAAATAGTTTTTCCAAAATAAGTTTTTGAAGTGTTTATTTTTAATTTTAAGAAATATTAGTTTTTTAAAAAAATGTTGAACATAATATGATCAATAATGTGATGGTTCAAAATATTTATGATTAAAAAAACTTTTGTTTCAACTTGTTTTATGATCCTTAATTTGTTATGATCAAATATTTTATTATCCATAATAATATCTTTTATGGTTTAAAATTAAATGATTTAAGATATATAATTATACATTTTTTTTATCAAAACTTTATTTAAATTGAATATACTATTGATACAAAATCATATGATTCAAAAATAATTTGATTCAAGATATTGTGATTCAAATTAATTTGATTTAAAATTTTATGATCCAAAAATAATATGATTCAAAATTTGTATGAGCGAAAAATATTATGATAATTATTATTCATCTTATTTAAAATTATAATTTTTAAAGTTTAAAAACTCGAACCGATATTAGTTTAAAAAATAAAAATAATGACTAAGAAAAATCAAAAACAAAAAACAAAAATAAACAAAAATACTAATATCTTCAACTTTTTAGTAAACACATTAAAAAAAATAAATCATAAATAAATAAACAAAAAAACAAAACAAAAAAGGTAAACAAAAAATGAAAAAAAAAATCAAAAACATGAAACCCAAGTATATATATGTTTAAGAAAAGTTTTGAATTTTTTTTATTGAAAAAATGTAAATATTTAAAAAGAAAAACGAAAAAATATAAAAACCCTAAAAACCAAGTATATATATGTTATAAAAAAATTGAACTTTTTTACAAAAAACAAAAAATATATATAAAAAAATAAAAATAAACGAAAATAAAAAATAAAACTCACGTAAATGTCGTTCCATGGACATCTGACGCATATGATTAAATCATCGACTCCGTATTAATTAGCACGAATGTGTGTAGCATTCGAACGCATCACACCCAAGTATTTAGTTTTATGTTTGTGCCCTTAACGAAATGGGTAGTGGAGAATTATTCTCGCCATTTTTGAGTCATCACCGAAGTTATATATATATATATATATATATATATATATATATATATATATATATATATATATATATATATATATATATATATATATATATATATATATAGGGTGAGGTTCAATAGAGAACCATAATTAACCAAGAAACCAATATTTTTTTCAACTTTTAGAACTTATTTTTTATCAAAAAAATCCTAAAAATACAGAAATTTATATCTTTTTATCTTTTTTCCAATGATATAAAATTCAATTTTTTTACGTCAAATTCACAATGTGAATCTTCGAAAATTCACAACGTGAATCCGGATTCACACAGTGAATCCGAAAAATATTTTTCACATTCACAATGTTAATATATGAATTTAGATATTTTTAAATTTTTTTCGATAAAGAATAAACTCTGGAAATTGAAAAAAAGATTTGGTTCTTTGAATAATTCATAATTATGGTTCTCTATTTAACTTTTCTATATATATATATATATATATATATATATATATATATATATATATATATATATATATATATATAGAGAGAGAGAGAGAGAGAGAGAAAAGGAGAGAGAGAGAGTGTGTGCAAATTACACAAACGGCTCCTATGGTATATATATATATATATATATATATATAGAGAGAGAGAGAGAGAGAGAGAGAGAGAGAAAAGGAGAGAAAGAGTGTGTGCAAATTACACAAACGGCTCCTATAGTGTATGGTAGTTTCGCAATTAGTCCCTAATTTTTTTATTTAGAAAGTCTTTATAGTTTGTTTTTATTACGCATTGGTCCCTGCCTAGACATAAAAAAAAATTATTTTGTACTTCTTTTAATTAATTTAATTTATTATATATTTATAAATTTGTTATTTATTAAAAAAATAAAACAAATTAAAATGGGAATGAAACCACCTGCCCCAGCCCCACCCGTCCTCCCCTCTGCCTACTTATATCCAGTCATCGAAAATACCACCTTCACGTAACACCACTAAACTTTATTCACCACCATCGCTAATAAGAGCCCTAGACACAAACAAAAGCCATACATCCAAACTAGAACAGAAACCAAATGACGGAAGGACATCTGAATGAGATATTGTTCATCAATCTCCTCTCTTATTCTCGGCGCCCCCATCTGAGCCATCGATAGGTCCAGTCATCTTCTTCAGCCACCTCTCGCTTCACCACCGACTGCATCTTCTCCCTCTTCACCGCCGAATGCATCTCCTCCCTCTATCCTATTCACCATCGAGTTGAATCAATTTTGTAAGATCATAGGTTTTAAGAGACGATCTGTAGTACAAAGGTTGGTAGAGGCACTGACGTACCTCTTCCCTGCGTCTTCACTGATGCTTTTAACATATCCTTTTGTGTTGATTTTCTAGCCACTCCATATTCAGTTCCTTTTGCACTGATTTCAGAGCGATGATGCGATTCCCTTATGCTAGTTGGATCGGATTCGTCGGACAAAAAGAGAGGGATGAAGCATATGTGTTTCCAAAGAGAGCATATACCAGTTTCCAGAGAGAATGAATGTGTTTGGACAGAGACAAATTTACGATTAGAGATGAAGGAATAGGAAGAATGACGGTGGAGGTGGTGCAGGTGGCTGGCGGTAATGCAGGTGGTGATCGTGAAAGAGGAATTGATGAAGAGAGGTTGGTGAGACTTTTCTAATCGTGCTCAAGGATTTTAGGGCTAATGGTCTTCTTTTGACTTATTAAATAAATAAGTTAATATTATAAAATGATAAAAGAATAAATAATAAATAAACTACAAAACTATAATAAGGGCAAAATAGTTTTTTTGTATCGGACATGGACCAAAGACGCAATAAAAACAAATTGTATAGACCGTCCGAATTAAAATAAAAAGTTAGGGATCAACCACGCAAACAACCTAAGTCATATGGATCATTCTCGTGTTTTTCTTGATATGGTCAAATCTAGGGTTTCTTCATGCCTTGTTTGCCTTGTATTTGGAGTATGAGAGGTCCCATGGGGAAATGGTACCTAGATCTGGACCTTAGTAGGTCCAGAGAGTCCCAAATGCTCTGCTTTATGCCTTTCCTTTTGAGTTGGGGGCTTAGGTTGCCATTTTAGATGTCATTTCACCAAAACAAGCCTTGTAGGCGTTGCATGGTAGCCAAGATTGTGACTTTACGTGATGAATGTGCTTGGGAGGGCTAGATCTATGAGTTGTTGGAGCGGATCTGACCTCAGGAGCGAGATTGAGTTGATGCATGGCATGGACTCGCCGAGTCCGAAGAACAGACTCGGTGAGTAGCATGAAGATTGTCCTTAACCACTCAGCGAGTGGTCTTTCCGAGTTAAGGGTTGACTCAGTGAGTCAGGGAGAGTTGGAGAGGGTTGACAGATGGACTGAGTCGAGCTGGAACTTGCCGAGTTGTTCTTGAGACTCGGCGAGTTGAGTCGTGGTGGCCCCGCGATTCATGCCAGGTGGAACTCGTCGAGTTAGGGGTGTACTCGACGTGTCAAGAGAGGATCCTAGGGAGTCAGTAAACACGTATAGACTCGCCGAGTCGCTCTAGTGCACTCGCCGAGTCCGGTCAAAGTTGACCGTGACCAGAGTTGACCAGTGTTGACTTGATAAGGGTAGTCAACCTTAGTTGTAAAAGTGTTAATTAGAGATATATGATGTTATAGGTGAGTCTTCTCACTATACTTTACCTTGAGTTGGTAATCAGAGTTATGTGATAGAGTATTTGTATGCTATATGTATGTTATGTATTGAACCGCATTATTTCTATGTGATTTATGTTGTGCATGTTTATAGAGTTGGAACCGAAAGGTTCCCAGAGTTAGAACCAGTGGGTTCACAGAGTAGGGTCTACGGACCCACAAAGTTATAGCCTCGAGTGGCTAATATGTGTTATGTGTGGTATTTTGGGGAACTCACTAAGCTTTGTGCTTACAGTGTTGGTGTTTATTGTTTCAGGTACTAGTGATGACCGTGGGAAGGCGCCGGCTTGATCAGTACACACACATGAGATTTTTATGATATGTGATCTTGGGATTTATTGTATGACATTGATTGGAGTTTCAAATACTGATGTTTTATGAAAATTGAATGAATATGTTTTTAAATTATGCGAAAAATTGTTTTGAAATTTCACGGTGTTATAAGTTGGTATCAGAGCCTTGGTTTGAGGGATTCGAGTACACCTTCGGGCGTATTTGAACTCAAACTGAGGATTTGAGAAGTATTTCAAAAAGAATAAAAGATTTTCGGATGAACGCAGAGCATAGTTGTGTGTACGATCAGTCCGCGCCCGAACAGTGATTTCCCAAAATACCCTCATGTTATGTGATATTGATATTGATATGATGTATTCTCATGCTAGAGTAGGCTAGGTACTCCTATTAGGACTAGAGTGGCCTGATTTGTGATGCCTTAGCCTAGGGGGAGGTGAGCTGCTATGAGATGCTTGAGAGTGAGTAGGTAGCAGCGAGGGGCTTATGAGAGATTTGTTAGAGAGTGGATTGTGCATGATAGAGTACTTGGAATTTGGGATCCGAAGAGGAGGACTTGGGGTGTATTCTGATACGGTGCGGACAGTAGTATTGGGCCCGTACTACTGAAAGCACCGGAGCGGTGTACAGCCCAAGTAGGAATCTTTGGAATACCAAGGATCAAGGAGGGAAGAGTTGTCGAATGTGAGTATGCTCGAATGGATTCTAATTTATCATATGTTGTATTTCAGAGGTAGATCATGGTGAGGACACGTCTGATGCCTGAGAGCAGTGAGACCGGTGATGAGGAGATCCGCCGGATCATCCATGAGGAGGTGGCTGCGGCCAATAGGGCAGAGATACCAGAGATGCTCGGGTCTACTAAGACCACGTTGATTGAGACCTTCGACGAGCGTTATGCCGCTCTTTATGAGGCTGCTGTTGCAGCGGCTACCGCAGCTATTGTTGCCGCAAGGCCGCAAGGTGGTGATGCGTTGCTGTTCCGAGAGTTCAGCAACACAAAACCACCAGAGTTTGATGGGACCCAGGACCCGGTGGCGGCTATGAGATGGATTTCTGATATAGAGGGGTGTTTCTTCACTTGCTCAACTCCTGAGCATTTGAAGGTTCGGTTCGCGCTGAACCAGCTTCGCTTGGGAGCGAAGGACTGGTGGAAGTTTGTGACGGCGCACTTTACGCCTGCTGAGCTTGCGGCAGTGACCTGGGAGAGGTTCACTGCCGTGTTCCGAGATGAGTACGTTCCCCAGGTGGAGAGGGAGCGTTTGGCCCAGGAGTTTCTGACCCTCAAGCAGGGTACTAAGTCTGTTACGGTGATTACCAGGATGTTCCATGAGAGGGCGATGTTCTGCCCTGAGCACGTGTCCACGGAGCAGGCACGTATGAGCCGATATTTGAGTATCTTGAGGCGAGACATTCGGGAGTTCACGGCGAACTCCTCGTACCAGACATTTGCCGAGCTTCAGGCAAATGCCCGGAAGAGGGAGATTGAGCTAGAGACTCAGGCCAGGGAGGAGGCGGAGTCTCAAGGGAGGGATCGACGACCGACACAGTCTCAGTCGGCAGCCAAGCGGGCCAAGCCCGCTGATCCCAAACCAGGGAGCCAGAAGGGCCGCACTTGTGGGAAGTGTGGCAAGGGTCAAGATGGAGTCTGTAGAGCGGGATCTTGCTACAAGTGTGGCAAGGAGGGGCACATGACCAAGGACTGCGCCAAGGGGTTTGCGGTGTGCTTTCACTACAACCAGACCGGACACCGGAAGGCAGAGTGTCCGCAATTACGAGGTTCATCTCAGGGAGCACCTCAGGGATATGCCCCTGCCGCCATCAGAGCTACCGAGAGTCGGCCAATGAAGGCCGAGGCGCCGAGAGCGCGAGGGAGAGCTTTTCAGCTGACCGTGGAGGAGGTCCGCGCAGCACCCGATGTCGTGGCTGGTATGTATTCTTTCGTGTATTTATTTTGATGTTGTGATATTATGCTTATATTATGTTATGCGTAGGTACTTTTCTTGTGAATTATGTACCTGCCTTGGTGTTATTTGACTCGGGTGCGAGTCGGTCTTTTGTATCTTTGGCTTTTAGTCAGCATATCAGCGTTAGTCGTGAGGCGTTGAGTTGGCCTCTGAGAGTTTCCATAGCTGACGAGAGGGTGATATAGGCCACGGAGGTTCTCCGAGGGTGCGTAGTCGAGATTTTCGGTGTTGAGTTCCCGATTGATTTGGTTCCTATTGCGATGGGTGATGTCTGTGTCATTGTGGGCATGGACTGGTTGAGCAGATTCGGTGCGGTTATCGACTGCGAGCGACAGCTGGTGACCATACGAGACCCTAGTGGGGGAGTTCTTACGGTGTACGGCGAGGGTACACGTTCGGGATCAGCGTTTTGTTCGGCCGCTAGGGCGAGGCAGTGTCTACAGCAGGGCTGTAAGGGTTTTGTGGCGTATGTGATGGATACGCGGGTGGATTCCGAGAGACCGAGGTCAGTTGAGGAGGTTTCGGTAGTGCGTGAGTTCCCGGATGTATTTCCCGAGGATTTGTCGGGTGTGCCTCTTGTGAGACAAGTGGAGTTCAGTATCGATTTGGTTCCGGGGGTCGCGCCTATCGCTAAGGTGCCTTATCGCCTTGCACCTCCAGAGATGCAAGAGTTATCCTCGAAGCTTCAGGAGCTGCTGGGGAAGGGGTTTATTCGGCCGAGCAGCTCGTCGTGGGGAGCGCCTATCCTGTTCGTCAAGAAGAAGGATGGTTCACACCGGATGTGCATTGATTACCGGGAGTTGGACAAGCTGACGGTCAAGAACCGTTACCCGTTGCCGAGGATCGACGATTTATTCGATCAGTTGCAGGGAGCATCTTGGTTCTCCAAGATCGATTTGAGGTCTGGATATCATCAGGTGAGGGTGCGGGATGAGGACGTCCAGAAGACAGCGTTCAGGACGCGTTATGGGCATTATGAGTTTGTGGTGATGCCTTTCGGGCTCACCAATGCCCCGGCAATGTTCATGGACCTCATGAACCGAGTGTGTAGGCCGATGTTGGATCGGTCGGTGATTGTATTTATCGACGACATTTTGGTATATTCGAGATCTAGAGAGCAGCATGAGGAGCATTTGAGAGAGGTTCTCAGAGTTCTGAGATCGGAGAGGCTTTATGCCAAATTCTCCAAGTGTGATTTCTGGTTGCGGGAGGTCGAGTTCTTAGGACATCTCGTTAACCAGGAAGGGATATTGGTCGACCCGGCAAAAGTTGAGGTGGTGATGAGCTGGGAGGTGCCGAGGTCACCCTCCGAGATCAGGAGTTTCCTAGGGTTGGCAGGGTATTATCGGAGATTTATCAAGGATTTCTCTAAAATCGCAGTGCCACTCACCAGTTTGACCCGAAAGGGTGTTGCTTTTTCATGGGGCCCCGAGCAGCAGGCCTCCTTTGAGACATTTCGCCAAAGGTTATGTGAAGCCCCGGTGTTAGCCCTCCCGGAAGGGATGGAGGACTTTGTGGTATACTGTGATGCATCAATTTTGGGATTGGGGCAGTGCTGATGCAGAGAGGGCATGTGATAGCATATGCATCGAGGCAGCTGAGGCCTCATGAGATGAGATATCCCACCCATGATCTAGAGTTGAGGGCAGTGGTGTTCGCCCTCAAGATTTGGCGTCACTACCTGTATGGGGTTCGGTGTACGATATACACGGACCATAAGAGTTTGAAATATTTGATGGATCAGCCCAACCTAAATATGCGACATAGAAGGTGGTTGGATGTGGTCAAGGATTATGATTGTGAGATCCTGTACCACCCAAGCAAGGCTAATGTTGTAGCCGATGCACTGAGCCGTAGGGCGGAAAGCACCCCGCTGCGGGATGTATGTTTGAGATTGACCGTGATCGCTCCAGTGTTGGACGCCATTCGTGGGGCATAGGTCGAGGCTGTGCAACCTGAGATGCAGAAGAAAAAGCGGGTTGTTGGTTTGGTTTCAGAGTTCGTTACCGATGGTCGAGGGCTTATGACATTTCAGGGGCGTATCTGGGTGCCGTATGTGGGAGGAACGCGTACAATTTTGATGGAAGAGGCTCATCGGTCGAAATTTTCGATCCATCCTGGGGCCACTAAGATGTATTTGGACCTGAGGAAGGAGTATTGGTGGCCCTGTATGAAGAGGGATGTTGCGTGGTTTGTTGAGAGGTGCTTGACCTGCCGTAGGGTTAAGGCCGAGCACCAGAGGCCACATGGTAAGTTGCAGCTGTTGGAGGTTCCCGAATGGAAGTGGGAACAGATCACCATGGATTTTATCACCAAATTGCCAAGGACTGCCAGGGGAGTTGATGTAATTTGGGTGATTGTGGACAGGTTGACGAAGAGCGCTCACTTTCTTGCTATCAGCGAGAGTTCTTCAGCAGAGAAATTGGCAGAAGTGTACGTGAGGGAAGTGGTATCTCGGCATGGGGTGCCGATCTCGATTGTTTCAGACCGAGATGTGCGTTTCACTTCCAGGTTCTGGAAGAATTTTCATGAGGAGTTGGGTACTAGACTGCATTTTAGTACCGCATATCATCCCCAGACAGACGGTCAGAGTGAGCGGACGATTCAGACGCTCGAGGACATGCTCCGGGCATGTGTATTGGATTTCGGGGGTAGTTGGGATGCGTACTTGCCCTTGGCAGAGTTTTCCTACAACAACAGCCATCATTCGAGCATTGGTATGCCGCCCTTTGAGTTGTTGTATGGGAGGAGGTGTCGGACCCCCATTTGTTGGGGAGAGGTTGGTCAGCGTGTGATGGGCAGTACAGAGATCGTGCTTCAGACAACAGAGCAGATCCAGCAGGTCAGACAGAGGTTGTTGACCGCTCAGAGTCGTCAGAAGAGCTATGCAGACAGACGCCGGTCCGAACTTGAGTTTCAGGTCGGCGACCTTGTGCTCCTGAAGGTCTCTCCTTGGAAAGGAGTGATTCGATTCAGGAAGAGGGGCAAGTTGGGGCCTCGATATATTGGTCCTTTTCGAGTGATCGCAAGGGTAGGCCGGGTAGCCTATCGTTTGGATTTGCCAACAGAGTTGGGGCAAATTCACGACACTTTTCATGTGTCGCAGCTGAGGAAGTGTATAGCCGATGAGTCGGCAGTGGTTCCATTAGAGGATATTCAGGTGGATGCGAGCCTGAATTATGTTGGGAGACCAGTGGCAATTAGAGATCGGAAAATCAAGGTTCTGAGGAACATGGAGGTACCCCTGGTTTTGGTTCACTGGCAGCATCGGAAGGGGTTCGAGATGACTTGGGAACCGGAGCGTGAGATGCGTGAGCAGCATCCAGAGTTATTTGCAGAGCGAGACTTCGAGGGCGAAGTCTAGTTCTAGTGGGGGAGAATTGTAACAGCCCAAATTCCCAGGTATTATTCATTTATTTATTTTGGAAAATTGTAAGGAGACTCGACGAGTTGGAGCCTAGACTCACCGAGTAGGATCGCGGATTTGGACGCGGGTTCGCGTCCGGACTCGGCGAGTCCACGCTGTTTAATGAAACCCTAATTTCCCGGCCCTGAGCCCTATTTAAAGGGCCTTATAACCCTTCATTGCGACTACCTTCGACCTTGAGATCACCAGAGCAGCTGAGAGTCCTTGTGAGTGAGATAAGAGGCCATTATTCACCATTTTTGTGTGTATTTGCAAGAAAGGAAGAGGAAGGCCAAGCTAGGAGAGTTGGGGAGCTTGGATCTACTTCCATTTCGGCAGAGGAAGCAATTTGAGGTAACATTCAGAGCTTATTCTCGTGTTTTTCTTGATATGGTCAAATCTAGGGTTTCTTCATGCCTTGTTTGCCTTGTATTTGGAGTATGAGAGGTCCCATGGGGAAATGGTACCTAGATCTGGACCTTAGTAGGTCCAGAGAGTCCCAAATGCTCTGCTTTATGCCTTTCCTTTTTAGTTGGGGGCTTAGGTTGCCATTTTAGATGTCATTTCACCAAAACAAGCCTTGTAGGCGTTGCATGGTAGCCAAGATTGTGACTTTACGTGATGAATGTGCTTGGGAGGGCTAGATCTATGAGTTGTTGGAGCAGATCTGACCTCAGGAGCAAGATTGAGTTGATGCATGGCATGGACTCGCCGAGTCCGAAGAACAGACTCTGCGAGTAGCATGAAGATTGTCCTTAACCACTCAGCGAGTCGTCTTGCCGAGTTAAGGGTTGACTCAGTGAGTCAGGGAGAGTTGGAGAGGGTTGACAGATGGACTGAGTCGAGCTGGAACTCGCCGAGTTGTTCTTGAGACTCGGCGAGTTGAGTCGTGGTGGCCCCGCGATTCATGCCAGGTGGAACTCGTCGAGTTAGGGGTGTACTCGACGTGTCAAGAGAGGATCCTAGGGAGTCAGTGAACACGTATAGACTCGCCGAGTCGCTCTAGTGCACTCGCCGAGTCCGGTCAAAGTTGACCGTTGACCAGAGTTGACCAGTGTTGACTTGATAAGGGTAGTCAACCTTAGTTGTAAAAGTGTTAATTAGAGATATATGATGTTATAGGAGGATTATAGCTCGGAGGATCGAGCACGAGTGATTTTCGGTATTCGCGAGTTATCGAGATATACGAGGTGAGTCTTCTCACTATACTTTACCTTGAGTTGGTAATCAGAGTTATGTGATAGAGTATTTGTATGCTACATGTATGTTATGTATTGTACCGCATTATTTCTATGTGATTTATGTTGTGCATGTTTATAGAGTTGGAACTGAAATGTTCCCAGAGTTAGAACCAGTGGGTTCACAGAGTAGGGTCTACGGACCCACATAGTTATAGCCTCGAGTGGCTAATATGTGTTATGTGTGGTATTTTGGGGAACTCACTAAGCTTTGTGCTTACAGTGTTGGTGTTTATTGTTTCAGGTACTAGTGATGACCGTGGGAAGGCGCCGGCTTGATCAGTACACACATGGGATTTTTATGATATGTGATCTTGGGATTTATTGTATGACATTGATTGCAGTTTCAAATACTGATGTTTTATGAAAATTGAATGAATATGTTTTTAAATTATGTGAAAAATTGTTTTGAAATTTCACGGTGTTACAAGCACTATAAATCATTAGTTTTTTATAAATTCACTATATGAATCTGTACAAATTCACAGTGTGACTTTTCACAGATTCACATTGTGAATCTACAAAGATTTCATAGAGTGAATCTGAACAAATTCATAGTGTTAATCTGAACAAATAATTTTTTTATCAAATTTGATATCAATTGATAAATTATAAAAAGTTATGAATATCTATATTTTTAGTTTTTTTTTTATGAAAAAATTGTTATAAACGTTGAGAAAATAATGGCTATTTGGTTTTAAGGTATAAAATGGTTTATTGTTGAACTCAACCCTAAAAAAAATATTTGAAACAATTAGGAGATTCTCTAGGAAGCAACATGCTATTGGGTGGTGGTCCCGCTTATAGGGTCAAATCAATACGCTCCAAAAATAAATATTTGAATATCGATCTCTTATATATATATATATATATATATATATATATATATATATATATATATATATATATTGTAACACCGAAAATTTCAAAACAATTTTTCATTTAAAAATAATCGTTTAATTCTTAAAAACACTTTGCTTAAAATCTCATTCATAATCGAATTACAAAATATAATTCCATTTTCACTTGCATAATAAACCAGGATCCTCAAAAGATGACTCTTTCTCTGGTGTGTACAATCGAGCCGGTGCCGTCCCGT